>NW_027530851.1:1163521-1423917 GCF_008692635.1 Crocuta crocuta | reverse complement strand
GGAGAGTTTTTAATATAATATATTTTATTAGAAATATATCTGAAATATACATCTATATATATTATATCTAATATATATATGAGATATATATATAATATAATATAACTCTCACATCATTGTAGAAACTCTCTTTTGGAGCAGGGTTGTTAGTGGGTCTTCCAAATTACTGATTACATAGGTTGTTAGTGGGTCTTCCAAATTACTGATAATAAACTGATCCCAAAGTAAGACCAGCTTGCTTTTAAAAACCAAAGACAACATAATAATAAATGTTTCTCTGATATTTGTGTCGTATATTACACTTGGATAGGAACCATCCAAATGCCTCAGAAAGCCTTACACAAGCAATAGATTTGGGACACAAAGCTTTCTCGGTTGAGTTTTTTTTTTTTTTAAATCTGAAAACCTGGTTAATGACTTTTGAAATAATAATTATTAAAAAATTATGTTATGCCTTAGGCCCTTGATCCACAATAAATATATACTATTACTAAGCTATGAATATCTTCAGCAAATGCAAAGCTTTATATTCATTTCTAATTTGCTGTGGTTAATGAATTGATTTCTAAGCATCATTGCATTTGGCAACTAAAATGCATTTAGAAAATTATGGCTCTGTAGTGATAGCAGTTCTTTATGGCCTTTTACTATAATGAGCCGAAGGGGGAAAAAAACTGCAGCCAGCATTTATAAATTGAAATGATTATTTGTCCTGTCTTTTTTATATGGTGTCTCAATAGCTTCTACCTTATTAACACAGAAGACTTTGTATCAGTTCAGAATCTTATAATAAATATGCATAAAGTGCCATTACAAGCACCACTGAAGTGGCCGGATGCTAAGGGGTGGGTACTTAGGTACTTTAAAAATGATCTTTCTACGCATTTAAGATATTTTATGATAAAAATTTAAAGGTCAGAGCTTTTAGTCATTCCTGAAATGCACTAAAAAGGAGCAGAGGTAAGTTTATGGAATAATTCCTACACTAGGTTAAAAGGTGATAGTCCTTTAAAATTTTTGGAATTCGTTGTCAATTTTTAAAATGTGGACAATTTACATTTTAAAAATCAAGATTTCCAGTTGTGCTTGAAAACTCTGAAGGTCTGGTAACATTAGGTCTGATTATGGTATGACACCGTTGGGTTGGAACTAAACACTAAGACATACAATACTCAGTTTGCTCCTTCACTCTTAACAAAGACAGCTTCCCTCATTTATATAACCTGCTTGGCCTCCTAGGGACAGTGGAATGTTCAGACTCTGACCTGGACCATTCAGGTCACATATGTGAAATGTACCTAAGAAAAGCAATCTTCCATTCAGCACCCGTACAGGAATCCTTTATATACCATCTAGTCTTTGCTTGTGTTTTTTCAGGAGCTGGCTTCTACATGAGGTAGGCAAGTCAATCCCTTCACAAATGGCTCTAATGGATAAAATGTCTGTATTTCGATCCCAAATCTACTTAAGTTAAAAATCACTTAAAGTAATGCAAAGAATAAATCTACTTTATCTGCTATATTAAATCCCTTCACACATTAGAAGAGAGTGATAACACATCAAGTATTCAAGTATTTTCTTCTTCAGGTTTTATATATATATATATACATACATACATACATATACACACACACTGTATATATATATACATATATACTGTGTGCACACACACACACTTATATATATACATATATACACACATTTCCCAGTTTTTAAAAAAATTTTTTTTGATGTTTATTTTTGAAAGAAAGAGCGTGAGTGGGGGAGGGGCAGAGAGAGAGGGAGGCACAGAATACAAAGCAGGCTCCAGGTTCTGAGCTGTCAGCACAGAGCCCCATGCAGAGCTCGAACCCACAAACTGTGAAATCATGACCTGAACCGAAGTTGGGTGCATAACTGACTGAGACACCCAGGTGCCTCACTCCCCAGTTCTTTTAAGTATTCATCATATGACATGGTCTTATATCTGGCTTTTGGTCAATGAAACTCCCTAAGCCTCTTTTTGTGTAAATAGCTATGAATATATTTCTATCCTTGTATATTTGTATAAATTTTAAAAAATCACATTGTAGGACATCCACATTTATTCATATAAATTTCATCTTATTCATGTGCACTCTCTTATGTTGACATCATTCTGATGGTCTTTGCCTGTGTCTTTCTTGATTGCTACTAAGGAGGATTCTGCTTAGATATGTTTTAGAGTATAACAGATATTTACCAGAGGTATAGTTGAAATAACTTGAACACAAATGGCATAAGAAGAAAGGCTGAGTTTAAAAAAAAAGAAGAGAGTTAACATCTTGTAATGAATTTATGAAAACATGAAAATATTTATGAATAAAGCATGACAATCACAGTCTTTGTAGTCTCTATCTTGTGCCAGTAAAAATAAAAATCATGAATAAAGTATGATTTTAAGAGTTTTCTCTGTAAATCTTAAATGGATTAAAAGAAAAATCTTGTTTCCATGGTTTAATTCAGTGATAATGAACTATTTCTGGGAAGTGACCCTTTTCTATTTTTAAGGACAAAGAAAGTAAGGGCAGAAGTAATTGGTTTAATAAAAAAAAAAAGCACAGAGTATATTTTAAAAAGCAAAACAAAAAACAAAAAAACCCCTGCACCCAAGCTCTTAAAATCAAATAACACATCCATGAGGTGTGTTTTGTATGTATGTGTATGTTCACCTTCATAGAGCAAATGTGCATGAGTATGTGTGCATGTCTATGTGGATATGTGAGTATGTGAGTATATGTATATATGTGTTGGAACATATATGTGTATACACATATGTGTTTTAGGTCCTAGAAGGAATTTCAGCATATCTTAAACACTGCTCCGTGGATTCTAAAACACAGAGACAAACAGAATCTCTGCAACCTCTATCTATATACCAAACACACAGTTTGAATATAGCTATCACTAGAGAACACATACTCATTGAAATGTTACAATCTGATTTTGCTTCATATTGAGAGATATCGTAATATCTTTCGGAAGTGTATTGTAGTTGACCAAATTAGTCAGTTCATTTCAAAGTAATTTTGGAATAAATGGGCAATCACAAAATTTCTGAAATTTGAATTTGAACAAAAACAAGGACCATTCTAGACTAAGCAAGTTTACTTAGTCCCTTGATATAATCCTAAAGTATACACACATGTGGACGTGAATCTTTTTTAGACATGAGATCAACTTAACAGCTATGCATATAGTAGTGCCATTATATATAATAAAAAAGTACTTGAGGGGAATACATGCATGAATATAAGAGCATCAGATATAAGTGGAATAAAAATAAAATATTCCATATATTAAGGAAGTTATGGGTAGGAATCAGAGATGAACCAGATTAATTTCCTAAGGTATTTTTTTAACTCTTTCTTTTTTCTCATGTTTATTTCTTTATTTTAGAGAGAGAGAGAGACAGCACAAGTGGGGGAGGGGCAGAGAGAGAGGGAGACACAGAATCTGAAGCAGGCTCCAGGCTCTGAGCTGTCAGTACAGAGCTCAACGCAAGGCTCAAACTCATGAACTGTGAGATCATGACCAAAGCCACAGGTGGATGCTTACCAGACTAAGTTACCCACGTGTCCCCTAAGGTGTTATTTTTTTTAAAGAAAACTTACTGTTTTACATTGTTAGTCAATTAGAAAGAATTTTGGTTGAATATAGGGGCATCTGGGTCGCTCAGTTGGTTAAGCAGCTGACTTTGGCTCAAGTCATGATCTTGGAGTTCGTGGGTTCAAGCCAGTGTGTTCGAGCCCCACATGGAGCTATTTGCTGTCAGCATGGAGCCTGCTTTGGATCCTTTGTCTCTCTCTCTCTTCCCCTCTCTGCATCCTCTTCCTTTCTCTCTCTCTGTCTCTCTCTCAAAAGTAAATAAAACATTAAAAAGAAAGAAAGAAAAAATTTTGGCCAAATATAACATGAAGTATATAAAGTATACTTTAATACCAAGATAAAAATACAAATGCAGTAACACTGGAAACTGAGGTTAAGAGTCAAACACTTTCCAGAATCTGAGAAAAATTTCCTTCAACAGTAGCATCAGTGGAATTCAACAAAGAAACATAATGTATCTTATGTGTAACATTTACTTTCGGAAACAGAACTGGAAATGCAGACCAAACAAAACCAAACATCTCTGTTTCTTAAAGGTTAAACACAAGTTTGCCATATGACTCAGCAATTCCACTTTCAGGTATATACCGAAGAGGAATGAAAACTCGTATTCACAAAAAGATTTACACAAGAAAATTTCTTAGAAATATTATTCATAATAGCTCAACTCAAATGTGCATCTGGGGGTGAATGGATAAATAAAACATGGTGTCCATACAACACAATTCAGCAAATTTTTTAAAAAAGGAACGGGATGCTGGGTGGCTCAGCCAGTTAAGGGTCTCACTTTTCATTTCCGCTCAGGTCATGATCTCAATTTTGAGCTCGAGCCCCGCGTCAGGTTCTGTGCTGACAGTGCGGAGGCTGCTTGTGATTCTCTCTCTCCCTCTCACTCTGCTCTTCCCTTACTCTGTCTTGCACCCCCCTCAAAATAAGTAAATAAACTTAAAAAAATAAAAAAGGAATGAACTACTGATACATGATATGACATGGATGATTCCCAAAATCATGTGAAGTGAAAGAAGCCAAATGTAATAGACATATACTATATGATTCCACTTATATGTATTGTCTAGAAAAGGCAAATCAATAGATATAAGAAGCAGATTAGTGATTGCTGGAGTTGCAAGAGAGAGGGAAGGAATGGGGCTTAACAGTAACTGGGTATGAGAGATTATGAGGTAACAAAAAAGTTCTAAAACTAATTTATTGTAGTAATTGCACACCTTGGAAAATGTACTTAGAGATCACTGAATTGCATAGTTAGAATGGGTTGATTATATGATATGTAAAACAAGCCTCAATAAAGTTATTAAAAAACAGACACCTAGGTAGCCAGCACTTCTACACCCCAACCCTCCTTTCCCCAGCACATGCATAAATATTGTACAGAGACTGCTTTATCATGTTTTTGGAGAAAGGGCTGGGCTTATTTGCAATCAGCAGCTCTCAGGTTATTAAAACTCCAGTACTCCAATACTCCAATAATGTAGCAGGGTAAGAGCTAGATGATTAATTGTGCAATGTATCATTCGATATATTCTTTTCCTATCCAGGGCTTCATGAGTAGAAGCACAAGCAGAAAAGCCTAGGGAACACCCAAATTAGGGGTTTATTTTTCACATACCAGATGTAAGAAAAGAACAACTACAAGATGTTTAAAATTTTTCTAAGATTCAAATTTTCTTCACAGTCAGCATGCCTGAGTGCTGCAGTAGTAGACGTTCTCACATTCCTTCAGAAAAGGCCAGAACTAGATAAATGTCTACCAGCTGTCAGACGCTGGGCTGGAGCTGAGTATATCAAGTTGTTCTATAGCTCTGGATCTGAATGTAAACAGTGAGAGGAACTAAGCAAAAATTACACAGTGAGTGTCTTTAGCCAACATTGAATTTAAAAAGAAAGTTTGACATTCAATGATATTTTCTAAAAAGAAAAAGAAGTGGAAAAAGAGATAAAAGTACGTTGGACAAAGGCATTTCAATGCGGGAAAGGATAATCTTTTCAACAAACAGTGCTAGGGTGATTGGAGATCCAGACGCACAAAGATGAATTTAGATGCCTAACTCACACCATACATAAGAGTTAACACAAAATGGATCATAGGCCTGCACATAATAGCCAAAAGTAGTAAAACTCTTAGAAAACCAGCAGAGTCATTTTCCTGCAGGTCAGGCAGGGATTTCTTAGATATAACACCAAAGCATAAATGATATAAGAAAAACATTCATAAGTTGGACTTCATCAAAATAAAAAGCTTTTGCACTGCAGATGGCATCATAAAGAAAGTGAAAAGACAAGTGACACAGAAAGCATTGCAAATCATACATCTGATAAAAGACTTGTATTCAGAATATATGAAGTTTATATTAAAACTCAAGAATAAGTAGACAATCCAATTAAAATGAACAGAAAATTAAATAGACATTACACCAAAGAAGATACATGAATGGCACATAAGCACAGGAAAAGATGTTCCACATTATTAAGCCACAGTGACATACCACATAAATAAACCTCAATATAAGAGTTGTAATAAAAAAGATCGCCAATAAGGGTTGGCAAGGATGTTGACAAACTGAACCCTCCTCCTTTGCTGGTAAGGATGTAAAATGATTCAGCCACTTTGGAAAACAGTTTGGCAGTTTCTTTAAAAGGTTAAACATAACTTCATTGTATGACCCATAAATTCTCTTAGATTTCTACCCAAGAGAAACCAAAACATAGGTCCACACAAAGACTTTTACATGAATGTTCACAGTAGCGTTATTCATAAAAATGGGGGAAAAAACCCTAATGTCCATCGACTGATGAATGGATAAACAAAATGTGGTGTATGTATACATATATATTCAAATACTATTTGGAAATATGGGGCACCTGGGTGGCTCAGTTGGTTAAGCGTCCGACTTCAGCTCAGGTCATGATCTCATGGTTTGTGAGTTCGAGCCCCGCAACAGAGCCTGAAGCCTACTTCAGATTCTGTCTCTCCATCTCTCTCCGCCCCTTCCCCACTCATGCTCTGTCTGTCTCTCTCAAAAAAATAAATAAAAATAAAAATAAATAATTAAAAAAAGCATATTACTTGGACATAAAAAAGGGATGAAGTATTGATACATACTATAAGGATCAGCCTGAAAAACATTAGGCTAAGTGAAAGAAGTGAGATGCAAAAGGTCAATACTTGTATGATTATAATTGTATGAAATATTCAGAAAATACAAAGCTGTAGATTTAGAAAATAGATTAGTGCTTGTTTGGGGTTAGGAGTGAAAACAGGAGGTGACAGCAAGTGAACACTGTAGATAGATCTTTTTGGGGGGTGATAGAAATGTTCTAAAATTGTATTATAGAGATGGTTCCACAACTCTGTACATTTACTAAAAGCATTAAATTCTATACCTAAAATGAATTTATGGTATGTAGACTATATTCCAATAAGGCTGTATACAATAAAACATATTGGGGAAACTAAGAAAAAGGTATTCAGCTAAAGAGAAAAGGGGGGAAAAACAAAAATATATATCTAAAAACTATTTATTCTGAAAAACAAGGTAGCTTTAAGAATATTGTGTCCTTAATAAGATGATGAACATGGCCTCTATAAGCTAAAAATAAAAGATCATAGGGAATATTAAGATCTGAAGAATAGGGGGCACCTGGGTGGCTCAGTCAGTTAAGTATCTGACTTCGGCTCAGGTCATGATCTCATGGTTCGTGGGTTCGAGCCCTGCATCAGGCTCTGTGCTGACAGCTCAGAGCCTGGAGCCTGTTTCAGATTCTGTATCTCCCTCTCTCTCTGACCCTCCCCTGCTCATGCTGTCTCTCTCTCTCTCTCAGAAATAAATAAAACATTTTTAAAAAATTAAGATCTGAAGAATAGGAAGGTGTTGGGAATAAGAAAACTCACAGAGGACACTCAACTTCAATGCAAGAATCAAATTTTGCACTCGAGTCTTCAAAGAGCACAACTGACATACCAGAAAATTAACTCACTGATACTGAGAACAATGTTGAGAAATCCGAGGACACAGGTGAAAAGGACAAAAAGAAGGTGAAGGAATGAGAAGATAGTCAGAAGGGGCACAAAGTGAAGAAAATGTGAAGAAGAGGAAATAGAGTATGTGTGATTGACAAGCTTATACTACAAGAAAGCTCCTCTGAGATAATTAATAAATAGTAATTTTCAGATTAAAGAGACAAAGACCATCACCTAAATATGTCCTGGCAATGTTTTTGAACTGGTTATTCTCCTTAGCTATCCAAACTCATTATTGCCCCTTCTCTGTCCTGCTCTGTGCCTCAGGAGGCTGCTCCCTGCATACATTTCTGCCCAGGCTCCCTTCCCTGCCACAAGTCTTCTAGTTGAGTTTGGCCAATAGAAGGCACTGGCAGAAGTGCTGAGCAATGGAGGGTAGGAGGAGAGAGAGTTCACAGTATCTCTCCTCACTCCCTCACTTTGTCAACACCATATCTTAGCAGTAGCTAAGAACCCTCCAGAACACAACTCCCACCGGGAAGGAGGGGGGGTTCCTCCTCCACAGTCCCAGCTTTCACCGGCCCCTGTAACATCTTTTCCTTAGCAGTGTCCTTATATCTAGAGGTGGTGATGGGTTCCATGTGTTGTCAGTCTTCTCTGAATGTCTCACCAGCCCAAATTAAGAGCATGTTCCCTTAATCCTGCCCACATCACTGTGAGTAATCCTATTTACATGATCCATCTACTGGAGGATCCTGATTGATAGAAAGCGTAAAGAAAAATATCTATAAATATGTAGAGAGAAAGCAATCTGATCTACGAAGGAATCAAAGTCAGACTAATCTCATATTTCTCCACTCCAAAACAAATTCCAGAAGATAATGGAGCAGAAAATATAATGTGAAAAGAAAAAATTTTGACTCAGTAACGCCATCTTGTCATTCCTGTGTGAGGTCAAAAGTATAAAGGCTATTTTCAAAAGTACAAAAGCTCAGAAAAGGCTAACCTCTACAAACCTTTGCTGTTAGAAAAAAATCAAGATCATTATCTAATCAATTAAAGATTAGTTAAAACTGAGGTTTCAGAAATGTAGCTGTAGTTTAAAATCAGTGATAGTTAAGTATTGAAACTGAATGTATATTGTTTGAATTACATATAAAGCAAAAGATATTCTTTAAATTCAAACTATATACTATAACAGTAAATAATAGTAACAATCTTAGTTTATAATCCTATGTTAACAAAGACCAGAGAGTAATCCAAAGAATTGGGTTAACTGAAATAATTCTTAATTCCTTGTTTTATTCTTGATTTTGGTAGTTGAGAAAATTGAGAATCATACATGTATTACAAAAAAAACCCTCAAAAAACCTTAAGATTAATACTAGTGGAATTAAAAATAGAATAACTACCTTCCAAGTCATTGCAGAACATAATTTTTCTATTTTGAATGTAGCCATACCTCTAAAGAAATGAACCTAATAGCTGTATTTTATCCTTGAAGAATAATACTTTACATAAAACAGATCCTCTTGAATACATACAGGTGGCTACCATTTGATAAAGTTCAATGAAAATCTTTTCGTCCATATGCAAGGGGGTGGTAGATACAATCACATACTAACATATTAGCCACTCATTATGCACTTGAATACAATAATCATTTGGGCTGTCTAGTTATTTCTGCTATTGTTCAAGGTTGCTGGTCAATGTAATGGTAAGGAAAGGAAAAAATAATGTAGTTAATTTTATTAACCACTTAACACCACGATTAACTGGCTAGACAAATTGGAAATAACTAAGCTAGCCAGCAGATGAATATAGAATACTTTGAATTTTTAATTTTAAGCACTTCTGAGTTGAATCACGCTGAATATAAATGGCCCTATTAAGTGAAATATATAAGTATAAAATGGAAAATGTCAGTAGAGAAACTAAATGACATCTTTAAATGTCATCTTCAAATGTCATTTACCATCTGGATAAAGATCAGTTTAACTGACCCTGAAATGTAAAAATGGAATTAGAATGGAGACATCAAATAAGTGATTGTATTTCCATTAAAATGCAATGAAGTCTAAAATCTTCAAGATATAACTGAATTTTCAATTTGGAAAATACTTCTTAATATACAGTGAAATTGCATAGTATATTTACTCCAATGTAACACAAGCATTGGAAAACAAAGGAACCGAGTAAATTCTAATTTAAGAGCTAAAGATGAGCTCCTCTGACAGCAATCATATCTTCCTAAATACCTCTTCTCTTGGCCAAGCATTTACAGTTTTTGTATTTGTAACAGTCTCTGTGTATGAATTAAACACAAATACAGTTCTTAATAACAGTCTCTGTGTGTGAATTAAATAGAAATACAGTTCTTAAATTCAGAGAGCATAGAATTTAGCTGTGGAGTCACTGAAATGCACAGAGCAATCTAAAGTATCTTGAACCTGAATACAATAGCCCTCCTCTTTCTATTAAGATGTTTCTCTTTAAGAAAAATATTTATCAAGCAGCAAAGGTAGGAGAGACAATTATCCAGACAAAAATCAGTGGTCAGCTCTATGGGTGAGTACAGGGGCAGACAGTATAGCTGGATTGTTTGCACCTCCCTTGAAATTTCTGCAAATGTGAGGTACTGGATGGTGAAGCAGTAAGGACTAAGGACATGCTCTGTGGAAGAGGGAACAGGATACGTAGCAGTTAGAATGGCTCTACAGTGAGGTGACCTATAAAGGAGAACTTCACAGTCATACACATTCATTGGGAAAGAGAATGGAAAAGTGTTTTTAAGCCCCCTGTAGAAGAATCAGACTTCTGGATAAGTCTAAAATGTCACTCTCATGGATTTAAACATTCTCTTTAAGAGTTAAGTCTTAATCAGCTCATCTAGAACTATGTGATAACAAGAACATCTGATGTCTATGCAATTTTATGGTTTATAAAGCACACCACACATATTATCTTCTGTTGTCTTGTGAATGGGTTGCATAGGGAAAATATTTATTTTCCTTTAAGAGGTGATTAAATTGAGAGTCAGCTATTAAGTGACTTATCTGAAATAACACAGGTATTAAGTCTGTATAAAAAGAAGAGACAGCATCAACAGACCCAAAAACACATTTTTTAGCCCTGGGGTCCCAGTTTCTTTGTTCTCTCCAAAGACTTCCTTCCTGTGAGATAAAATGGAGTTTTCCTTTAGATGCTTTGGAAGTCCTTGCTAAAGGACTTTTCTAAACGTGGACTAGAGGTTCAGGACTTGGAATTTCTAGGAGAATTGAGGTCCCTAAAGAAGGCAGATCATTTGTGGGTCTGGAAGATAGAAGTGGCTATGCAGGGTGGACTCTGAGTCCCAATAGTGTGGTTGTGCAGCATGGGCCAGTGGAGAACATGGGCTTAGAGACAGGCGGATCAGTATGTACCCTGCTGGCTTACCAGTGATATTGGCTTTGTTGTGCCTTCAGTGTTTATCTCTAAAATGAAACTATCAACAACATAATTATACATACACTATCTGCCACAGAGATTGGCACTCAACAATGGTAGCTGTTGAACTACTGTGGCCCTGGAGTAATTTTCCTTATCTCTCTAGTCAAATTAACTGCTAAATTGACTATGTCAACACTGAAGATTTAAAGCAAACAGTTGGATTTTCTTGGGAGTGTCAAGACCTGCAGCCTTCTCTTACTCTCTAAACCTGCATTTCATACTGTCTCACCAAAGGATACAAAAGTCAGATGCAGAGCCGAGGTCTAGGGTGTCAGAGCTGTCTTCTTGTTTTTGAGCCCCTGTCCTCATTCTCCATCCTGAGAAGCCCATGAGACCTTATTTTAAGAAAGACTTGTTGTTTCTGGGGAATAACTGAGGTTTGGGAGAAGTAAGGTAGAGGACTAGAAGTTTCTAAGAGACAATAGTATCAAGAGATCTCTCGTTCTGGGAGCAGGGTGAGTCTGGAGCCCCTTCAACTCATGTTTTATTGCACTGAGCACCACAGAAAAAGCCTTGTTTCTGAGTCATAGTTCTTGTTTTCTCCACAAAATATGGCCTGAAACACCTCTCCTAACTACATTTTCTCACTCAAAATTATTTATTGTTTAATCAACTTTGTGTCAACAGCTTCTGGTTGTTGTGGACACAATGATGAATAAGGCAAGATTTAGTTCTTACTCCCAGGGGGTTTACAGTCTAGAGTGGGAAAAAGATATATACAAATTAAATACGGAATAACAGTTACAATATTAAAGAAAAACGTGGTCTAACTGATTACATGACAGGCACTGAAGTAGATGTTGAGGTTGCCACAGTGAACAAAACAGGTATTGACCTCATCTACTTAGAGTTTTCCCTTCTGAGATCATGAATATCAAAGTGTTCAGTACAGTAATGCATATGTGTAAATATTGTCAAAGTACACCTTCTATAAGGCTGTTTTTTCTATCAGAAAGTAATTGACTTCAGGTCAGAAACTACCCTCATGGTTATACTAACTGTTATTTTGTTATACATTCTATATATACTCAATAAATGTTTGCTAAATTAAAGTCAGATCAAAGGTTTGCTGAGACAGAAAGCAGATGCTATTTTCTCCACCACTAGAAGCACAGCCCTTAACAAGCAGCCAAGGGAGTGGTAGAGAATCATGTTAATTACAGCCCCCCAAACCTACAGGCACCACAGGAACCAGTTAGGTCACAGCTACACCCATCAGAGATCCTTAAGGAAAAGACTAGCTGTTTAATGGGGGTCCATTCGACATGAGGGTTTTGTCTGTCACAAACAAAGGCCTAATGACCTCAAGAAGATTTTTATTATGCTTTTGGAAACATAAAAACTTTCACCCTCAGAAAATGTCAGAGAAATCATACTATTTCAATAATAGCAAAAGAAAAATGTTTGGATGTTTAACTGATGACAGTACTCATTTAGTATGAAGTCTGTGTAATGCAACACCCTGATATCTGTATCTTTGTATCCTCTGTGTGGTGTCTGTAGGCATTACTAGTGGGTAATAAATTACTATTCAATAAATATCTGTTGGTTGAATAAATGAAAGAAAATAATTAGAGTAATAAAATAATAGTACTGAAACAGACTGGCATACCTGACTATAAATAAAATTTTCAGGGAGAACAGAGATGAATAACTGACAAAGTAGAAAATGACATTTTCCTACGAGCCTTTGAGTATTTAGTTTAACTTCTAGATTTATGAAAAAAGACACCGAAGCCTAAAAATTCAAGATACTTGCTCAAAATTCACAAGGTATGAGAAGTGGGCCTCAAAGTCAGTTTCTAGACTCCATGACATATGCACTTTCTAATAAGCCACACTCAAATTCACAGCTAATGACAAAATGTCTAATTTTATTTTCCAAAAAACTATAATTCTTAATTTATTGATTGCATGAATGAAAATTTCCAGTTGTTATGAAGGCTCAGCCATCTACCAGTTGTCCTCTGAGGTCTGTGTATGATTAATTTTGTTCATAGTTACTCTGAAGACCTCCTATGAAACTTGGATATTGCTTGAATATCCAGTCACATTCAGGAAAGAATTACTTTCAATATTTCTCTCCCTGCCTTGATTGTTCTTAAACTCAGATCTTTTCCGTGTGAGGTATGGGCGCGAGTGCAAGTACGGAGCTCCTTACTTCTCCGCCATCTTGCCCCTCTTCCGATTGTTCTTAAACTCAGAACTGTTTCCCAGCAATGCACATCTCTTGGAGTAAGTGTATATTATGTGTATATATTGGAGTATATATTATCTTCCCAGAATTCTTACTTGGCCAAAATTTTAAACCCTGATTGCAACAGTTATGATTTATTGAGAACCATTTCAAATTCCTTTTTAAGGTAGGTTGGAAAAAGAAGTCAGAGAAGTAAATATCTCTTTAATACCTGTGTAGGTGAAGTAGTCCCATGGAGATATTTAAACATACATGAGCTACTCTTCTCTTACATGTGGATCACTCAAAGTTCACCCTAGAGTCCCAGGACCCCTGTTAAACTGGTAGAGTCCACGGCTTACCTCCGTAGAGTCTTGGGGAGACTTAACTCCCATCAATATGGTTTACCAGCAAATGCAACGAATATTTCATCATATATTTATTGAACATTTTCTGTGAAGCCTTGCCATTGCAAACATCAAAATTAATAGATATTTGAAATGTGAACCCAATATATCAAAAGGAGATGCTTAATTAGGTAAAATTTATATTTACACAGTGCCTTAATGCTTGAAGAATATGAAGTTCAAGATTCCAGCCAAGACACAAACTGGCAGCAGGAAGAACCTTTACTTTCAAAGCTTTGAAAGCTTTGTTGCTCTTCATGTAAATAAACAGAAATTTGAAGTCTACAATAAAAGTTCTGTATATTTTACAAAATACTCCACCAACATTGACTTTCTTATCTGTGTATACTTCTTTGCTTTTGCTAGGAGGTTGGCATCTGGGTGAGAGAAAAGAGCCACTTCCTCAGGACCGACCGAGTCCTGGGAATCACTTCAGAGTGCATACAGCTGCATATGCAATTTCATGAAAAAAAAAAATTCAGCAGAGTTTATGACTCCTAAATAAATACAACTTTGAAAATACAGTCATGACATACAGTAACCTGGAAAATGAGCTTTCCTCTGTTCACCTGGCACATTATTTTTGCTTTTAATTTAGTCTGTATTATTCTTGCCTGTGTTATTCAACATACTACCATCCCTGAGAAGATGTGACTAAAGTAATAGTGTTTAATTGATGCATTTAAAAATATTTATGGCAATTTGATTTAAAAAGATCAATGGCTGCTCTTCTATTTTTTAAAGTATAACTACCAGAACCAGGGTAAAAAATATTTGAATGCCAAAGAAATCTCTCCTTAAAAAGCAGCATCTTGGCTGATTTATTACTCAGCATTTTTTGCACTTTATATATAACATGTCCTATCAAAAACAAGTAAAGTTGAATAATGAATACTCAAAACCATAATTTGTATAAGAAAATAAATAAGCAGAGGTAAATGTGCAAGATAAGCATTTGTTTATTAAAGTGTTCTGCCTGTAAAGAGAGTCTGAGCAGATATATTCTTTAAAAAAAGAGAAAGACTACTGTTGAAATTTATGGTACTAATTATTTTTGTGCTCTAGAATGAGAGTTCGTTGTAATAGATAGAATCTATTAACCAAGTGCACAGAAAATAAAAGTCCCAAGATAGATAGTGCTATTGCAGTAGGCAAGTTAAGAGCCCTCTAGAGCAAACACTAGGAAAAGTTAAGAAAATTATTTTAAGACTTGCATGAGGTTAAGGGACGAAATAACACAAAGTGTATAGATTCTTAAATAAAAAAGATCAGAAAACAATTATCGTCATCATCTCAGTTAGTCTTTCTTCCTTTCTATCTTCAAAGGTCTCTACTGGTTATTTCTTTCCTCCACTGTCTGTCATCAATGTTTTTCCAAGTGTCAGATCTTAAAGGTGACATGAGAAGACCTCTCCCTTCTGAAGAGCACAGTGTTTCAAAGCTCTCAAAGCAAAGTTTCTTCCTACAGCAGAAGGGCTTCATGAAGGGCAGTGACCTTCAATTAATTGTGGCAGAGACCCATCCTGCACAGAGCTTCCTCCATATCCTTCCTCACTTTATGCTACCTGTGCAGTAGCCTGTCCTGGCATTCAAACAACAAGCTAGTCATAGTTTCCATGAAGTAACTTTTGCAAAACCAGTCTCTGATTGTTTGTGATGCTGAAAGACCATCATTTTTGGCAGATTATGTAAAAGAAAGGCATTTTTCTACAGCAAGAAGGCATACTGCTAGTAGCAATCAATGTTTTGTAATCGGATGAGAATACCATTACAATTCTAAGGCAGCATCCTAAGAGGTCCCTCTTGTTTGCAGTTGGCAGACTATCAACTGTTTCAATGCAAGCAATGAGTTGCAGTAGATTCAACTAATTACGTCTATCCTGCCTCTACTCAACCCTTCGTATCCCCTAATGCCTACTCCACAGTCTCAGAGGAAGAAGATAAGCAGATGGATGTGAGCAGGTGCAGAGGACCTTGTGCAACCACTAGCCTTGAGAGCAATTGGTCAACACCCTTGAAGCCAATTAAACTCTTAGTAAATGGCTTCCAAACTCCAGCAGATGGCCTATTGGTCCCAGTTGTGCTGTTCAACATCTATATGACTCCATATAAGAAACTAAAAACTGAGAGTTAGAGGATTTCTTCTCTCTAGTATATTCTACTTACCATTTTATAATTTACTCCATAACTTTTGTCTTTTCTTCATAATGCAAAGCTTGGCCTGATTCTATGTTCTCCTCTGATTAGAAGGCCACAAAGGGATGTCAGTGGTGTAGTTCACCCTATCCAAGGACTTGAATATGTTTTCATTTTACAACCAAGGAAGCAGATGCTTCACTGAAGCTGTCACAGTCATATAGAGGCCAAGTCAGGCTTCAAACTCACAGCTCCTACTCCACAAAGTGAGCCACTTATTGCAGCTCAATTTCAATATTGATCTTCTTGGAAGATAACAAAGTTACCATTATAAAAACCTCATTTTAATGAAACATTTTTGATTTCCAAATAAAACTACCTTTTCTGTTCCTGACATTTTTCTGGACACTGTGAATATCAACCTCAAATAAATGATTACCAGAACTTTCCTGCCAGAATATTTTCCATTTTTCCTTTATTACATTTAGAATCCCCTAGATCTTTATCTTCCACTCTCATGTGCTTTCTCTCTATTCCTGTTTTTTTTCCCCCAACCGCTACCCACCTTCCCAAACTGGGAATGCTAGTTTAGAGCCCATCTTTTTAATAAAAGGTTACTTTAAATGCTGACATCCTGCATATATGTTCCTACATTCCTTATGCTTTCATTGTTGCAGTTTCCACTTAGGGATTGGAGTTTGGCATTTATAACTCCAAGGAGAATGTGAATTTCCTTTTTGGCGTGAACATATACCCACATCCTTGGTGCTGTAAGACTTTTCCCAAATCAGAGTGAGAGCCCTAAAGGAGGAAATAGTTATAAGGAAGAGTGTAGGAAACAGTATCAAGGAAGTGTATTTTTATAATGATTCTCCTGAGGACCTTCTCAAGCTCCAGTGCTTCTTCTTGGTGGCCAGATCATTTTGGCTTTATTTACAATGGGAGAGGTCACATCTGTCTGGCTAATAGACAGTAGTCTATAGACATTTTCCACTTTTCTGGACCCAGAATGAAATCAGAAAGCTCTTATACCATTCTTAAATCCAACTTTCCAGATATTCACTTAAAAAACATTAGCATGATACCAAATCACAAAATATTTCTCTTATTCCTAGTCATCAAATGAAGTTTGTTCTGACTTGAAACCTAATGGAACTGACAACGAACTTTTTCTTTGCTTGCTTATAGGAAGAAAGAACTTTCTCTTTCCTTTGTTTAATTGCTATGGTTATGGGTTGAATTGTGTCTTCTCAATTCACATGCTGAAGCTGTAACTCTAAGTACATAAGAATGTGACCTTATCTGGAAATAGGGTCTTTACAGAGGCAATCAATCTACAATGTACAACCTAAAATTACGTAGCCCATAATCTACAATGACTGATGTCCAGAAAAGGGGAAACTTGGACATAGATAGCTATAGGGAGAATGCAGTGTGAACATGAAGATGGTCATCTATAAGCCAAGAAGAGAGGCCTGGAACAGATCCTTCTTGTACAGCCCTCAGAAGGGCTTCCTTCACGTTGATTTTGGACTTCCAGCTTCCAGAACAGTGAGAAGATAAATTTCTATTGTTTACACCACACAGTTGGTGGTGTTTTGTTATGGCAAACCCTAGCAAATTAACACAGCCACCTACTTCATTTTCTTCCTGGAAATTAAACTTTCATTTTTGACACACTTCAACTTTACATTATTGTTTAAGAAACATATACTTGTACCTATATAATTTCATATTTGATCTCTTAACTTCAGGGAAAAAAAATCTATGCTACTCTTTAAAGGTAATGTCCTGGATTTCATGATAAAAGTCATGATAGCTGCAGGAGACGTTGAGAATCATTAAAACAACATTTTACAACCAAATAAACTGAGGCAAGTTAGAAGCCTTTTAAAATTACTCCATTGGTTACTGGTAAAGATAGTCACATGGCTCTCAGCTTCCATATTGGAGCACACAGCCATCCGTAGGCATTAGTCAAGAATTACATATCATTAAAATAGTTTTACACTAATTTGTCATGTCAAAAAATGTTTAAATCAGGATAATATAACAACAAGTAGAAACTTAGATCACAAAATAGTTTACCCCACTTAAACCATTTTCTACAAATTACTGACATTTTTTTAAAGTTTATTTCTTTGGAGAGAGAGAGAGGCAGTGGGAGAAGGAGAGCATCTCAAGCAGGCTTCTCGCTGTCAGTGCAGAGCTGACTCAGCACTTAATCCCATGAACCTGTAAGATCATGACCTTGGCCAAGATCAAGAGTCAGTCCTTTAACCAACTGAGCCACACAAGCACCTCCTTGACATATATTCTTAATCAGACTTGATATTTTCACTTTTACATGGTAAATATATTTTTATATCATTTTGAGATAAGCATAGCAATGGAAGATGCATTATCTCATTTAGTCCATGGAAGGATCAGGATTTTCATTTAAATTCTGCATAGTTAAGCAGAGGGAAAATGTCCAGAAGACTACATGAGTAGCAGCTAATGCTCAATAATAGATTCCACAAATGCATTGTACATTCTCAGGCAGTTTTCAAGGAATATTATTTTAATTCAAATTGCTACTTATCACAAAGCTAATTACTTCTTGATAAATCTTTTCTGTGTCTTTTCTCCTCCAATTTATTTCCTTTGATAGTAGTTTTGTTCTTTCAGAAGATCTAGGGGAAACATGGTAGAAACTCCAAATACCTGATGTGGAAGAGAACTCTTGACTCTTCTACACCAAAGAGGAAGAACTAAGATGAATTGGTTAAGGTTACAATGAAATAGATTTCAACTCAAAACAAAGAAAACCTTTCAACAGAGTTATGCTGTGACAGAATTGGATACTGCAAATGACCTTAAAGGTTAGTCACTGGTGATGTCCTAAGCATTAGATGGTTTGGAGGCTTTGTTACAAAGAGGATTCAAGCAATGATTTGATTTGGTTCAGTTCAATTCAATTATAGTCAATGGTTTTAATGGCCTTTTCACTCCAAAAGTCTGTGGGTCTATGAACTTAGAAGTAATCACAGGACTAGTTCTTCCTCTCAACTGACACCAGGCTTAGTCCTTCATACTTGGACATCCTGTGTGTCTGGTATAGCTGTATAATTTCTTTAACACATATTTAGAGGTGAAACCTCAGTCAGAACTCATGTATTTCACACAAGAGGCAGGCCTGAGGTCAGTTTTCTTTTGCTAATTATGAATTAGTATGAAATCATGTACCTGTTAGTATATTGGGTGAGAACAATAAACTGTTCTAAAATCATTAGAAAACAGCACTATTTTAACAGTCATTTTAGTCCCGGGGATTCTTTTCTAAAATGCTACATATATATGGGGGCACCTGGGGGCTCACTTAGTTAGGCGCCAGACTCGATTTCGGCTCAGGTCATGATCTCACGTGTCCTTCCCCCTCCCCTGCTCACACTCCCTCTCTCTTTCCCTCCCAAAATAAATAAATAAACAAACTTAAAAAACAAAGAGCTAAATGTATATGTTGTATATTGTGAGATAATCAAATACTAACCTCCTTCATTTTTTCCAGTTCATTCTGCAAAGCTTGCTTTGCAATCTCAACTTCTATAAGCTGTTGCCTCAGTTTTTCATTTTCATCTTCTGTTGTGGTTCGCTTTTCCTCCACATTTTCCAATTCATGGTGAAGTCTCACAGATACATCCTTTGCAACCTAAATTAAAGTATTTTAACAATAAAATATAGTTAAAGACTGTACAATAAGTGAGCTAAAGTTATACTCATATTAAAAGTACTAAAAGCCAATACACAAATAGTTTCTACAATATACCAGGCATCTTTCCAAAAGCTTTACACATAAGTCATCACATACATAAATAATTTGACCCTCACAACAATCTCATGATATAAGTACTATTATTATTCCTATTTCACAGATGAGGAAAGTGAGTCTCAGAGATGTGAAATAATATGCTCAAGGTCAGACAGCTAACAAGTGATCAGGAAGTCTGGCTCTCCACTCTGTTCCCTCAACCTCTACACTACACCAAGGTAACAGATGTTCAATTGTGTTTTATCATGTGTAGAGAAACTTCATATATCTCCTCTAATTCTACAACAAAACAAGATGTTTCCGTTATCACTCATTTTAAAGACTGGAAAATGGGGGTGCCTGGGTGGCTCACTCAGTTAAGCATCTGACGGTTAAGTCGGTTAAGCTCAGGCCATGATCTCGTGGTCCATGAGTTTTGAGTCCCATGTCATCAAGCTCTGTGCTGACAGAGCAGAGCCTGGAGCCTGCTTCCAATTTTGTGTCTCCCTTTCACTTTGCCCCTCCCCTGCTCATGCTCTGTCTTTCTCTCCTCTCTTTCTCAAAAATGAGTAAACATTAAAATTTTTTTTAAAAAGACCAGAAAACAAAGTTTCACAGGTGGGGAATGGAGCCTGGATTTTGATCCTATAATGTCAGGTGCTTACTTTTAGGAAGCATGTCAGAACTTGAGATTAAATTTTTTCTGTTTTTTTTTTCTTATTACAGTGTACATTTTTGCCTTTTGTTTGGAGATTATCTTGGAAATTTTAGGGTTTGAACAAAACCCTATAGTGTAGTATGATGTAGCAGCTCAGGACATAGACCGTGGTTTTATTCTGGTGGGGACACAGCCTGGCCACCTACTAGCCTATTTCCAAGGATAGGGGCTGGGGACTTATAACCTCTGTAGAAGGTTCGGCTTCCATACAAGATGATGCTATTACTAATCCTAACGTCATGGGTGCTTTTTTTTTTTCTTTTCTTTTTAAAAAATCTTGAGCTAACATTTTAGCTAGATAGATAACTAAATGTTAATGTGTATAAAAATGCTTCCCACTGTGCTTGGTGCATAGTGAGCACTCGACAAACCTTAGGAAAAGAAAAAAAAAAAAAAGAAATAATACAATGACTTTCATGAAATGCTTTCTCACAGCTTTCTTTAAAACAAATATAGGATAATTACACTTGTTTTTTTAAATATCTTGATGAGGTTAAAATAATTAAAATTATGCTTGGTTGTCCAAGGTTATGAAGATAACACTGGGTTTGCATTGTCAATGGATCTGCCTACAGCCAAACTGAACTGAACAGACCACATCTACTTTAAACAACTTATTTCAAGGTTAAAATTTCTCCATTAGGGGAAATTCTAAAGGAACAATTTCACATTAAAAACGAGGTTCTTTCATTTACTGCACTCTTTACTTCTCCAAAAGGGGCGGCACGTTGGACAGACTTCCTTTCCGGGAGTTAGCCAAGTGGTGAGTACAGAAAGGAAGGAGGATAGGGAGACTTGCAGAGAGAAACCTTAGCTCTAATATCGTCCCAATGCTGTTCCTATCATGGGCTTTAATTCCTCTCTCTGCAGGAGTCTACGTCCCGCTGCTCTGGAGGCCAGATCGACGCCAGAGCCTGCGCTCTGCCACGCCCGCGTTTCTGCCGGGGGGTAGGGGCCCTCTCCCACGATGTCTGGAAGTCACCGTTACTCCCTCGAAAGCTCGCAGGGCTCGCTCTCCGTGAGGCACTGCACACACGCTAGACCCCTCAGACCCAAAGGTCTCTTCTTCCCCTTCCCCTGCTCGGAACCTGGTATTTTGTGGTCAGTGCTGCGAAACGCAGTGTCTTTGCCCATGACCGCTGAAGGCCTTTCATAGCAAAGAGGTGCCCACTTGCGGCCCCGGCCCCACGCCTCCCAGCCCCGGCGGCGCAGACCTTGAGGTCCTGCTCCAGGCTGCGCAGCAGCTCCCCGTCGATTTCCCCGGTCTGTGCGTAGCGGAGCCTTTTGCGCTCGGCTTTGCGGAGGCGGTACTGCAGGATCCGGCAGTTTTTGTTGGCTCGCTCCAACTCGTGGCGCATTTCCTGCAGCTGACAGGCATCCTCCTCGAAGAAAGTGTCCCTCATCTCGTCCATCTCGGTCCTCAGCTCATCAATCTCGTTCTGGGGCGGTGACAGGCCGCGCGTCAAAATGAACCTCGCCCCCCGCCGCTCGGACACGTACCACGTACACCCCATGCCAACTCCAAATTCTCAGTTTGATTGCCCCCTCTCCAGGAGACAGGAGTAACCGAGCTGCACAAGGAAACTATAAAAACGGGCCTTCTATGGGCCTTCTCTCCTCTCCTACTCAACCTCTCTCCACGAAAAAAGTGGGACAACCCATGATAATTACAGAAACGGAGGACCGAATCTGGATTTAAATTAAACCCAAGACTACTGATCTTAGGCTGTTTTAAATCTGGAAACGAGCCTAGGAACCCCTCCTCTCATTTCCTGTCCCCTTCCCTCTTTCAGGCTCCCTAACAGGGTAACAGCCTCCCACCCTCGCGGGACACG
Source organism: Crocuta crocuta (assembly GCF_008692635.1). NCBI lineage: Eukaryota > Metazoa > Chordata > Mammalia > Carnivora > Hyaenidae > Crocuta > Crocuta crocuta. Next base: position 1,401,760 of record NW_027530851.1, on the reverse strand, counting down.
CCCTAATCCTCCGAGGCCCACACCTCCCCTCTCCCACCGGGACCCCCACCCNATCTGAGCCGGGGCTGCCGCCGCCGCCGCCCGCTCCTTCTTGAGGTGGAACTGGATGAGCTCAGACTGCAGACATCCTTCCTTCCAGTAGCTCCCTCCGCCACCGCTGCCGCCCCCCGCGACACCGCTTCCGGAGTTTCTGCTNGACCCCTTTCCCCCGCCAGCCCCTGGGCGGCGGCGGCGGCTGCGGAGCGCCCCCCTCCCTTTCCCCGGAGCCGCTGCCGGCTCCTCCTCCTTCCCCACCCCCTCCTCCTCCTTCCCCGAGCGGAGGGGGTTCCCCGAGTTTAGCGGACACGGGCTCTAGCTCCCGGGGAGGCTCCTCCGTCGGGCCAGGCCTCCTGCCGCCCACCGGGGCCAGGGTCGCCGCAGGGGCCGCTTCAGCACCAGCCCCGAGGTGGACAGCTCCCGGCACAGCCCCTTTGGGCGCCAGGGGCGCAGCCTTCTCCGCCCCGCCTCCGCCTCCTCGGGCGCAGGCCGGAGGCACAGAGCGGCTCCCGGTCTTGTTGCCTTGCTGCTGCTGCAGCTGCTGCAGTCGAACCGAATTGAGCTTAGCGCCGGTCCCCACGGGGGACCGGGTGGTCGCGGTTGTCTGTCGGACCGAATTATCCCTTAGTCTTGCAGGTGATTGTGCACGCTGCTGCTTTCTGCTGCTGCCCTCTGGGTGCAGGCGAGCCTCAGCGGCAGAGGTGGCGGCAGAAGCTGTGGCCGTGGCAGGGGCAGCGCCCCCCGTCGGTGGCTGACTCATGGCGGTCTAGGAAGACTCTCTAAGATGAGATTTAGAATGGTCCATCACCAGATCATTCTCGTTCTCTTTCCTCAAGTCCGCCAACCTTCTTCCTTTCTAATCTGGGATAGAAACGAAAGGGAAGCACACAACATGTCTGCATTGTTACAAAGCAAAGGGCGATTTCTCTATAAAAAAAAGAAGTCCTAGAAAATAATGAGATTTAAAAAGAGCTTAATGGAAACCTCGAGTTTAGGAATAGGTGCAGAATTGTCAATTCTCATTTTGCCCAGGGAGGCGCCATCTCCCTCTAATCCCAGTAAAATGGTGATGATCTGAAAGCAGCTTAAGGTACCATTCTCATGGTAGCAGAAAGGTTGTCCTTTCTGGCAATGGATCAGAAAGGAATTGGTAGGGGCGGGGGGTGGTCGGAATGTTAGGAAATAAAGTCAGGCGGAAGCTTCAGAAGGAAAAGGAGATGTCCACATGATAGAGGTGAATACCTTTTTTTTAATTTTAGATTTTCTCCTTATTCAATCTGTAATAAAGCCTAGTTTAGAAGAGAATGTTTCATTTAATCACTACTTTCAGTTAGAGAAAGAGGGTTATGAGGTAGGTTTTTAGAAAAATTTTTCTGTGGACACGTGATACTTTGTTCTCAGACACCTTTAGCTCTTCATGTTGTTCTTGGTTAGAGAAATGCACCCATTTTCCTTTAGACTAGAACTAAAATAAAAGTAATGAATGACTTTAAATCAACTTCAGTTTCAAGAAAGTAATGGCATTGAGAATCATCTATATGGTTTAGTTATTACTATCCCTAAGTATTTTTCTTTAAGCTTCGGTAAATAATTAAAAAAATATTTTTGGAAAGGCTCATTGGTGGCTCTGCACAATTTCTTAAATTATAGGTGATGACATCTACATTTATCCAAATTTTACAGTTTTTGTGAGTTATTTTAGTATTAAGTGTAATTGCTAGATCTAAAATATTTTCATTCTTAACATCTTATTATATGTTATATATCATAAATAAAGTTGTACTTTTAAAGTGCTCAGTTCCCCCTGTGGAGCCAAATTCTGAAACAGAATAACCTTGCACCCCAGAAACCTGGTGCATCCTTATCCTTACTCATGGTGGCAAGATAAACCCTTATTGTACATTTTTTCCAAGATAAATCCATCACTGGCTTTTAAAATCTGGAAAATAGCAAGCCATCGCCTCATGGGTTCTTCTCCCTAGTGATCCAGCTACTTGGTTAGTCAATTTGGTGCTTTTTTCCTTAGAACTATCATCTCTGTCTAACACACTGAACAGGGTATGACTAGGCAGAAAGTAGTAATTTTTAAAAAAATGTCTCCTATTAGGAGAGGAGATGCTTGCTAGTTACTTTACTAGCATTATTCCTGTCACAGTCTATTTTAAGTATCAAAACTTAGTCAACATGCAGCAATTTCTCATTTTATGAAGAAATATTACTGGAAGTTTCCTTCTCCACCTGCCTTTCTTTTTTCAGGATCTCCTTCCAACTCAGTTTGAAAAACAATAGTGAACAAAGAAAACATTAGGCAGAGAAAAGTTATTCACCAACTTATTTTTTATATGTTCTCTGGAGCTTCATGCTCCTAGAATGTCTGGCCTAGTTCATTGTCATGGGTCACACTAATATGGACCACCTAAACAAGTTATATTGCCAACGCAACCTTATTTTTGTTTTGTATTAGGCATCATCACTCTCTAGGTGAGAGCCACCAGACAATGTTTAAATTCGGTTACCAGGCAGCTCTGACCCGGGAGAAAGCTCAGGTTCCTGGAGCTGGTCTCCCACAATCAAAGGTACCACGCTGTCACGTGGTTCTCACAAAGTGACAAGATGCTGTGCCCCTTTAAGGCTTCCCCCGTGGAAATAGCCAACCACGCAACCCCGGATGGGCACAAACCAAGAATTTTAATCTCAAATTTTATCTGCCCAATGACCCACCCCATCTCTCATCCCCATCCCTTTAGAAATCCAGAAGAACTGCTCACTTCTCAGCAGACGCGATGTTTCGAAGTTGATGCAAATCAACAGCGTTTTCCTTCTGATCCTCCGGCGACCTCAGGGTTTATTTTTATGTCTTTTAAAGGCAAGGGAAGTTTAACTTCGTGGTGTTCTATGCGACTTTCTGGAGCACGACTTTGGGCTGTCTCGCCCCAGCTCCGCACCAGTTCTCCAAACAATGGCGTTAACGTGCAGACTCGGCGGCCCCCAGAGCCGGTGACTCCCCGCGGCCGGCGCCTCGGTTGGAGCTGCGGCTCGGAGCAGGCGAGCAGGCGGACACGAGAGGTGCCAAGCCGTGCCAGACGCTCCCCAGGAAGTGCACGGATATTCATGAGCTGACCTCACCGGACTGGGCCGGGGAGAAGGCGGGATTGCAAGGGAGGGTAGCTTAGAAGTAACCAAAGAGAGGCTACTTTCAAGAGGAAAGAGAAGAAGGCGGGGACGGGCCGGGGGCGGAGGATGGTAGGAGAGGTGGCAGGAAGACAAAAAAGCCGGAGCCACACCCGAGATGGAAGATCCGTGGCTGCACTCAAAGTCTGTGCGGCGCTCTCCTATTCCGTACTTGGCAGAAGATTCCAAAACCGCCGGAAATCGGATGCGCTGGTTTTCTGCAAAGCTTTGTTCTGCGCCGATCAATCGCCATCAATTATTTACTTGAGCTCTTTTCTCTGGGAGGCGTATTCGAACAGCCTTCCGGGCGTGACTGACGTCTCCTGATGCAGCTGCGAGGAGCTGGCGGGCGGCTGCTGGGAGTTCTCTTTGTTCGCTCACTTTAATTCTCGTAGAGCTCTCCACGCGGTGCACCCTCCCCACCCCCAGCCCGGGCGGAGTCGTCACACATCGCCTCCCCGAGTAGATAATGGTTGCCAGACCCACCGTCCCACAGACAAAGGGCTCTTGTGAGCCCTCGACCAGTTTAGTGCAAACCGACTAAATATCGCTGTACAGAGATCGTTTACAGCCGGGTTTGCCTTCGGTACATTTCCTTTTCTCCTTTGTCAAGTTCGAATTTCAACTGTGACTACAAGGAGTAATTGCTAGAATCCATAATCTTTATAGCAGTGCGTGTGGTTGAGGGGAATCATCCAATGTGTTTATAAAATAGGAGATTAAAGGAAATTCATGGGGAAAGGAGGGAATTCAAAATATGTCTTTACAATGTACACTAATCCATACTGTTACACAGTAGTGTTTTTTAAATCCAACTGGAAATTCTTTTTCCTTCCAGTTATTTTTTTTTGTTTTGTTTTGTTTTTTGGGGGGAGGAGTGGTGGTGGTGGTATGAAAGTCTACCTCCTACCTCAAAGGGTTCCTTGGTGCACTTGGTGATTCTGATCTTCAAGGAGAATAAAAATAAACAATGCTTTAAAAAGGGTATTTTTTGTTTTAAATTTATCTCATATATATATATGTGATTTTATAGGCAAAAGGAGCTCAATATATTGAACTAATAATTTTTTATGATAACATGAATTTTAGTATAAGAGATTTTATTTTCTGAGTATAATATCTAGCACTAAAAATAAAATAGAAACAACTTAAGAGTAGTTTGCATACAAGCAACATAATTACAGCAAATAAAAATATGTTCAAGTCACAGTGATAAGTATCTCCAGCCATCTATAAGACATATATAGTATCAGGACAAAAACATTCATGTATTCCTCTGTTCTAGAAGAGACGAGGCTTGGTTTGTTCTGGGCACTGTCCAAGGTGCTAAGTATGCAAAGATTAAAACAAGAAATGCGTCCTGTCTGGGGAGACTTGAGCACATTGAAGGGAATTAGGATAATTTCCATATAATCCTTTGAGTACTTTTTGAAAGTGGAAATGCAGTATCTGTGACATCTATAATGAATAGTTCAGGCCTTGACTATGGTACCAAATATAAAGGGGAAAAAGAAAAGTAAAATACAATCACAATGTATTTGGAATTTATAGTAGACAATTTGTCATTAGGTACTGAAACTTGAATGACAGTTTCCTTAAGAAATACCAAGATCCACAGGTCTTATTCAACCAAAGTGGATAAATTGGATACAAATATTTTTTCAGATTAATCTTTACCAATAAAATAATGATATTGTTAAACATTTTTAATGTTTATTTTTGAGAGAGAAAGAGAGAGCGAGCATGAGTGGGGGAGAAGCAGAGAAAGAGACGGACACAGAATCCAAATCTGAGCTGTCAGCACAGAACCCGACACAGGGCTCGAACTCATGGGCCATGAGATCATGACCTGAGCTGAAGTCAGATGCTTAACCAACTTAGCCACCCAGGCACCCCAGTAAAGGTAATTATTATTACAGTGCATGGTACATGTACTAATCCTAACAAATTATAAGTGACAATTACTATATGCCTAGCACTGTAAGCTCTCAGTAACTGTTAACTATTGTTCATATTTTCAGAATATTATTACATTAGTTATACAAATTCTCCCATTCTTGAATTTCTTAGAATCATTTGGTTAGTCTTGGATTATTTTATAATTTTTTGTCCAAGCTAACATAATATTATATGTTAACTATAATTCTATTAAAATTAATTGTAAATATAGTAAATATTTTCAAATAATACTCTTGTTTCTTTCATTATCTCTAGCAGGTAGTCAGTGAAGAGGCTGGATTTTTATTGGTACTAAGTGATAGAAAAAAGGTGATATTTTCAGATCCATCCTCTGTTTTTAGAAAGTAATTTACCTTGGAGATGTGCCATTGTCCTGACCTTTGCTGACATATGTATGTAGTCACAAGCCACATTTGTTCTCTGGACTACATTTCAGATAATGATTTATGAATCATAGACTCCTTGAGTTGTAAACATCATGATTCATATTTTTATGTCTACACAGACTATCCAAATCTATTATATATTGTGTTTAGTATAATTTATATTCTACAATTTCTCAAAGTAAATATATGCATGCTATAACTTAACGTGACCAAAAACTAGTAGTTTAATTCATATTTTGGATTCAGGTTGCTTTGTGAATGGCAGAAAGTGCTACTCTACTATGAATGCTTTAGTTACTCATGCATTTGCTGTTGTGTAAGTTTGCAGTTAGGTATTGTATACCCAAAATTCTGTTGCATTACTTCTATAAATGCTCATGAATATTCACCCTTGGTAATTCAAATCAGTGTGTAGGCATTCATCATAGCCAAAATACTGTCAGATATCTGATTTCAACATAGTCCCATTTTCAATCTTAATCACAATGGAAATTTTTAACAAGTCTGCTAGTTATCATGCAAATGTTATACATATTTAAGATTGCCATTAAATTTTCCCTAATATCAAAATCATTAATTTTTATAACAATGTTTTAATAGCTCTTTATCTCACCCTTAAATCCTTCTTCATCAGTAATTGAATTGACCTGCTATAAATATAGTAGGCTAATTCTCAGTATGCCAAACAAACAAGAATGGCATCCTAAGTTACCTTATACTTCACTAGGAAATTTTAGTACAAATTTTTCTTTTCTACTTCCTACCTTCCCCCATGCTGTCTAAAAAATGTATCTCTGCATAGACATAATTGAGGAAAGATTCTACTAATAGTAAATGGATCTGCTCTTTTTTTTTAAAATATGATTATGTGCTGACTATTTGTTAAATAAGCTGCAAAAGTGATATTTTAACATTTATTTCATCAAGTTATAGAAAAATAAGCAAAATGCCACCTATATTTTATATTCTAGTATCCAGTTTTTTGTTGTTCTTAAATGTCAGTGAAGTTTTTATTCAATATCTAGTCACTAACGTTTTGGATATTATAATATGCTATGCAAAACTCAGGGCATTCTTTTATCTGATGAACTTAGATTGCTTTGACTTGATTTATTCTTCACTCAATTATATTTATTGTACATAAATGTTCACTCAGGCATACTCAATTTAAGATAATATGAAGAGGGTTTATTTAAATGAGATTATTTATAAGATGTAGATTGAATGTAGGAGAAACCATAATAGATACTTTAATAACTTGGGGTTGAATACCAGGGTGGAGCTATCAGCACACTTTGTAAAAAAAAAAAAAATCCATTTACCATTAGCAATAGTATTAAAAAGATAAGGAAACAGAGTGGTCATTGGAACCCAGGAAAAAGGAATTTTGTGCAGAGCATGCCACTTGAGAACAGTGATTTTCTTTTTTCTTTTCTTTTCTTTTTTGTTTTAGAGAGAAAGAGAGCATGAGGTGGGGAGACAGGCAGAGGTGCAGAGAGAATATTAAGTAGGTTCCACACTCAACATGGAGCCCAACGTCATAGAGCCCAATCCCACAACACTGGGATCATGACCAGAGCTGAAATCAAGCTCAACCAACGCAACCACCCAGGTGCTCCTCCCTCCATTTTTTTTTTTTTAAAGAAGAAAACAGTGATTTTTCTATTGGGTGCATAGTCAGCTCATGATGACCTCACTCTCCTCCTTGCCTCTGGTCTCCTGCTGCGGCTCTCCATTGGTTGAACCAATTAAAACCAGGGGCCTATGGAAATATTTGATGTGACCCACTCATGCCTGCCTCTTCTGGTTGGAGAGCAAATTCAAAGGAGTCAATTATAAGATATTTAGCACAGAATAAAATAAATCAAACAGAGAAAGATAAATGCCATATGATTTCACTTGTACATGGAATCTAGAAAACAAAACAAGCAAAACAGAAGTTGAGTCATAAATAGAACAAACTGGTGGTTGCCAGAGGGGGGATATGGGGGGAATAGGCAAAATAGGTGAAGGGGATTGAGAGGTATAAACTTCTAGCTATAAAATTTGGGGTGCCTGGGTGGCTCAGTTGCTTAAGCATCTGACTTCAACTCAGGTCATGATCTCACGGTTTGTGAGTTCGAGCCCCACATGGGGCTCTGTGCTGACAGCTCAGAGCCTGGAGTCTGCTTTGGATTTTGTGTCTCTCTCTCTCCCCTGCTTGTGCTCTGTCTCTCTCTCTCAAAAATAAATAAACATTAAAAAGTAAAATAAAATAAATAAGTCACAGGAATGAAGAGTACAGGATTGGGAATATAGTCAGTGATATTATAATAATTTTGTATGGTAACAGATGGTAACTACACTTATCATGGTAAACACTTCATCATGTATGTAATTGTCAAATCACTAATGTTGTACACCTGAAACTAATCTAATGTTAATACGCCAGCTATACTTCAATTAAAATAAAAAAAGATATGCAGCACAATAAGCAACAATATGATCAAGAACTCAAAGACTTTAAAATTACTGTTTCTCACAAACTCATATTTTTCATATATGATAGAAATCTTAAAATTCCCATTTTCAGAAAAATCGTACATTTTGAGATATTTGTTTCAATACTGGTAATGAATTTTCTCTATGGCTATTTTCATTGGGATTGCATATTAATCATTTGAAAAGGTTATAAATTTTGTGATATTAATTTTACCTTTATGTTAACTTAGTACATCTTTTTATTTAATTATATTGTCATTCTGAATATGAATAATTTTTTTTGTTTTCCCAAAAAGCTTACACATGGTTTGTTAGATTTGCTCTAAGGATTTGATGTTTTTATGCTATTGTTAAAAGTGTCTTCTTTTTAAGCACATTTTTAAAGTTGTTGTTTAAATTCCAGTTAGTTAATGGACAGTGTAATTTCAGTTTCAGGTGTATAATATAGTGATTTGACACTTCCATACAGCACTCAGTGCTTATCACAAGTGCACTCCTTAATCTCCCTCACCCATTTAACCATCCCTCCATCTCCCCCCTTTCTGATAATAATCTGTTTATTCTCTCTAGTTAAAAGTCTATTTCTTGATTTGCCTGTCTCTCCTTCCCCCCACCTTTGCTCATTTTCTTTGTTTCTTAAATTTCACATATGAGTTAAATCAAGTGGTATTTGTCTTTCTCTGACCGATTTATTTTGCTTAGCATAATACTCTCTAGCTCCATCTATAAACACATTTTTAAATTGTGTGCTGTTAGTGTATAGAATGGCAATGGACTTCTGTATAACCTTAAATGAATACATCTTGCTATATTCTTCTATCATTTTCATTTTTTGAGTAGATAATTATATTATGTAAAAATAATGAACAAAATGTCCTTTCCGATCCTTTTGCCTTGAATTTACTTTTTTCATCTTATGATACTGGCCAGTATCTCTGATACAATATTGAATAGAAATAGTGATGATAGAATATTCCCAAATTTGGAACAAATGAGAATATTCTCTTCTTGATATAGTGTATCCACAAAAATTATCTCACAAATTATGAGATCATGACCTAAACTGAAGTTGGACCCTTAAAGGAATGAGCCATCCAGGTGCCACAATAGAAAATATTATTTAAAGTGATATGTATTATTATACCTACAAAATAGATAATATGTATCTCACAAAACCAAATAAGAAATGGATGCCTTTTTGAAGAAAGTGATGAACTCTTACTCAGAAAAATTATATTAGGCCTAAGTCAACCAATAGATTGATATTAACAGATGTTAATAGGAGGACTCAGTATCCTAAACATTTTCCCAATGGATTAACAGAGATTTAATAGTTCATAGAATGCCAGATAAAATCCCAAAATTTACTTTTTGAATTATAGCAGTTTGATTTTTATATGTGAAGCCTGAAGGTCAAGAATAACTATGATACAGGGGCACTTGGGTAGCTCAGTCGGTTGAGTCTGACTTCAGCTCAGGTCATGATCTTATGGCCCATGAGTTGGAGCCCCACAATGGGCTCTGTGCTAATAGTTCAGAGCCTAGAGCCTACTTCAGATTTTGTGTGTCTCTCTTTCTCTGCCCCTCCTCTATGTGTGCACTCTGTCTCTCAAAACTAAATAAATTAAAAAAAAAACATGATTCAAAGTGAGTTAACATCTCTTATGAGATATTGATATTTAAACTTTATTTTTTAATGCTTATTCATTTTTGAGAGAGAGAGACAGAGAAGGAGCAGGGGAGGGGCAGAGAGAGAGGGAGACCCAGAACTCAAGCAGGCTCCAGGCTCTGCTCTGTCAGCACAGAGCCCAAAATAGGGCTCAAACTCACAAACCTGAGATCATGACATGAGCCAAGGTTGGACACTTACCTGACTGAGACACTCAGGTACCCTTAAACTTTAATACTTAGTATGCTATTGGTCCAGGGATAGGGAACTAGAGAAACAGACTTGGTAAGCAACAGAAGTGGCATTAAAGGCAGTAGGAAAATGATGGATTATTCAATTAATGGTACCAAGATGAATGACAAAGTCTATGGAAACAAAATAAATTGGATAACAGGGATGCCTGGGCGGCTCTGTTGGTTGGGGATCTGACTTTGGATTTTAGCTTAGGTCATGATGGTTAGTTTTCTCCCCACATTGGGCTCTGTGCTGATGGCACAGAGCCTGCTTGGAATTCTCTCTCTTTCCTCTCCCTTACTCTTGCTCTCTATCTCTCCCTCTCTCAAAATAAATAAACTTAAAAAAATTGGATGACAATATTGGCTTACAAACAGAAAGGACCTGACATCGGATTTATGACTAAAATATGAAAGGTAAAATCTTAACACTTTTAAAAGAAAGGTTAAGAGACTGTATTTTTTTTCAGTTTGGTATAAAGAAAGATTAAAAAAATAAGATTCAAAAAGTGCATAACACAAATGGGAAGATTAGTACATTAGACTTCATGAAACATGAGAATTTCTGCTCATCAAAAGATAATGTGACAAAAAGAGTTAAAGGTGAGTCATGAGAATTTCAAATGTCTTTCAACAAATATTGACATCCAGAGTGTTTCCCCAAATCAATAAGAAAAAGATTACAGCTTAATAGAAAAAAATGGTCAAAAGACACAAATAAGCAATCCCAGAAGAGCAACATGAAAGGCCCATAAATATACAAAATACACTCAGCCTTATTAGTAAAAAGGGAAATATAGATAAATTAATTGGGCTACCATATCATGACCACCATTTTTTTAATATTAAAAAATCTGATAAAACCATTCAAATAGATGTAAAGCAACAGGAAGTCTTAGGTATACTGGTAGAATTATAAGTTGTACAATCATATTGAGATATAATGTAATGTTGTATAGAAATGTTGAAGGAATGCAGTTTCCTATCTGGTACCTCCAATCATAGGAATAGAATTTCTTGCATGTTTACGAAGACGTGTTAATAAAGACATTTGTAATGTCAACAACCTAGAAATTATACAATTCAAGCATTGTTAGATTTATTCAGTGGGTTATGGCAGAGTAGTGAAAATACATGAACTATACTTACATACAACATAGATGATTCTCAAATATAAGCAGATAAGCAAAATTACAAAAATCTATGAACAAAAAATTTTATACATGTAAGTTTAAAACCTGTGGAACTAAACAATCTATTATTTAGAAATGCATGGATAGAAATGAAACGAGAATGCAAAGCAAAGAATTGGGAAGAAAATTTAAAATAGTGGTTAACCCTGAATGCAAGAAAAAAGTAGTTTAGGGGATGAACTAGCTTCAATAGTTGATAGACCTAAATTCTTGTGTTGAAAGCATTTCTTACATTTGTCTTTTTCCTCCTGTAGCTCTGTTTTTCTTTGCGTTGGCTTCAACTTCAGGCAAGCTCTCCATTTTGGGGGACTAATAGCACCTCTAGGCTTAGGAACCCCTGGAGAATAAAGACATTTGTTTTCTAGTAGTTTTAAAGAAATTTTGGGTATCATTTTTATTGTTCCACACCGGTATTGAGTCTACCCCTGTAATGTTCATAGAGATGTGCAATTATCACCGCTCTATGAACTGTTCAAACAGTCTTAAGTAGTCTAGTCTACGTGGATAGGATGGAAGATTCATGGTCTTCCAAAGTAAAGTTAAGGTTCTGTTACCAAAACCTCTGTTACTGATTCTGAGATGTCAAAACAACAGATGTGTATTTCATTCTTAAGGCAAACAATGACTCTGTCTTGTATCAAGTACCTGACAACCCTTAAATGGGGGTTGAGAATGTGGGAAGTCTCTATGATGCTCAGATACTTTGTTGAATTCTGACCAGAAATTAACAGGTGAGAGGAAAATACCATGTACACAAAACAAGATATCTGGCTCTGTGCAATATACTTTGGAAAAGCTGACTCAACTGTAGCGAATGTTGGAATCAATTGACACCGCATTCTTAGCGGGAAAACTCAAATTTCATGAAGGATCCAAAGGGACCTGAGACCATGCACGGTGGGTGAGACCACTTAGGTTCATATCCACTTTCAGTTTTTCTGCACTCTTTATCTCTAGTCCATATAGGACAGGAATAGAACAATAATAGCAGGAAACCAACTTGAAACATGAAATTTAAACTTACAGAGCTCAGAATTTGATCTCTGAAAATATACACCTATTTATTTTGGTTGCAGTAATATATATATTAGGATATTTTACCTATTTTATCTGCAGATTTCCAGAGGTACGTGGCCCCAGGAATGGCTAATTTCACAGCTCAACAACATTAAGGTTTGATTCACTGCCTCTTATATGGTCTTAGCTTTAACTCTTAGAGTAACAGGCTAGTTGCCCTGGCTTAAACAGTCACATCCTTGTAGTACAATGTTCAAAGGGAAAGAAAGTGGTTTGAGAGTTCTGAAGAGATTAGTTTAATATAAACTCCATTATTTTAATGGTACCAGGATATTTTCAGAGTAGTTATGAGATACCTACCTCAACTATACACTTTTTGTTTTACAAAAAGGTTATACTACAACTTTGTTCATATTTCTACTCATTGGATTTAAAGTACAAAATGAGACAGAGTTGAATTGTTCTGCATTATGTTTAAGGAAGGGATTGATGTAACTTAAGTGGCAGAAAATCTTAAATGGAGAAATAGAAATCAGTGAGACTGGGCATTTTGTGAAGCAGCAAAAATATTATATAGTTGGCAGAGAAGGAGCTTTGTAGAATAGGAAATTCAACTATGGATTATTTACGTTATTTACATAAGTGATGCCAAATACATTATTGTAGAATAGTTTAAAATGTAGAATTATATTACAATAGTTAAGATATCTATCTTAACTCAAATATCTATCCATAGAAGAATAGATAAAGAAGACGTGGTATAAATGTATGTACACACACACATGCAAACACACACACATGCAGACATGCACATACATACATACATACAGTACTACTCAGCAATAAAAAGAAGTGAAATCTTGCCATTTACTACATCATGGATCTATCTAGAGGATATGATGGTAAGCGAAATAAGTCAGTCAGAGAAAGACAAATAACATATTTCACTCGTAAGTGGAATTTTAGAAACAAAACAAAAGAAAACAAAAGAAAAAAAGAGGGAGAGAGAGAAAGCAAAACAAAACAAACCAGACTCTTAACTATAGAGAGCGAACCGATGGTTGCCAGAGGGGAGGTGGGTGGAGGAAATGTGTGAAACAGGTGAAGGAAATTATGCATACACTTACTGTGGTGAGCGCTGAGTAATGTGTAGAACTGTTGAATCACTATATTGCATACCTGAAATTAATATAACACTATATGTTAATCATACCTGAAATAAAAAATCTATAATAGATATTCATGAGAAAGACTGGTAAGTATTCATGCTAAACTGTCAGAAATGATCACCTTTGTGTTGGAAAATAATGTCATAATAATAACAGTACTTAATTTTTACATATTAAGAAATCAAGGTTCAGTGAGATTAAAGAATTTTCCTAAGATGACATAGTGAACATCAGCATCAGTTTGAACCTAGTCAAGCTGGCTCTAGAATGCATGCTGTTAGCTATCATACTATGTTTATAATGGTCTCTTATTTTCACACCAGTGTGGAGCCCAATGCTGGCCTTGAACTCATGACTCCGAGATCAGGAACTGAGCAGAGATCAAGAGTCAAACCCTTAACCAACTGAACCACCCAAACATCCTTATAATATTCTAAATTCCAATAATAATAGATGTCTTTTCTGTACTATCCACTTATTTTGTTGATCTATTCCTATGTTACGGTATGCTATTTTAATTACGATGAAATCAAGACCATTGATATATTGTAGGGCATATCCCCTCTTATTTGTTTACATATTTTCTTGTCTATTTCCATTTCCTTCTTCATGTGAACTTTTAGAATTAGCTTATCAAGTTTTTTGAAAATCTTTCTTGATTGTCTGATTTTATACATTTTTGAGATAATTAATGTCTCCTTAATATTAGAGTATTTTTACATAAGAACATAATCTACCCACTGATTTTGACTTTTTAAAATTGATCTTGGGACTCCTGGGTAACTCATTTCAGTATCCAACCTCAGATCAAGTTAAGATCTCACAGCTCATGAGTTAAAGCCCCTCATTGGGCTCTGTGCTGACAGCTCAGAGCCTGGAGCCTGCTTCAGATTCTGTGTTTCCCTCTCTGTCCCTCCCTCACTCATGCTCTGTCTCTCTGTCTCTCTCAAAAATAAATAAACATTAAAAAATTAAAAGATAAAATAAAGTTGATCCTTAACAATGTTTCTTTTCTTTTTTTCCTTTTTTTTGGGGGGGGGAGGGTTATAGTCTTGCACTTTTCTTTTGGTTTTATTTTCAGGTATTCCAAAATCCAAAATATTTGTTTCAATCGTAAACAGCATATTTTCAACTATACTTTCTAATTATTATTATATGTGAAAACTACAATTAGTTGATTTTTGTCTCTGCAATGCAGCCGAATAATCTTGTAAATTCTATTTGTTTTTGCATTTACTATTTTAAGTTTCTTTTAGAAATCAAGACTGAAAGCCTTTGGATTTCCTTTTGAAATGAAGAATATATAATTATTACACAAATGAATAATTTTAAAAAGAAGGGCAGAAGTAACTAAATTTTATGTATCTAGAGCTAGTCCATGTGAGTGTGAAATAATTTTTCTCACTTGAAATTTTTTTCTTTGCTGTCTTTTTTCTGGCTTTTCCTTTCTTTTGCATAAAAATCTCTAAGAAAAAATTACACGTCAATTTATTTTATTATGATAATTTCAAATCTTGCTTAAGCAACTAAAGCGTACCTCACTGAAAGTGAAAATATCAGCATTGTGCAATGATTTCTTTATGATTTGTCAATCTCAGCATCTTTAAAAGGCAAAATTTTCATACTATAAATGTCATTGATGGTCTGAACAACTTAATGAATACTTCATTTAAAATACACACACACACACACACACACACACACAAACACACACACACCCCATATTAATGTATACCTCTGAAATGTGAAGAACAGAATCAGCAAAACAGTAAACTAGTGACAGCCATTTTAGATGAAATGTTTCATTTTGACAGAGAGCATCTAGTCAGGAGAAGACAACTAGCATAACAGCAGGTTTTAGTGATTTATAAAAATATGCTGCCTTTGCAGAATGCCTCAAACTTGATAGTGTTTTCATACATTTCCGGTTTTTAAATCTTTATCACAAAGTGATAGTGGTTTAAATTACAAATATTTCAGGGGCACCTGGGTGGCTCAGTCTGTTAAGCATCTGATTCTTGTTATTGGCTGAGGTCATGATCTCATGGTTGGCTAAGTTGGAGCCCACGTTGGGCTCCGTGCTGGCATCACACAGCCTGCTTGGGATTTTGTGCCCTTCTCTGTTTTCCCCTCCCCCCCTTCAAATAAATTAACATAAAAAAAGAAATATTTCAGAGAGAAAAAATTAACACAACATGCAGTGATTGATGAAAGGAATCTTTACATCTGAACACTACCAAAGGCTACTTATTAATATTTTCCTTTAAAAAGTTGAATTCTGGGGCCCCTGGGTGGCTTAGTCGGTTAAGCGTCCGACTTTCGCTTAGGTCATGATCTCGCGGTTCGTGGGTTCGAGCCCCACATCAGCTCTGTGCTGACTGCCAGCTCAGAGCCTGGAGACTTTTTCAGAGTCTGTCACTCCCTCTCTCTCTGACCCTCCCCTGCTCACGCTGTCTCTCTCTCTCTCTCCTAGAAATAAATAAAAAACAAAAAAAATAAATTTAAAAAGTTGAATTCTATGTTCAGATTATTAACGTCTAAGCCGATGATACAGTTTTGAGTAGAGTTGATCAAAATCAATTAAGACAGTGTCTTCAAAAGAAAAGGAAAGGAAGCATCTGTAAGGGGAGCAGATGAAAGAGAGGAGGCAGATATTCTAGGTGAGGGACAGGATGGTGGAGTAATGGAAGTGTGAGTGTGTATGAAGGAAACTACAGATAGAAAGGAGAAGGAAAATAAGAGGGAAAGCTCAGAAAAAAGAAAATGTATTACTTGATTGATGATTAGATGGGCAGAGAAGCAAGTTCAAAACTAAGTTGAAGGACATGTTTCTATCATTTATAAAAAAGTTATGTAAGTCAAGGACACCCTTTCTTTTCCAAGGAACTGTAAAGAGAATGAAGTCTCACTGGAAAAAAAATCGTTCTAAATTTCCCTAACAAGAGTACTTAATAAATTATGTTTTTTCCATACTATGCAATTATTTTAACTGTCATAAAAGACAAAAAAAAAATCACAACATATTTAGTTTTAAACCAGAGGATAAACTATGCATTGTGAAGGCCATTTAAAAAATATGTTGGGGGTCCTGGGTGGTTAGTAGGTAAGCGACCGACTTTGGCTCAAGACGTGATCTCAGGGCTCATGGGTTTAAGCCCCACATCCAGCTCTACGCTGGCAGTGTGGAGTCTGTTTGAAATTCTCTCTCTCTCCCTCTCTCTCTCTCTGCCCTTTCCCCACTTGCTCCCTCTCCCTGTCTCTCAATAAAAATAACTAAACTTAGGGGCGCCTGGGTGGCTTAGTCGGTTGAGCGACCGACTTCGCTTAGGTCATGATCTCACGGTTCGTGGGTTCGAGCCCCGCGTCGGGCTCTATGCTGACAGCCAGCTCAGAGCCCGGAGCCTGCTTCAGATTCTGTGTCTCCCTCTCTCTCTGACCCTCCCCTGCTCGCGCCGTCTATCTCTCTCTCTCCTAGAAATAAATAAAACATTAAAAAAAAAAATTTAAAAAAAAAAATAACTAAACTTAAAAAAATATGTTGTTTATATAAGTATGCTTAGTAAAATGGGAAATATGTTGACTGCCCCTCCAAAACCCCAGATCCTTACACATCTCATAACTCATAGAAATTGTACAACATATGTGCAGAGTATAGTTGCTTGATTTAAAGTCTAAGAACTAAAATTTGAGAACACATATTTGACTAAGTCTCTTGAACATTTGGTGGATTCCTATTTTGGGCTGAGATAGATTGATGATAGATGGATGGATAGATAGATAGATAGATAGACAGATAGATGACAGATGACACAGATATAGACATACACATAGTTTTATATATGTTACATATATATACATACCATATGTATGTTCTATATATTACACACACACACATACACACACAAACACACATGCACCAAAATGATGAAGTTTTCTGTATTTTCTGGAAGGCCCCTCCCACACTCCTTTTCCAGAAGCATTTTAATATAATATATTTGATAATATTCGGTGATATTTTAAAATTTTCTCACAATATTTATGTAGTGTTTTTAAGGTTCAAAGGAAATGAAATAAGATGAAGCTCCTGGTTTTAGGTTTACTCTCCAGGGTATAACTAGTGTGTGTTTCTTAGAAAGCATTAGTGTAAGTGCAGATCAGGCTAGTGCTGATTTTATGCAGGTGCTGAGGCAGCTCATTGGAAAGGCATGTGGGCTAGGCACCTGGATCAGTAAAGCTCAAGCTGGCCTTTAGGGAACAGCAGGCTTGACCTGTTTCTTGAACTCCCCTGGCTGACACGATCTCTTTCCACTTCAATCCTGATGTGCCCTTCTTTGCATTTTGTCACTCAGTACCTATTGCAAACCTCTTATATCTCAACTGTGGAAGGGTAACAACACTCACTGAGCTTTCAGCAAATGTTAGAAGATTCTTGAGAACAAGGGCCAGGTTTTGCTCATAGTTACAACCCTGCTGTACCTCTCTACCTGTTCACTATTCCTTGCTCACGAAGGTAATTTATTCATAAACATTTGTGTATTAGGATTGTACTGCTTTATTATCCCAAATGTATATGTTATTTTTCTCCTATGGATTGTTAAAGATGTATAAGGAATCTTACGTATTTTTGTATTCTTCTAGTTTCTAGCTCAGGGCTTTGCAAACTATCTTCATGAAAATTCTCAATTGAATGAGTGTGTTGTGTTTGGCAGATGGATGCAAACAAAGAAAGTAGGAGATACAGACAGAGTGAGGAAAAGAGCCAAATTGAAAAACGTAGAATCTTTCTGTTAAGGGGAATCGGTATCTTCAGCCATTCTCCAATATCAGTTAGTAGAAACTCCACCTTTCCTATTACTGAGTTCAAATCTTTGATTGTTCTTTTTCTCCTCATATGCCACCTCAAGCAATCAGGTAGTCCTGTGAACTCTAAATACAACATAAATTCTAAATAGAACCATTTTGCACCACTGTAACCCAAGGGAAAATCGTCACTTACTTTAGAAAGGATCTCCCTGCTTCTACCTTTGTTCTCTTGCTTGTATGAGTAATGTCCACATGGTGACCAGAGTAACTTTTTCAGTTATAAGTCAGATCGTGTTACTCCTCTGCTCAGCCCTTAAAATGGCTTGTTCTCTCTCCCAGAGCAAAACTCAGGGCATGAAGGGGCCTGGGCAGCCCTACATGGTCTGGATCCCGTGCTCTCTCTGTCTGGCTCTTCTCCCACTCTCCCTTTTCACTAGCTTTCTTGCTTTTCCTCAAACACTAAAACACACCCAAGACTCACAATTTTTGAAGCATTATTTCCACTCCATCAAGAAAGCTCTTCCCCAAAATAGTTACTTGCTTCATCTCAGTATCTTCTCTGGTCTTTTTCAAATGTCTCTTTTCTGACTGTCCCAATATTCTGACTTCTTTATACAAATATATGCCTTTATTCAACAATTTCTATCCTTTCTATTGTGCTTTAGTTTTTCTTCACAGCACTTATTTCCATCTAACAGATTCTGTATTAACTAATTTGTTCCCTGTCTGCCTCCCTGCTCTAGAATGAGAGCTCCAAGATGATAGGGCTTTGGTTTTTTCCACTGCTCTGTTCTTAGGACCCAGGGCAGAGGACTATAGTAAAGCATTCAAAAATGTTTTTACTTAGGGAATGAATGAATGAATAAAAAATAAATGCATGAGTAAAAAAGAAAGACCTGATGGAGGATTCGAATGCCAAAACAGAGTTCTGCTTTGATGTGAAAAGCAGCAGGGATACCCTATGCATACTTGAGGAAGGAAGTAGAGGTTACCTACAGTCAGAGAAAGAACAACTCTGAGGAAGACAGAGAATAAGGGAGGGATTGCTGTCATCCAATCTGAGGCCACCGGAATCTGATTTAGGAGAATAGTTATGGGAATGGAGAAGAAGTAATGAATTCAAATGGAACAAGTGAGTTGGCTAGATTAACGATAGTGGGTGGTTGGAAGTAGTGTTTCGTCAAACACTCCAATTACTGTGACCTTAGAGAGCTGTTGTGCTACTTCCCACAAGGAGAAGTTGGAGGTGATGGCATTGCTTTTATGAAGGAAGGGCTGTGGCTTATGGATAGTTTTTGAAAAATCAGTTTGAACCCATAGTACTCTTTATTGCAATGACATAGAGAAGAGTGAATGAAAACAAAATTTTACCATCATAAAGGACATTTTCAAACCATGTTTTACTGTCGTGTTTTATATTGCTCCTCCACATATCAGACAGCTGTCCTTTGACCTGTATACTAATTCCCAGAACCTTCCATCAGTTCTTTTTTTCTTTATTTAGGGTATGTTCCTGCCGGGTCTGAAAGAGTCATAAAACTAAGAGATGAGTCCCTAGGCCTCTCTGGTCTTACCACCCTGCCAGTGTGCCCATTTTAGGACTCTGCTTTCACAGACAGCATGTTGGCATAATGGATTCTCACTGTCTCACATTTTCCAACGAGATACAGAAAGAGAGACAAAGGGACAGAGGAAGAAGATCCATTGGTTTACTGCTTTGCACTAAAACCCTAACAACTTTTGCTATTTTTTTTTAGTCTTAAATTTCTGAGAATGTAAGAAATATATGTCTACCCTATTAGTTTACAAGGGAGGAATCAAGACCGATATAAGTTAATGGAATAAAGGCATACCACTCACCGAACCTTCAGAGCTACTGAAATCTCCAGTAGCATAATGTCTGGAAAGGCTGAGCCGTCTAGTCTCCTAAGCCCAAAGAGATGGCTGTACGAGGTAAAATCCATTCGCAAAGTGCTTGGCATTTCTGGGGAGGTGTATCCCTTTAAGATTCTACTTACTCCTAATGGATCAGAAATTTTTAACTTGTTCTCCTTACTTTGCCTTTTGTCTTCTTTCCATTTTTCTCTTTTGGTATTATTATTACATACCACAGGAGTGAGACTTGAATAGATATACATTCGGGTAAGGACTTAAACTGCTTGGCCACACTTTTGAATGAGTAGACCTTGATTAGTAAGAATTTTTTTGGTCAGAGTAATGATAACTCAATTCAAACTCTCTGGAGCATGGGGCACCTGAGTGGCTCAATCAGTTAAGTGCCCGACTTCAGCTTAGGTCATGATCTCACAATTCACGAGTTGGAGCCCTGTATCAGGATCTGTGTTGATAGCTCAGAGTCTGGAGCCTGCCTTGGGCTTTGTGTGTGTGTCTCTCTCTGTTCCTTCCCCACTTGCTCACTGGCTCTCTCTCTCTCTGTAAAAAAACAAACAAACAAACAAAAAACACACAAAAAAACAAAACACCTATCTTGAGCAAAAAGGAGTATTTATTGGGGGGCCACTTTGTTGTGGTTAAAGAAGTGTGACTAGTCAACTCTGGGAGGGCAGGGTTGTCACCGACTCTAGGAACAGCTAGAACTGAGACCTAAACACTAAGACTCAGTCTTGGTCCTTCTCTCTGTTTCTCTGCTTTTCATTTTTTCCTCCTTGAGGCCAGCTTCCTGTCCTGTTTCCCCAGCGCCTGCATCCCGCTGCTTGGTGCTGCTCCTCCCAGGGAAGCACTCGCTGGCTTTTCCTAATTCTAGTTTGAAAAAATCCCAGAAAAGGATCCTAAGTTGCTCTTTTGTCCTCTGACTGCTCTAGGCTCACCCTTGCTCTACTCACCCAGGGCCAAGAGGCCATGGTGTGGGGCCCTGCAAGAGAACCCAGAGTCCTCTGGCTGTTTCATAGAGGAGGAAACATAGAGGAGGCAAAAGGAAGAAAAGTGACTTGTCCAAAGTCGCTCTGCTAGCACAGTATTATTTGACAAGTGTCTGTAGAAATCATTAATTATGAATTATAATTGCAATCATAAAAAAAAAAAACCAACCATATTGAAAGAGGCTGAAACAGCAGCAAAACCAAGAGGGAGCCGACTACATTTACTAGGTTTTTTAGTACCATCTAGTGGTAACCTGGAGAATTTCCTCATTGTTCATTTTTCACACTAATAACTGAGGAAATTTTATTTTGCTTAATTAAGGTAATCTTTAAAAAGGCACTACATATCGGCAATATATTTATAGTCAAATATTTACATGCTTTTTGAGGCCAGTAAGAGACCAGCATACATTTAAAGGAATTTTTTTTCCAATTAAGATTCAAGAAACTCGCTTTCTAGTGCTGATGTTGACAATTATTTTGAAATTTTAAAAAATTGGGAGAAATTTTCTTGCAGAAAATAGGCATTTGCTCTCAGATGTAATATAAAATGAGTCAGAGTTTAAGGTTTGTGACAGTATGGTATGTGAGCCCTCTTTCTGGGAAATAGTTGCTACCAAGAATGAAGTAAAAAGACAAGCCTTCCTAGGGGGCTGTCCTGAGGATGTGTTCACTTATTCCTTGGGCAGCACTGGAACAGCTCTGCAATTTGATGAAGGTCATGAAATCATGACCTGAGCCAAAATCAATAGACACTTAACCAACTGAGCCACTCAAGTGCCCCCTAGCATTTTAAATTTCTACATATTAACAGCACAATTTTAAGGTAAGGGAAACCTGATAGCCTGATCTAAACATATTGATCCTTTGAAGGAATATTCTTAAGATTACATTTAGTTTATCATTTAATGATTTTTTTTCATATAAACTTACACTTCATTGCAGAAATGATATTTCATAGTGCATGTGATCACTGAATTTGTTCCTGGAGTCTGAGATGTGTAACAAGAGATTTTACATATCTTTAGAGAGTTCACCAAGCCCTATAGGCTCGATAAAACTGAACTCAAACTAATATTCATAACTTTCTAGTTATTTGATGAGGCCATTCAAATCTTGATATGCTCCACAAGGGGACAAATCATGAGAAGGTTTGTAACTCGAACATGATGTTTTCTAATTTTTTTTTTTTTTATATAGAGAGAGACAGAGCATGAGCAGGGGAGAGGCAGAGAAAGAGGGAGACACAGAATCTGAAGCAGGCTCCAGGCTCTGAGCTGTCAGCACGGAGCCCAATGCAGGGCTTGAACCCACAAACCGTGAGATCATGACCTGAGCTGAAGTCGGACGCTTAATTGACTGAGCCACCCAGGTGCCCTGATGTTTTCTTACCTTGAAGTGACAAGATTTCATCATGTGTGGAAGTATTATCCTACCCTTCCTTCAGGTTTAAAAAAAAAAAGAGCTGCTACTCCAGCTAATTAGTTTAACTTCTAATTCCTGTATCAACCACCAGCATGGGAGTAGTTATTAGTGGATTGGTAAACTAAGTGCTAATGAATGCAATGAATTGAGTAGTAAGATCTAAAATTAGATACACTCTAAGTGTTAATCGCATTTGTGTGGAAGCAAAAGTTTTTTTTTTTTTTTTCCAAAGGGAGTCTTAAAACATAAAATGTATACCTCGAGTCATTAATGTATTTCTTTAGTATAAATTTGTGGGTGATATATTTTACAGGTATATCTGGAACATTATTGAAACCATTTGGCTTTTTAGTTAGTAATTTTATTTTATTTATTTTTAAAATATTTATTTATTTTTGAGAGAGAGAGAGAGAGAGAAGGAGGGCATGCATAAGCAGAGGAAGGGCAGAGAAAGAGGGTGACACAGAATCTGAAGCAGGCTCCAGGTTCTGAGCTGCCAGCACAGAGCCTGACATGGGACCCGAACACACAAACCGTGAGATCATGACCTGAGCTGAAGTTGGACGCTTAACAGACTGAACCACCCAGGCACCCCTGTAATTACATGTTTTCATTAACTCTTTAAAAGACTTTTTTCTGGGGCAGTTGGGTGGCTCAGTCAGTTAAGCATCTCACTCTTGATTTTGGCAAGGTTGGTGAGTTAGGGTTCACTGATAACGAGTCTGTTTGGGGTCCTTTCCCTCTCTCTCTGCCCCTCCCTCACTTGCGTGCATGTGCACCCTCTTTCTTTCTCTCAAAATAAATAAATACACTTAAAAATTTTTTAAAAACCCTTTTTTTCTTTTTTGATGTGATGTAGAATTTATTTTTCTGAGGTACTGGTCTACCTTGACTTTTAGTTACTTAGACCAATACATTATTCAAAAACCAAAGTGGTTTGAAAGTTCTTTTGTATTATATACCAAATTGTTTCAAATATTTGGGCCAATTTCTGATATTTCTTTTCTGTTCCATTTGTCTGCTTTAGCCATTACCAGGTGCCTTATTTACTTTTCTATATTCTTTCTTTGTTTTTATATTTTATTTCTTTTATTTTTCTCAGATATAGGAAAGCCTTGGAGTGTCTATTTTTATTCCAGGAACACACTGCCATTCTAATTTCTCACCTATCCTGACAGTTCTTTATTTGATTTTCTAGGTATACTACTTTACTGTTTGTAAATAATAAATTTGACTCTTCTTTTTTTTCATATATATATATATATTCTATTGATTTTTTTTCTTTTTTCATCCCTCCCTCTTTCTCTCCCCCTTCCCCTTCCTCCCTATCTTTCTTTTATATTTCTTTCTTCCTTTCTCCCTCCCTCATTCTCTCCCTCATTTTTGTTCCTTCCTTCCTTCCTTCCTTCCTTCCTTCCTTCCTTCCTTCCATTCTTTCTTGGTTAAAACTTTCTAAACAAAGCTGAACAACAATATGCATGGCCCGGCCTCATTTTACTAATAATTTTCATAATTTTAAGTGGTTAACTAGATTTGTTTTTGCCTTGTTTTTCAATAAAGTATAATATTTGCTGTTGGGGCCACTTCCCAGTGTACCATCTTGGCCAAGTGCAAGAAAGAAGTAATAGCCTGTGAACCAACCTGTTTCCATGCACTTCTGTAAGACCTATGTAGGGTGAGGTTGAAAACTCCCCTTCCTTTCCACACTCATCACAAGCCCTGCTTTAGGTCAGGCTTGCCTGTACTCCTTACACCTTGGAGCTTAACTGTCTCTTCAGATCTCTCTGAAAACTGCCTATTGACTCTCCAGATGAGCTAGTGAACTGCTGGGTGGTTTGCCATTCACCAAGCTCATCAGTATCATGTCCTTCTGAAATTGCTTGAAGTCACCCTTCTCTGATTTCTCTTAAATTGTTGGCAAAAGTATTTCCTTGGAATATGAGTGGAACTTAAGTAAACAAATCAGCTCAGCAACTTGAAATGGTTAATGGTTCTTTTAAAAAATAAAATTTATCATGTTCAGTCTTCAAGTATCAAAACATAAGTGAAACTTCTCTTAAGTAATAAGGACAGATGGAAATAATACATTAAAACTCAGCTCCTATCACACATCAGCAAAGGTAGCTTGCTTTATAATGTTATTCTGTTAAACTTAATTAACATTAAATTAAGAGCAGTGATTCCAAAGTGAAAATATGAATATAAATTGATTGTTTCTTTCCCCCCAAAAGTGAACACTCAGCACATGTGTTGAAAGAGTGCTTTTTTTTCGAATTCGGCTATGAATTATTATTATTTTTTTGATGTTGGCAAAGAACCTTCCTAAGAAACAACATTGAATTTTAAATCAACATTGCACAGTAATTGGGGGAAAATCCTCCTTTATTATTCTCACTGAATAAAAAGTATTTTTCCAGGGGAGCCGCTATAGGTTTGTGCATATCAATGCCTGATTTTTCAACAGATTTGCTACTCTGATCTATGTTTTGCAGCATTAAAGTCTCACTGTGTCTTTCACAGTGAAATGCCGTCATTGTTTGAATTACATTTTTGGCAGGACGGTGCTGTTACATTCCATGGGAATTGTGGGAAGCTGAAAAATGAGGGCGATAAACTTATTCATGAAGCTTATGCTTGGATTGTTGTTTTGATGCGTAGAAAATTTGCCGTTGGGCATGACGGAGACATAAAACATTTCCAAAAGTCTTGATAAAAAAATTCAGTTTCTTGCAGCAGAGGGATACCACATATCAAGAAGCTCTTTTCTCGGTTGTTTATATGCCTTTAAACTTAGTTCAGCATTCAAAATGAGTTTGTTTTATAATTATTTTTTTAAGTTCATTTACTTATTCTGAGACAGAGAGAGAAAGAGAGAGAGAGCACAAGGTAGGGGCACAGAGAAAAAGAGCGAGAATCCTAAGCAAGCACCACACTGCCATGCCAGAGCCCAATGTGGGGCTCGAACTCAAGAACCATGAGATCATTACCTGAGCCAAAGTCCAGTGATTAACCCAGTGAACCACCCAGCGCCCCTGGAAATCCTTTTCAAGAAGAGAGCTGTGCGCCCCCTGCTGGCAGGTTGCCTCTCTGTTGTGGCCACTCTGCTGGTGGAAAGGCCCATCAACTGTTTCTTCTTCCATAAGGCCAGAACCACCTCTAGCTCTGTCTCCTGATCCATTACTACAGCTTTTCTTTTTCTTTTTCTTTTTTTTTTTTTTTTAAGTAGGGCATGCTTCTTGCAAACAATGTGCCAGATGAAAGAACCGTAGTATCTGCATTTAATGCACGGTTCTGTTACAGGTTTGTGTCGAGTCCTCGGTTCTTGTCTTCTTGAAAGAAAGAATTCAGTTGAGAGGCAATGACACGGAGGCAGCAAAGAGGCCTTATTGACAGAATCGGAAGTACACTCCCAGGAAGCGAGAGCCGTAGCCCCAAAGACAGCGATTGCGCTGTGTTCTTTTGTTTTCCAGTCCTGAAAGACTCTTGATGGGGGAAGGTTTCTCAGCTTTCCCCCCTTTTATGATTGTCAGGGACCTCCTTTTTCCAGGGTGCAAGTGCTAGCCAGCCATTTTCCCATGATCCTCCTGAAAAGGCCACAGGGGAGGGGCAAACCACCATGTAAATGGCAGAGTAATTCAGGAGATCACGCTAGGACATCTCGAGGTTCTTTGCGAGTGCATGTCCTTCCTTCCGGGACATACAGACATCCTGGCTACCAGGATGCTGGTGACCACAACCTAGACAACTTTTGAGGGTTGCTTCTGACTGGAGGTGTGGTCTGCCACCGAAGGCCGCCCATCTCACCCCTCCCCTCCCCAATCAGGTCCTCTCCTGCTCACGTCTAAAGTTTCTACCTAACAGGTTTTATTTTGTTTGGATTTTTGTTTTGTGGTTACCACGAGGCATACATATAACAACTTATATCTATAATAGTCTATTTTAAGTTGATTACAACTTAAGTTTGCTCCCATTCTAATCCTCAACTATTTTACTCTCCCTTCACATTTTATGCTTTTGATGTCATATTTTGCATCTTTTTTTGCTTGTGTGTCCTTTGTAATTGCGTTATCACAGTTATTTCTACTATTTTTGTCCTACAGCCGTCATATTAGCTTTAAAAGTGATTAATCTACTACGTTTGCTATATATTCACCTTTCTAGTAAGATTTATTCTTTCACGTTTTCTTGTTAATTAGCACCCTTTCTTTTCAACTTAAAAAATCCCTTTAATATTTCTTGTAAGGCTGGTTTAGTGGTGATAAACTCCAGCTTTTCTTCGTGGAAAACTCTTTCAATACATTCTGAATGTATTCTTGGTTGGGAGGTTTTCCTTTCAGTATTTTGAATATGTCATTGTACTCCCTTCTGGCCTGCAAAGTTTGTGCTGACAAATCTGTTAGTCATATGGGGATTCTCGGGTACCCCAAAAGTTGGTTCCCTCTAATATAATGTATAGACTTGTCAAATCACTACATTTTGCACCTGAAGCAAATGTAACATTGTGTGTCAACTGTGCTTCAGTAAAAACACTGTTTTTCTCTTGCTGTTCTGAGGACTCCTTCCTTGTCTTTAAATTTTGATATTGTAATTATAATGTGTCTTAGTTTCCTCTTATTTGTAACTCTTTAGAATTCCTGGGTCTGGATATTTCTTTTCTTCCCTAGGTTAGGGAAGTTTTCAGCAATTATTTCTTCAAATAATTTTTTTGTCCATTTCTTTTTCTTCTCCTAGGAGCCTTATAATGTAAATATTAGTCCACTTGATGTTGTGCCGCAAGGTCCTCAAGCTATCTTTACTTTTTCATTCTTCTTTCTTTTTTCTTTCCTTTGCTCTGATTGGGCAAGTTCCACTACCTTGTGTTCAAGTTCACACTTCCAGACCATTTAATTTATCTACCTGATAATCAAAGGTTCAAAGAGTGACCCATACTTTCTTCAAGAGTACTTTATTAATCAAACTGAAATGATAAACTTCCTTAGGGAAAATGATACACAATCTAGGGTATGTTTCCTAACATCAAATTCCAGATGGTGGCTGGCATGTTTGGAGCAAAGGATGAACTTTCTTTTATTGATCCTGTATGGGAATGACTGGCCTGGAGTTACTAGAAAGTCAGGAAAGTCAGGAAATCAGAAAAGGAACTGAAAAACACCATGTTTCTAGAAACTGGTATGAAGACCTATTTATACTTTAGATGACTAGGAATTTCTGGTATGTTTCAGTTTAATAACCTATGAGTAAGTTTTGAAATTATCTAATTCCTGAATATTCTGACAGTATCAGAGATGAAAAAATGTCATTTGAGCGAAGTTAAAATGCAAACAGGGCAATGTTTATAAGTCTGGAATGTGTGTGCAAAATGGAACTGGAATTTCTGATTGTCTGGAACCCAGTGTAGTTGAACAGTGGAATAGAGCTTCTGGTTTTTTCCCCTTTCTCTTATTTGTCCAGGCCGTCCCTGTGGGCCACTGAACACATAGGCTAATTACAGAGCTGCGGGTAAGTTCAGAAGTTGAGGTGTATGAAAGGAGGGGCAGGAGCATAAAATAAGGGTGTGGGAAGCCAAGGCTTACCAGGACTTCTGAAACAAAAACTCACCTTGTATGTGGGAAATCAAATAACTATGTTCTGAGTTAGGAGACTGTAGGGAACGCATTGCAGAACAGATCACTGCTTTCTGGCCTTGCTGAAAACAGCGGGCTGCACTTTGCTTACCTAGTTAATGTATATCTAGGGGTTAGGTCCTGCCTATGTTCATAAATTCCTTAGCCCATGTTATCGCATGGAATATTTTATCCTGTCTTAACTTGTTTTTCTGCACGTTTTCAGCATGTTCTTACTGGCACGTAGCCCACTGATATATTGCAATTGTTTCCCTGAATGTACGTTTCATAAATACGGAAGCTCGAGAACAGCTCAAGGAGACTTCCTTAGCCTTCCTCTTACCTCTCTTGACTTGCACAGAGTCTTGAGTAATACTTTCTGCCGGCCTCAGATTTGCTGGACAAAGCTGAGAGCTGAACCCACAATTGATGACCGCCACATGACAGTAATAGATTTGAGAGGAAGACGTTCAGGCGGCAGAATAGACATGTTCAGGAGACGAAAGGGAAATTGCCCGGACTTCAGACTGCCCTCATCCCCGTAAGGGACAGTGTCGCCTTCCTGGGATATAGCTGCCAACGTGCCTACTATCCAGTGAGACTATTTCTTTTTCTTTACCGGGGGCCAACAAACAACTAAGGAACAGTTAGAAGATTTAAACACTTTACAGCAGCTTTTAAAGGTGGCTCATTGTACCGTTACAAAAGATCAATTAAGTACATTGTTACTAACATTACGAAACTCTGCCCCTGGTTCCCTGACCATGGTACAGTTGATTTAGATCTGGGGCAACGATTGGGAAGATATTTAAAAACAAAACATGAAAAAAGAGAGAAGGTCCCTGCTTCCATTTTAGTGAACTGGAGTTTAGTCTGTATTGCATTTATGTCCATTACATGTATCTCCAGAGAAATAACAAATTAAGAAAGAAAACCCAACATCCTCCCCCCCTTTCCTACGGCACCTTCTACAATGGAAGATGACTTCCTTGCCACCTCCTCCTGTCCCCCAACACTTAGAGCCAATCCCTATATAGGAGGGACATAAACCATCAGCTTTGCAGCAATGTTTACAAGAAGTATATGCTGCTGGGGAGTTTCATGCATTCTCTGGTCGTCACCACTCCTGGACATCAACCTAGGCACGAGTCTCTCCCTTTTATTGTCTTTAAGGTATTGAAATGATGTGTTGCTGAAAATGGTGTGTGCCCAAAGCTCCTTTACTAAGGGGATAATTGAAGCAATAGGAAGTGGATATGAAGTGACCCTTTGGGATTGGAAGGCATTAACAAAAACTATACTTTCTCCTGCTCAGCATGCTGTGTGGACTTTAGAATATCAAGAGGGTTGCACCACACAGGCAATCGATAGTTGAGATTTGGGTTCTCCAATAAGAGTAGAAACAAAACAGGGTGGCGGCCCTTAATATCAGGGCTCAAGCCCAATGCCAGGCCGATCACAGGTTATTCCAACAATATTCTACTATTGCAATTGCTGCCTAGTCTGGAGTCTCTGACACAAAGATAAAAACAGGTTCCTTTGCCACACTATGCAGCAGGGAGCCAATGAGTCTTATATTGATTCTGTGAATAAGTTACAACAGAGTATTTTCAGGCAAATAGGTAATGGAAAGGCTGCTCAAGTTTGCCTGCAGCAGCTGGCCTAGGAAATGTAATGAGGACTGTCCGGCCGTTGTCTCCGCATTCATACTCAAGCCAGAGGTATTGCTGAATTCATTAGGGCGTGCCAAAATGTGGGAACTGAAACACATAAAGCACAAATTCCTGTGGCTATTATGAGGCTGTTTCCAGGCTCTTATGCCTGCTTTAAATGTAGAAAACCAGGGCACACAGCCTGATTTAAGTGTGGAAAACCAGGGCACATGCAAAAGGATTGTCACCAACAAACAAGAGGACAAACAGTAAGTTATCCAATAAGGACTCTCCCAGATGTAGAAAAGGAAAACACCAGGGGTGCCTGGGTGGCTAAGTCGGTTGAACGTCGGACTTCGGCTCAAGTCATGATCTCACGGTTCGTGAGTTCGAGCCCCGCGTCGGGCTCTGTGCTGACAACTCAGAGTCTGGAGCCTGTTTCGGATTCTGTGTCTCCCTCTCTCTGCCCCTCCCCCACTCATGCTGTGTTTCTCTCTGTCTCAATAATAATAATAAACATTTAAAAGAAAATTTTTTTAAAAAAAGGAAAACACTGGGCAATTAATGCTGATCTCAATTGATAAGGAAGGATGACCCCTCTGGGGAAACAATGAAAGGGGTGATTCTCCCACGCCCCCAATCTCAAGTGGAGCAAAACTATACAGAGCCCTGTTCCTCCAGTTTTCTTAAACCAGGTCAAAGATGCGTTGTAGACTTTTGAGCAGTCACCACAGGAAGTGCAGGATTGGATTTATGCACCTCAGAATTACTTTTAAAGGAACAAGATCATGTCTATACAATACCCACTGGGGTATATAGCCCCTTACCCCCTGACACAGTGGGGATTATTCTAGGAAGATCTAGCCTGACAAAAAAGGGAATTTTTGTACTAACTGGAGTCATTGACTCAAATTATACAAGGAAATTCTTGTTATGATAAAGGTTAATGGTTACATACTGTTCCCTCCACCCCCAACACGATTAGCACAACCACTCCTAATTCCTTTTGAAGTTCCAGGAACTTTAGCACAACAAAGAGGAAATAAAGGATTTGGCAGCACAGGATCTAAGGAATTCTATTGGACTCAGATCATTCAATCTGACAAACCTTTTTAACTATTACTGTGAATGGAAAGCAATTTTCGGGATTAATTGCTACTGGAGCTAATATCTCTGCTGATATCCCATGAATGGCCTAGAAAATGGGAAAAAAAGACCTATCTTCTTGGTTATTACTGGAGTGGGAGGCACCCACATTCTGTTACAGAGCAAAAGACTCCTCATATGTCCAGCCAGCAGGGCAAACAGGTGACCTTCAACCTTTTATTCTACCTGTTCCTATGTCTTTATGGGGAAAGGACTTACTTAAACAACGGAAAGTAGTCATTCAGTCTTTTTAATAGGGGCCGTTGTTAAAATTCCTCCCCTTCCACCGTATGGTAATCTTTCACACCTTCTTCGATTGAACAGTGGCGCCTAAAAGGGGAGTGATTAAAACAAATTGAGAATCCAGTTTCACAACAATTGGAGGCCAGTCATAATTGAACCTTCCACTAGCCCTTGGAACACACCCATTTTTACAATTCCTAAAAAATCAGGTCAATGGAGATTTTTCCATGACCTCAGAGTTTTTAATGCCATTATACAACTTATGGGGGCATTACAGCTGGGTTTGCCTAACCCTGCTATTACTCCTTCAGCATGGCTTTATTCTAGCAAAACAAGACAAAGGACATTTTGCCTTCTCTCTGCCTGTGACTAACAATCAAGAGCCTTTGTCTAGATATCAATGGAAAATATTACCTCAAGGCATGATTAATTGCCTGCCTATATGTCAATATTTCGTTCAACAAGCCTTACTGCCCACTTGTAAAAAATTTCTGTCCATCTAATTTATCATTATACGGAGGCTATTCTTGCTGCTCCTACATAGACCTTACTTCTCACAATACACAAACACTTACAACTTTCCACAGAAGAACATGGGCTTCAAACAGCTCCTGAAAAGTTTCAGATGCGGGAGCCTTGGCAATATCTAGGACATATAGTCTTTGCTTGGACAATACGGCCTCAATACATCTTGTTAGATACTACTCATTTATATACCGTGAATGCTTTTCAAAAAAAAAAATTAGGAGCTACTTACTGGATTTGTCCCACTTTGGAATTTACTATAGGACAACTTCCTAATTTATTTAATATTTTGAAAGGGGTCACTGCTTTAGGCTCTCCTTGTAGTTTAACTCCCAAAGCAGAAAAAGAATTAATTATTATTAAACAGGCATTTAAAAACAGGCAACTGTGTCACCGACAGCGAGGTTACCCCGTTTATCTATTTATATCTCCTACCCTCCATGTGCCTACCAGATTTCTAGGCCAACTTATAACAGAAATTCAATGTTTAGAATGGCTTTTTCTTTCTCACTCATTTAAGAAAACCCTCACTTCCTATATACAGCAGACTCTACAGAGTTGTTGTTTAAGGGCAGATATCATTGCTAACAACTAACAGGATATGATCCTGATTTCATATACCCTGCGGTGTCTTATGAATGATTTCAACAGATTCTTATGCCATCTTCAGAACTCCAAAGTGTTACGGCAGACTTTGTTGGCCAATTTGTATATACTCTCTGCCATCAGATAAATTGTTACAATTACCTCTTTTAAATATAACTTTACCTAAAAAAGTACCTCCACAGCCAGTTTCACAGGCAATCACTGTTTTTATAGATGTCTCTGGAAAAACTATTAAATCTGCTATTGCTTGGTTTAACCAATAATGGCGTGAAGTAATCTCTAAAGGACAAACATCTACTCAAAGAGCAAAATTAAAGGCCACTGTTATGGCTTTACAACAATTTTCTGACCAACCTATTAATATTGTAGCTATTCTCAATATGTAATTTATGTGATACAGAATATAGAACAGGCCTTTATTAAGGGATTAAAGGATTCCTCATTACTGTTGTTATTTTTAATTTTACAGGCCTTACTAGAATAATGAACACACCCTCTTTTAATCACTCAAATAAGATCACATTCAGGCTTACCTGGACCTTTAACAGAAGGAAATGAGATTTCAGGCCAATTTGTTGGGTACAATAGTTTTTTAAAAAATTTTTATTTATTTTTGAGAGAGAGAAAGAGAATGAGTATGAGTAGGGGAGGAGCAGAGAGAGAGGGAGACAGAATCTGGAACACACTTCAGGCTCTGGAGCTGTCAGCATAGAACCTGATGTGGGGCTTGAACTCAAGAACTATGAGATCATGACCTGAACCGAAGTTGGATGCTTAACTGGCTGAGCCACCCAGGTACCCCAACAATATGGCTTTTAAAACTGCTTAATTATCTCACAACTTTTTCATCAAAATTATAAGTCTCTTATTAAACAATTCCATCTTACAGTTACTCAAGCTAAAGAAATTGTTGCTACTTGCCAAACCCTAGAGGTCTAAATGCAAATTAGCTTTGGGCAAACTGATATTACACACTATGCACCATTTGGGCATCAGAAATATATCCACATGTCCGTAGATAACTTTTCAGGATTTATAATGGCCTCTATTCACATTGGAGAAAATACAAAATACAAATTTTTGTATTTGAATACAGATTCATTATTTTTTACCTGAATTTTCACAAGCCAGTAAACCTCAACAAATGAAAATGGACAGTGGGCGCCTGGATAGCTTTCCTCCATGGTAAAGGAATTCTTCCAATATACGACACATTATGGGCAAACCATATAAACCTACTGGACAAGCTATTATAGAAGGTACACTTGCTACTTTAAGAGAAATACTTCACAAACAAAAAAAAGGGGAGCCTACATAATGCCTCCCCTTAGAATTCATTATGTAAAGCCTTGAGGTGTCTGGGTGGCTCAGTCAGTGAAGGGCTGACTTCAGTTCAGTTCATGATCTTGTGGTCCATGAGTTCAAGCCCCGAATTGGGCTCTGTGCTGCCAACTCAGTGCCTGGAGCCTGCTTCAGATCCTATGTCTTCCTCTCTCTCTGCCCCTCCCTCATTTGCACTCTATGTCTCTCTCTCAAAAATAAATAAACATTAAAAGTTTACTTTTTAAAAGGCTTGTACACTTAAACATTTTTAAATTGTGATTCCCATGGCCTCAGAGCCGCCAAATGGCATTTTGCACCATCTCGTGGCTCAAATATCAGAGCCAAGGTGCTACTTAAAAACATACAAGGTGATAATTCATGGAAAGGACTGATAACATGGGGAAAGGGAACTGCATGTGTTCTTCTCCCATCAGGACCACACTGGGTGCCTGCCCATCTGATTAAACCATACCATGAGTTGGATGGATCAGCCCTTCAACTCTCTTCCTCAGATAGTGAATTTGTCATTAAAAGGACAACAGAGAAGACCATGCCCATGAACGACTAAGGCAATAATGTCACCTGGGGACAACTTAAGAAGCTTGATCAACATGCCACTGAAGTTATGTGCCATGTCAGAGTGCTACCAACCACAGAAAAGAGGTTTTTAGCATATTTAGCTGTGGTTTCTCAAAACTTGGCTAAAGTAACGATTTGCTTAATCTTTTTTTTAGTAGTAATCTAGACTACCACTGCTTTTTCCTCACTATATTTGGCTCATATCATAGATTCCCCCTTTCATTAAGCCCGTCATATGGTAGGATGCAGAACCCTGTTAAGCAGCAATGATTCTCTTTGGACTGGACGCATCTGGATTCTGCCAAAAGGTCTTCTTACTGAATAGAGAGATTAATTAAAGCTGAATATATCTATTTCTTTTGTGTCACCTTTCCCTCCTATTTGTGTAACGACTATGAACACTTCTGGATGTTTAAAAGTCACAGCACAGACATATCTTCTCAACATGCCCCCCAAAAAAGGCCATAAAGCAAATTTGACATTAATTTCAGTAGCCTCCTTTGCTACATCCACCTCCACCAATGATTCTTATCTGGCCCCCATTGATCATTCCCAAATGTAGAAGATAGGGTCCCTAGTAGATCTTCAGTCATCTGGCAGCCCTACCAGACCTCCCTTGCCCATAAAGAGGAATGGTTTCAAAATCTTACTGTCATTAACTTGGATCCTAAAGGACACTTAATCTCAATGGGCAAACCTATTGGGTTTTCAGAACCTAGAAACTCCTCTATCCTTTGGGCTGATGGTGGGCTTTCAGGACCAATATTAAGAATTGAAAACAAAGATTCACATAGCCCATGGCATTACAACTTATGCTGTCTTAGCTTTCCCTTTCTGTTATGCAATCTCTTTCATGGGTATTATGCTAATAATAGTGGTACCTTTTACATGACTCTCACACAGAATGTCTCAGAGAGCATCATGATCTGTACACCTCATCCCTATGTTTTTATAATTTCCACAAGCCTGTTAATATAACATTTGACAACCCATATTATGTTTTTGGAGTACCTCCGCTAGCTTGGTATACAGCCTGTATCAGTCATTATGATACTATCAACTTTCTATCTTACACATGTTTATTTAAAAAAAAACAGCCTCAAAAATGGCTGCCAGTAAATCTAACAAGGTCCTGGGAAGAGTCCAACGGTGTCACTGAATTAGCCCAAGCCATTTCTAAGTGGAGACATACAAGATTTGTTGGATGGCTCTTTGCCTTCTTTATCTCAGCGGGTGTCATCTTAGCCACAGCCTCTGTTGCAGTGGTATCCCTGACGGAGCCTATCCATACTGCTAAATAGTCAGTCACATAAAGACTAATTTCACTGAAACAATGATTGCTCAAGCACAGACTGATAACTGTACCATGCAGAGACTGCAAGCTGCAGAAACAGCCCTGGAATGGATAGGAGACCACCAACAGGCACTTGTTGATCGTCAAAAATATACAATGTGACTGGCAACATGACAAAATTTGTGTCACTCCCTTACAATATAACATGTCTCAATAGTCCTGGAATTTAGTAAGAAAAGCACCTTCAAGCAAATTTTTCCACTAATTTACAGTCTGAGATTAATGCTCTGTCATCCCAGCTGCATCAACAACTCTTAGATATTCAACCGGAAACACAGATCCAAGTTGAACAGGAGTTAGCTGACAATGTGAAATGGTTGAATCCAGCCAACTGGTTCCATGGCCTCATTTTTGTGTTTTTCATAGCCCTCCCAATGATCTACACCATAGTGGCCCCCTCAAGATGCCATGAACAACGACTACTTGCCTTCCTAAACTCCCATGAACAAGAAGATTCTTCAAACAAAAGAAGAGGATGTGGGAAATCACATTGCTATATCTTGGGTTAGGAGATTGTAAGGCACACATTGCACAGCAGAAGGCTGCTTCTGGCCTTGCTGGAAACAGCGGGCAGTGTTCCATTTCTCTAGTTAATGTATATGTAGGGGTTAGATCCTGTTTATGCTCATAAATTCCTTAGCCCATGTTATCGGATGGAATATTTTATCTTGTCTTAACTTGTTTTTCTGCATGTTATCAATATGTTCTTACTGGCATGTAGCCCACTGACATTTTGTGCAGTGTTTCCCTGAATGTATGTTTCATAAATACTGGAGCTCGAGAGCAGCTCGGGAGACTTCCTTAGCCTCTCTCTCACCTCTCTTGTCTTGGGTAATCCTTTCTGCCGTCCTCAGATTTGCTGGACAAAGCTGAGAGTTGAACCCACATTGTTATAATAGCTGAACTCTGATGTCTTATGAGGGTGGAGATGCAGAAGTGGAGTAGCAATCTTTGCCACTACTCAGCGAGTCTTCTTGTTTGAGCTCAACTGAGGCTGTTAGGCCACTTTAAATAAAATCCATTTATTTAGAAACCAAAAGTGATTATTCAGGCCAACATTTTTGGAATCATTTAAGTTCCATATAATTCATCTCAATTAAAAACTTAGAATTACAACAGTTTTAAAAGTTATTACATAAAATCTTTTTAAAAGTTATTGATATTGCTTGGAGTTTACCCTTTAATTCTTTGATTTTGTCTTGGCCAGTCTTACTAGAGGTTTATGGATTTTAGGTATGTTTTCAGAGAACTAGTTATTATTTTTGCTTATTTTTTATAGTTTTCCCACTTTCAGCTATTTAAGTTTATAGTTTTCATTATGTCTTTACTTCTAGTGTCTTAAATTTTGTCATCTCTCTCTAGTTTCCTGAAGTAGAATTGTAGGTTATTAATTTTGGATTTTGTTCTAATTTTATTTTTTATAATATATACATTTAAAGCTATAAATTTTCTTCTAAAGACCATTTTACTATATCTTATTAATTTTCATTAGCTGTATTTTTATTTCAACTTTATTCAAAATATGTTTTAATTTCTTTTGAGACTTTTTGTTTGACCTCCATGTTATTGAAAATAACATGTGTGTTGTTTAATCTCTTGATGTTTGGGAGCTTTCCAATCAATTTTCTGTTATTATTTCTAGTTTAATTCCATTCTGGTCTAAGAATATAGTTTGTCTAAATTTGTATTTTAAATATAAGAATAACCTTAATATCCCTGTATCTATTAAGGAAATTAACTTCATACTTTAAAACCTTTCAAAAAAGAAAGAATCAGATCCAGATGGTTTCACAGGCAAATTCTATTGAACAGTTAACAAAGAACAACAATTCTCCACAATGTCTTCCCAAAAATAGTACCAGAGGGAACACTTCCAAAGACCAAAACCAGATAGAGATATTAAAAAGGGGTATAAAAAAACCTACTGAATAATATTTCTCATGAACATAGATACAAAATCCTCAACAAAATAGTAACAAATTGAATCTGGGAATATGTAAAGAGAATAATGTATCATTACCAAGTGGTGTTCATTCCAGAAATACAAACCTGTTTCAATATTCTAAAATCAATTAATGCAGTCATTACATCAATATGCTAAACAAGAAAAATCATATGTCATATCAATAGATACAGCAAAAGCATTTGACAAAATTCAATACCCATTCATGATAAAAAAAAAAAAACCTTCTCAGCAAATTAGGGACACAGAGGAGTGCCTCAACTTAATAAAGGATATCTACAAAAATCTACAGCTAATAATACATGTAATAGTGAGAAACTAGGCATTTTGTTCCTAAAGTTGGGTAGAAGGCATGGATATCCTTTCATTACTATTCAACATCTTATTGGAAGTCCTAGCTACTGCAATGAAACAAGAAAAAGAAATAAAATATATACAGATAGTAAAGGAAAATCTGCAGATGACATGATTCTCTATGTAGAAATGAGCAAGTATACCAAGATTGTACCATACAAAGTCAATATATAAAAGTCAATTGCTGGAGTTCCTGGGTGGCTTAGACAGTTGAGCATCCAACTCTCAGTTTTGGTTTGGGTCTGAATTCCAGGGTCGTGGGACTGAGCCCCATGTTGGGATCTGTGCTGAGCATGTATCTTGCTTGAGATTCTCTCTCTCAATCTCTCTTTCTCTCTCTTTCTCTCTCAGTCTCTGTGTCCCTCTTCCCCACTCGCATTCTCTCTCTAAAAAAAAAAAGTCAATTGCTTTCCTGTACAATAAACAATTGGAGTTAGAAATAGAAAAAAAAACATTTATAATAGCATCAAAAAACCTTAAATGTTTGGATATAAAAATCTAACAAAATTTGTATGGATATGTGGGTGGAAAACTATTTAAAATGGATGAAAGGAATCAAAATGATCAAAATATATGGATTGGACAATTTGAACAATAATGAATTGTTCAAATGAACAAATGTACATTATTTGAACAATAATGAATCTTCCCAAAATATATGGATGGACGACCCATCCATATGGACTACCCATCCATATATTTTGGGAAGATTCATTACTGTTCAAATGTCAATTCTTCCCAACTGGAACAATAGGTTCAAAGCAATAACAATCAAAGTCTCAGTAAGCTTTTTGTAAATATTGTCAATCTTGTGCTATTATTAATAATACTAAATTAAGTAATTTAAATTAATAACTGATAACTCTATATTGTATGATCCCATTTATGTGACATTCTCATAAAGGCAAAAGTATTGAAATGGTAAACAGATCGGTGAATGGGGGGAGGATTGATAGATGAAACAAGAGGGTGTTTTAGGGTGGTTAAACTATCCTGTATGATAATGTAATGGTGGATGTATTACACTATGCATTGAACTTTATAGCACGAAGAATAAACTTTTTTAAGCAATGTTTTTAATTTAATGTTTATTATTTTGAGAGAGAGAGAGAGAGAGAGAGAGAGCAGGGGAGAGGCAGAGAGAGAGGGAGACACAGAATCTGAAGCAGGCTCCAGGCTCTGAGCTGTCAGCACAAAGCCGGAGGTGGGGCTGGAAGTCACGAGCTGTGAGATCATGACCTGAGCAAAAGTCGGATGTTCAACCGACTGAGCCACCCACGTGCCCCAAGAATAAACTTTAATATGTTAAAAAAATTTTAAATTGCTTAGAAGTTTGGGAGCCTCTAGGATGAAACGCAAACTGTAATGTTGCAAAATTATGAATGCTCTCACTAAAAAGTTTGAGGACAAACGATGTTAACCTAAGTAACTTGTGGAAATGGGTAGAGACCTTTAGTCTCCACTAGTATATAAACCCTATACTCTAGTTGGCAACATTGCTTCCCATGGGGATATGGGTTAGGAATTCTAAAATCACTGTACGTATGCTGGAATTGGATAACTAATCAAATGCATGGTGAACAATAAGAGGTTTCTCTCTTTCATAATGAGAGATTGCAGACAAGCAAAGGGAGAAGGCTAGGTAGTGTATGTTGTACTAGATCAGAGTTGGAGACCTCAGTATGAATTTATGTTTAGTTTAATATAGATACAGGTGACTACTTCTAGAAATATTTATAGAAACATGGGTTAGTATATATACATGTTTTTCCTGATCTGTCAGTTGTGAGGGCCTAGAAGAAAGGACACGTGGTAGTAAAGAGCAGACTCAGTGAGTGAGTGTCTACATCTCGGTTTTTAATTTTATTCATCAATACAAGGAACCGAGGCTTGTTGGAGGAATGGCTGATTCTAAGACTGGGGAAGGAAACACACCTGGTAAACCTGGAGCATTGCATGGTTCCAGAAAGCAAGGAAGTGCTCCACTCATCACCAACCCCCCCTCCCCCGCAATAAAACAAAACAGATAAGGAAAAAATCTTGCATAAAACATGAAACACAATGATATAGATATGAGGCATAGGAACTGATTGAGAGAGCTCCGTATAGTTAAGGCTGGAACAACCTGAGTCAAAAAGAAAAATAGCACAGTATTGGACTAAATCCAAAATATGAAACAAATATTAATGGGTTTATACTGATATAAATAATTGATTGAATAAATACCCCCCCCCCCACCATAAGTGTGGAGTGTGCATGGTGACTCCTTCCAAAGAGAACAGTATGGAAGTTGAGGAAAGAAGAAAAGGAGTAACTTCACAATGGAGAAACCTCACAAATATGACCTCACTGGCTGATCAAAGTTAACAACAGTGATGTCATGGTGTTAGTCTGTACACTTGATATGATGTCATGAGAGTGATACTTTACCTTTGTGGTCTTCTCCCAACCCCATAATCTCATTCTAACAATGAGAAAAATATAATACAAACCTCCACTGAAAGATGTTCTGCAAAATATCTGACCAGTATTCCTCAAACCTGTTGCAATCTTCAAAATTAGTGAAAGCCTAAGAAACTATTACAGTCAAGAGCATCTAACAGAGACATGCCAAGTAAATGTAATTCCAAAGGAGATCCCAGAACAAAAAAAAAGAGCACAAAGTGAACACTAAGAAAATCCTAATATTTAGTTAATATGACATTTCAATGTTGGTTCATTAATTGTGTCACATGCATCATACTAACATTATATGTTAACAAGAGCTCTACATACATTCCTCTACTTTTCTGTAAATATGAAACAATTCTAAGTATTTAAAAAAACCCTGGATTCTGTGCTTAACCACAATGGATTCTAGTAGTCTAAAGCTGAAAAACAAATGTACTTTTATTGTTACATTAGCCAAAGATGATCAGTATCTATAAACTTGAGCTTGGGAGAGTCCACTGACATACTAGTTCTTCACTGGACTCAGACGGGGA
Source organism: Crocuta crocuta (assembly GCF_008692635.1). Taxonomy (NCBI): domain Eukaryota; kingdom Metazoa; phylum Chordata; class Mammalia; order Carnivora; family Hyaenidae; genus Crocuta; species Crocuta crocuta. The sequence continues at coordinate 1,361,007 of NW_027530851.1, read as the reverse complement.
CACCTTCATGACCAATGAACAATAGGATGTGTTTTAACCAGTTAAGTATAGATTTATATATTGATACCTACCTTTTTCTGGGTCTAAGTTTCAATCTTTTAATTATCCTAACCACAATAAACTTTCTGTTTCTCTATCATAAAGATTACTTCTCCCCTGCAGAGGGCCACTTAGGGAAATTCTTTACTGGGTTTCTCTTTGCCTTGCCTCAGCAAACAAAAAACCCTCAGTGTTCCTTTTATTGACGGAGTCATTAACATTCTTTCAATAAGAGGTAAAATTGAGTGAACTTGTTAGCTTTTCTTTATCTACATCAGGGTTTCTAAACCTTGGCACTATTGACATTGTGGGGGCTATCATGTGCACTGTAGGATGCTTAGCTGCATCCTTGGCTTCTGCCCACCAGATGCCAGTAGCACCCTCTCTTTAAGGTATGACTTTGCCACATGTCCCCTCTTTGGCAAAATTGCCCCTAGTGAGAACCATAGGTTTGGATCAACACAGGGCTTGAAGTGTTCATGATAGGGCCTCTTGAGGTGTTTCTGGCATCTGCTGTTCTCAGTGGAAGTAACTCCATTGCAGTAACTCCTGGGTTTTGCCCTAGCCAGCAATCTTCTGTGAGTGATACACTAGGCCATCAGGTTGTGACCTTAGAGGTGTTTTGTTTTTCACTGTTTATTTATTTTTGAGAGACAGAGAGAGAGAGAGACAGAGTGTGAGTAGAAGAGGGGCAGAGAGAGAGAGGGAGACACAGAATCTGAAGCAGGCTCCAGGCTCTGAGCTGTCAGCACAGAGCCTGATGTGGGGCTCGAACCCACAAACTGCAAGATCATGACCTGAGCTGAAGTCAGATGTTTAACCAACTGAGCCACCCAGGTGCTCCACCCTTACAGTTTGTTGATGGAGCTCCCATCCTTGGCTTGTGGTCTGTTTGTACATTAAATTTTTATGGGGAGAACAGTGTGTCACCAGGATTTGAAACACATCATTAGTGGGCAACTCACTCGATCTGTAACTAGTCTGTTTGCTCTCTGTATTGTCTCCCTATCTCGCAAGACATAGAGACCAGAATTGGCCAATACATTGACTAAAAGTCTGTTTATCTGTGCCGTTTCTTTTATATTACCTTCATAAATGGGAGGGGGGTTGTCTCTGAATTCAAAAGGGTCAACAATCCCTTGAAGGGAACCCCAATTTCTAACAGGCATACTCACTGTATTTTAATTTTTGTACTGATAGGCTTATAATGGTTAATAAATTGCTGAAATCATCTTGAAAAAGATCAATTGAAGTATTTCTAGAAAAAATATTACTCCCAGTTTAAAAAATATGTTGATCTCTTAAGACCTTTTCTTCTAAAATTTATCTTCCAAGTAAAAGGACCTTAACTTTCAATCAAGTTAGTGGCCATGTTTCAAATGTTAATGTGTAAGAGTTTATATCACACTAGTAAAAAAAGACTTGATAGCAGAACTAGAGCACTTAAAAAAACTTAAAAGTTTTAGTAAATGGGTTATACATGTGAAAGCAATTCAAGTCATATCCCCAAATTTGGTAAATATTTAGAAATTATATTGGGTTAGTACCATCTTCTTGATTTTCTCATAGTTTTAAAATAATGTTAACATAATATTACAATTTAAGCAAGGCATAAAGTTATTTTATTATAGATACCTGAATAGATAGGCTAACATTACTCCAACAAAATACTAGGATTAGGAACATATAAATATGTGTTTAAGGAAATTGAATTATAATAACCAGTATCTTTATAAAAGAAATTGATTCTTATAATTTGTTGTTTAAATATTTTAGGAATAACAATTATTCTGTTATTTTCTGACTATCTCTATTCAAGGAGAAACTATACGTTTAACTCATATTAGATTCAATGAAGACATAATTGTATTAGAAAAACTCAATAATGTTTGTATTTATTTAAGTAAGCATAATCAAAGTTGAAGCATTTTCTTAACCTTACAGAGAAAAATCTAATATCCATTCCATAATATACAAGTGGATTGTATAAATCATTAAGGAAAAGAAATAACCCAATAGAAAAATAGGTGAAGAAATCAAATGGACAATCCAAGTGAGAGGAAATGTGTAAAAATTATTTGCAAAGGTTGTTGATATTACTAAAAGGAAAATTAAAAATAAAACAATTAAAATTTTATTTCAACAGTTAGAATGGCAAAGATTATAACAATTTATAATAGCATCTCTGAGAATTGCTGGGGTGTGCAAATTTATTCAATAAGAATAGTAGTATATATCCTTTTATAAGTTCCATGTAATGACATCTTTCAGAATTTAAATTTATATATATATTGACCTAAAGGAAACAGTTTCCTATTGCAGATACACATTTTTTAAATTTAGTAAATATTTATTGTCAAGACAATATTTTGTGCCAGACATTATATGAAGTACTAGGAATAAAATGGTAAGTGATATAAAACTTTATAACAGTTAAATAACAATCATTTAACCAAGTAAATTTTAAAAATTATTTTGAGAGAGTGAGAGACCATAAGCAGTTATGGGGCAGAGAGAGAGAGAGAGAGAGAGAGAGAGAGAGAGTGGTTCTGAAGACAGCTCTGCCCTGACAGCAGTGAGCCTTATATAGGCTGGATTCCAACTTAGGAGTGAGATCATGACCTGAGCCAAAGTCAGACGCTCAAACGACTGAGCCACCCAGTTGCCCCTAACCAAGTAAAAATTTTAAAGATCTTGTTGGCTGTGTTGATTCATGAATTGGGCAGCATCCCGTCTAGCAATCAGTGGACTACAGAAAAGGAAAGGTTCTTAAAAGTACAGATAGGGTGGGAAAAAACGAAAATTATTAGCAAGGATCCATTGTTTTAGGAAAGGTTGCCCTCCTAAGGAAATGAGACAGGTGGGTCAGCAAATTTCCTAGTGCTGTTTCAGGAATTCCTATGTTGACTGGTTAAAGATTACATAACTGGGGGGTTAAAACTACAGAGAGTTTAGGGATTAAGTCTTGGTTGGTTTACAGACTTGGGACCTTAACCTAAGTGATGCCATTTTGGGCCCTAGGTTTTCTTTTTAACATAACAATTAAAATTTAAAATTTCCATGCTATGAGGCTGGTTTGTATGCACTTACAAATTCAGCTGATGGCCTATGTTTGCACGTATAGGAGGATTAGGAGAACTTAACGAAGGACCATGGGGGAGAAGAAGGGGGGAAATGGGGGAAAGGGAGAGAGGCAAACCATGAGAGACTCTTGAATGCTGAGAACAAACTGAGGACTCATGGGTGTGGGGGGGCACGCCCATGAGGGGGATGGGCATGGAAGAGGGCACTTGTGGGGATGAGCACTGGGTGTTATACGGAAACCAATTTGACAATAAACTATTTGTAAAAAAAAAAAATTAAAAAGTAAAAAAAAATTCAGCTGATGGAGGAAAAATCAACATGACCCGAGTGTGAATGGCCTTTGCAGAGAAATTGCTTTACTGGGCTCTATTTGAACTGGGCCAAAACCTTTGGACTGGGCAAAACAACAATTGCTTGAGACGTCAGCAAGACTGATAGTTGGAGACTTTCTGAAAATAAAATCAGTAGTCAATTAATGGATAACCAAAGTAGCTTAACTTGTTCCCACCCATAGAAAAACTTTTTTCTTTCCTGTAACTCACATAGTTGCTTCCCTTAACTTTTCTTCATACCCCACCCCTTTGCTTTCACCTTACCAGTGGAAACACTAAGCTTCTACCTGAATCTTTGCTCCCTGAATTGCAATTCTTCAATCTCAAATAAATGCTCATTTGTCTCTCATGTGACTCTTTATTTTCAGGTTGACGTTCTGTCAACCTCAGAAAGAACGACATAAACAACATACTGGCATTAAAAAAAAACATTTATCGGGGTGCCTGGGTGGCTCAGTTGGTTAAGCGTCCGACTTCAGCTCAGGTCATGATCTCACAGTTGGTCGGTTCCAGCCCCTCATCAGGCTCTGTGCCGACAGCTCGGAGCCTGGAGCCTGCTTCGGATTCTGTGTCTCCCTCTCTTTCTCTACCGCTCTGTCTCTGTCTCTAAAAAATAACTAAACGTTAAAAAAAGTATCAATTTCTCAGGATAAATACACAGGATTAAAGTCCATGTTACAAAAGCAAATTGAAAAACTGTATAATATAATTTCATTTTAGTAAAAGAAATTTAAGAATGCATCTAAAAGAATCTTAAGGGTATCTACCAAAACTTTGCCACTAAATTATTAGTTGCTTATTTGCATTATCATTAGGATCACAGACCTAAATGAACGAAGGAGTGAGGAGATAATTTAACCAGGGCTAGATTATCGAACATTTAACTGCCTACTTTCTAAATAGTATTATTCTTTACATTTTCCCCCCCAAATAGGATGATCAGAAAACTATGTTAAGAAAAGCTATTAATAGAAAGACCCTTGCATATAAAAATCACTATGATTAAAAAAAAAAAAAAAAATCATTATGATTTGTTTTCATAGTCGTTAAGGTATAGTAAACCTAAAATATTTGTAGGTATTTTACCATTGGCTGTTTGCGGGGCAGGGAACCGGGGTGACTTCCTCAAAACTTACAATTAAGTCCCCCTGTTAATTTCTCCTTTCTGCCTTTTAGCTGGGATTCAGTGCTTGCTCTCTCTCGCCGCAGGGCGGCAGCATCTGCACACTGCCGCTCCTGCCCATGCACACAATTGAAGTCAAAGCCTTGACGCTGCAGTATGATTAGAGGGCCTGTCTGAATGAGACCTCTATGCCAGGACCACTAATGGGGCATGTAATGCCTTCCTAAGAAGATACTCTCTGTCACAGAAGAAAATAATATCTAACTTTTGATTGCCATGTATCAAAATTATATGTATTTGAGAACATTTTAACTTTAAAAAAAGTCTTACCACCGATTTAGTAGCCTTTAGAATAAATTTCTGTAATAGTCATGCTTTCTACAGTTATTGTGCTTTTTTTTGTCTTAGAAGATTTAGTAATCCTAATTCTTAATTTACTCTTGCTGTCTCTTATTGAAAAGAAAGGTAAAATATGATTCATGTGGTGTCTGGGGGAGAGTGGGTAAAGTAGGGAGAAGTCCCCTTTTAAGGTAGTATATTTTAGTTTCAGAAATTTGGTTGTCACCATGTGAATGTGCCTATAGGAGAGACAGTACATAATTTTCATGTTTACCATTCTCTTCCCGGAATTTATTTGTTCTGGAATGAGTGAATAAATTAATCATGGTCTCTTATTCACCATCTGATGGTTCACCTTCCCTGGAGCTGATGTTGTGATTAATCCTTAATATCATAGAATGATACTTAAAATTATTCACAAAAGAAACTTCTAAAATGTTCTTGCCTTTTAAAAATATCTGTAGCATATGCATTAAATGTTAATTTTTAAAAATCATTGAAAGACTTTTACCTTGGTTCTCTTACAGTATGAGAGAATGTGCTATGGTAAACACAATTTTTGTTTCACCTGTTAGATTTGTAGCTCACAGTGAGCACATTGTGTGAGATGACTGTATGTTCACATAATACCAATCAAAAATTATTGGGTCAATTAAGATTAAGGAAGTATATCTTCTAATCAGACATTCCAAATTTTAGTTTTACTCACCTAGATCATCTTGTCCAACTGACTTAAATAATTTAAAATTTAGTTTGCTAATGCATTAGAAAAAAAAAGTGCGAGCTTTGCGAGGTGGAGTAGAGGGCTTTCTTACCATTCCTGGCTCTTCCTCCCATGGCAGTTGGACTCCGCCTTTTAATGCTGAAAAGCCTTTCTCTCCCAAGCTTTATTTAGAATAATTGAATAATTGACCTACTATGTTGTGTCAGTTTAAGGTGTACAACACGATGATTTAATACACCCATACATTGCAAAATAATGACCACAATAAGGTTAATGAACACATTCAGTACTGTACATAATTATGCCTGTTTTGTATGTTTGTGTTGTGAGAGCATTTAAAATGTATTTTTTTTTAGCAACTTTCAAGTACATAATATAGTTTTGCTAGCTGTAGTCACCAGGCTGTACATCAGGTCCCCAGAAATTATTTCTTATAGCTGGGAGTATGTATGTTTCCCCTACCCCTCAGCCTCTGCTTTGCCATTCTGCTCTCTGTTTCTGTGGGGTCAAGAAGTTCTCAGCCATTATTCTTTAAATATATTTTCTGCCTCTTTCACCTTCTTTTCTTACAGAAGTCCCATAATAAAAATATTATTTCTTTTCATTGTGTTTCATAGTTCCCACTTACTTTCTTCACCTTGTTTCATTTTACTTTCTTTTTGCTCCTCTGGCTGTTAACTTCCAATGTCCTATCCCTCACTCAGGTCGCCCATCTTTTTTCGTCTTGATTGGGTCTATTTTTGAAACTCTCTATTAAATTACTCAGTTCAGTTATTGTATTTTTTGACTCTAGGATTTCTGTTTTTTCTTTTTTCTTTTCTTTTTTTAACGGCTGCTATTTTCTTGTCGAAACTCCCATTTTGTTCATGAGCTTCCCCCCACTGCCACCCGCACCCCGATAATTTTGTTTAGTTGTCTGTTTTCTTGTAGTTCACTAACCTTCCTTAAGAGAATTATTCTGGCTTCTTTGTCTGAAAGTTCATGGATCTCCATTTTCTTAGATTCAGTTATGGGAATTTTATAACTTTCCTTTGATGGTGCCATATATATTTGAATTTTTGTGATACTTGATTTCTTTTTTTTCTTTTTTTTTTTGGGGGGGGTTTATTTAATTTTGAGACAGAGACAGACAGAGCACGTGTGAAGGAGGGGCAGAGAGAGAGGGAGACACAGGATCTGAAACAGGTTCCAGAGCTCGACATCTCAGAGCCCGATGCGGGTCCCGAACCCATGAACCGCGAGATCATGACCGGAGCGGAAGTCGGATGCTTAACCGACTGAGCCACCCAGGAGCCCCCGATCCTTGATTTCTTATGTTAGTATCTGTGCATTCGAGTAATGGGGCTTTTTTTTCCCGACTTTATGGGTTTGCTTCGGTAGAGGCAGTTCTTCACCAGGGAGCTCAGTTTGGGTTTCCGGGTAAATGTCATTGGTAACGTCTTTGGGTAGGTAGGTCTTGTTATGGTCTATTTTGGGGGGAAGCAACTAAGAGCTCTGAGGAGGGGTGTACAGAGGCGTTGAGTGGATAAGACTGCTAGCTTATAGCCTACCTAAGTGAGGCTGTGCAATGGGCTTTGTGACTGTCTCTGGTCAGGCTTACCACTAGATGGCTGGGACTGAGGATTCTCTTCAGTGGTAGTTGAGGCTATGAATCAGTTTCCTTGTCCTGGCAGAACAGCAGGTCAGGGCCCAAGGCCTGGATAGCTCATTTTTGGGGACCCAAATCGGGTCTGAGTACACTGAATTCCCTGGTTAGGTGAAGCCACTGGTTTTGCTCTGCAGAAGGGCTGTGCTCTCTGTTCAAGTGCCGCTGTACATAGGTGTGTTGAATGGACTGCACAGCCCCTCATGTGCTCTGGTTAGCTTTCCTGGTCAGACAGCCTGAAAACTATTGAGCAATGAGTGGGGCTATGAATTATATTCCCTGCCCAATCACAGTGGGAGAAGCAGCTCTAAAATGGTCTTTTCTTTGTTTTAAATCTTTTTTTTTTTTTTAGTGTTTATTTATTTTTGAAAGAGAGAGAGAGACCGAGTGTGAGCGAGGGAAGGGCAGAGAAAGGAAGACACAGAATCTGAAGGCTTCAGGCTGCAGGCTCTGAGCTGAAAGCAGGGAGCCCAAGGAGGGGCGGGAACCCATAAACTGTGAAATCATAACATGAGGCAAAGTCAGACGCTTAACCGACTGAACCACCCAGGTGCCCTGAGCTCTGTATTTTCTTAACTCAAGCCAACTCACATCCCAGGGTTCCTGGCTGAATGGGGCCACTCGTTCAACTTAGCAAACTATTGGCTCTGTATGCATTTCTTTCAGCTTGAGCACCACTGGGCCCAGCTTTCAGGTGTTTTTGTCAGCCCTTTTGGTCAGATTGGGCTGGGAGACATTCTCCACAGCAGGTGGAGATTATGTCTTTAGCCCCTTGCCTGGGTGGTTATTCTCTCTCAGCCTTGGCTGTGAATTAATCCCCCTGCCTCTGTATAATAGGAAAGGAAGTCTCCGTGTCCAGTACTGGCCTTGCTCTAGGGGAGACCTGCTCTGTCCATCTGCCTCTTAGCTTCAGTGCCTCTGGGTTGCACAGCTTTTAGTTAACACCAGACCTTCTGGTTAGATGGGGCTGGAAGGAGCTCTCCCCGTAGGTGGAGCTGTGACTCAGCACCTTGCCTGGGTATTGGCACTTTGGACCCTCGAGCCACAAAACTCCCTATTAGAGGATCTGAATGAGTAGATCTTCACCCTTCCTAGATCCCTGGTGAGTCAGTAGCCCCCTGACTTGGTTTTGAACATAAGCAGAGCTGCTGGTTGGGATTACTCCTTGGGTACTGCAGGTATGAACTTGGTCTGTCAAGATCCATGTGTGGGTTATTGCAAGCCCTCCCTCCTCCTCTTTCACAGTTAGATTCCCAGGGGCTAGGCCCCAGATTTCCCCGCAATCCCTGTGATGTACGATCAGAGCAGAGGTTCCCACAACGTGACCCCAATATTGGTGGGGGGGTGCTGGCTGTCACCTCTTGGTTCTCTTTTCCCACTGGAGGAACAGGAGGCTTAGGCAACACCTCTTCATGTGGTGCTGTGCTGGCTGGGGGAGGGGAAGTGCAGTCCAAATGAAGCGACTTCTCTTACCTTCAAAGGTAGTCTGTCTTGGTCCCTGAGGTTTAGGGGGGTACTTCAGCCTTACCTCTGGGATCTAAGATTCTCTCAGCGGTATCTCATTCTTGAATAGTTGTTAGTTGTTCTTGTGAGGGGGAGCAAAACAAGAACAAGCTCTGTCACCATCTCGGTGATGTCATTCTCTCTATACCACATCGTCTTTACCCGTTCATTTGTTGATGGACATATCTTTGCTATTGTGAACAATCCTGCAATGAACATGAGGGTGCAAATATCTCTTTCAGATAGTGATTTTATTTCCTTCAAATATATACCCAAAAGTGGGCTTGCTGGATCTTATGGTAGTTCTATGTTTAATTTTTTGAAGAGCCTCCATACTGTTTTGCATAGTTGCTGCACCAATTCTGGTGGTGGGGATGGGGGGAGTGTCTCACATGGGAGTGGGGTTCCTGCCTCTCCCCAGCAGCAGCAGAACTTTCCTTTGTATCAGGGCACATCTTGTACCCAAATAGGTTTCTGCCCCTCTTGCAGGCCAGATGTCTTTTGCTTCTTTTTCTCCCTCAGCAGCAGGCAGCCTTTTCCTGGGAGCTGGGGACATGAGGGTTTTCTGCCCTCCTGCAGCATCAGAGGATTTCTGCTTCTTATGAGAGAATGGCTTGATACTGTACCTGCCCATCAGCAGCAGACAATCACCACCTGCAGTTCTAAACTATGGAGGGAACTCCGATGGGTCTCCTGGTCAGTACTGAATCATTTTCATGTGCTATATGATGAAGTTTAAGGAAAAGAGTTGCCGAGTAAATCCGTATTCTTATCATGTCAGGGACCCAGAGATTCTAAACTGTCACATTAGCCCAACAGAAAATTCTTAAGAATTTGTTAACATTCTAGGGGTTCTCCTCTTATCCACATTATGGCTGTCACCTTTTACCCTGTATTCTGCCAAAGGCGAACTGTGTGTCTCCTCTTCTCTTGGGAGGGCTCGGTGTCTTCTAGAATTCAGTTCATCTAGTTGTCTTTGATTGTATTTCTCCGAGGGGCTCAAAATTATGATTCTCTAGATTATATGACTTTTGATTCTTAGTGTGAGAGTGATATTCTCACATCACTTCTACCTAAGCATAAGCAGAACTCCTGCATTTTTACCAAGATATGGAGTATCTTGGTAACCTCACTTCATTGAATTAGTAAGTAGTGTAAAAAAGACCCTCTCTTGCCATATTAGCTAAAATATAACAGGACATGATATAGAAAGAGTAAAAATCCTGCAGCCCTTTCCTTCATACCCCAGTATATGTTTAAGAAGACAAAAGTAGCAATAGCAAGTCATGCTATTATTCTTTTGTCCCTCAACTTTTATGTTTTTGAGATTTGTAAAAATGTTCAGATATACCTGAGCAACCAAAGAACGATAGAGAGATGTTTTTCTAGCACACTAGGAAAACTGACTGCAAGTTCTGGAAGAAATCTTGTAAGGGAGCCTTCTGATGTGGTATGGTGTGAGAGAGGCTAGTGGGACAGGTCTAAGGTGATGCTCTTGTTTCCCACTGAGAAGACACAGAAATAAGTCATCCATAGTGTGAAACTGCATAACTCCTAAAGGTCACACTGATACTTGGCAGAGAGGAGAGTCTGCTAGCAGAGCCCATAACCATCCTTCTAGACAAGCAGGAAGGTGAGGAATCCTACTTCTTCCAAGAAAGAAAAGTTTAAATTCAAGTAGATGGTAACAGTTTATTTCTCTATAAAATAATTTATTTTCTAATTCTTATAGGTGAGCGTAGCAACATCCAAAAACATTTCATGGCTGTAATAATTATAGAATAAATGCATGCTGAGGTTTTATGCACTAAAGAGAAAATTCTGGCAGGATTAGCTGATCTAAGTACAGTATGGAGATGGAGTGGTTTGATACTCTGGAGATCTTGGATAATTCAGAACAAATGATACACTATTTTATTGATACAGAAAGTTCCGAAATGATCTTATGTACATATCCAGACCTTTACTGGCCATCTATGATATTCAACCATTCATATTATTATATGACCCATAATACAGCTCTCTGGGTTTGAGCAGTAATGACAATAGTAAAAATGATACAATATACCACAGATTTCAGAGGAGCTGTTGAACCAGAAACAAAGATGGCTCTCACTTTTGCAGATTATCTATGCAAAACTAAAGCCCTTGAAGCTGAAGAACAAGTGGGATGAAGTAAGAAAAAAAAAACACAACACAATAAAGGAACAAACATAGAAAAGTAGATTTTAACATGACAGTTTCAAGTGTACTGCCAGCTTATAGTAGAAGTGCCAAGGATATATTAAATAAGTGACAAACACAGTACAGCTGATGTAAAGACACTGATATTCAGAGGTGATGGAGCGTGGAGCTCTGAGCATACACGAAGGATGCGGACCTACACTAATGCAGAACGGCCCAGATGTCATCAGCAAAAGACCCAAAAAGTTCATTGCTTAAAGAATCCTGGTCTGAAATGAGCTGTCCACAGCCTCATGCTTGTGACATCAGTTAACAAGCAGAATATATTGCTGTACGTGTAATGGTGCCTCACACCAACAAGATACTTCAGGCAGTGCAGGTTATGAAAACATGAACCATACAACAGACCGTGGAGGCATTTCCTGTATCACAAAGAGAAGCCAAGGCAAAATACAATGGAGTACTATTGCTGTAGAATGGTTACAAGTGATGGAACATAATAATGTAAGGTGAAGTTACAATAAATTTAAGCAGGAGAAAAAAGGACAACCATCAACTTGAAAGTCAAGCAGAGAATATTCCCAATGGACCAACTCGTAACATATTTTACAAAATAGGACTCATTAGGACAGTTGGTAAAATCTATACACTTACAGAACATGAAAAAAAATGCCTGAAAAAGTGAGAATATTAAAAAATACACTTATTTTGCTGATATAAAGTTGTGGAGACAAACTTGAAGAAATAGAGAAATTATCAGTAAGCAGCATGACTACTTTCTAAATTATAAAATTCAATAAGAAAAGCTAAATATGCCTATAGGAAAAGTGGGCAAAAGATGGGATAGAAAACATAATAATAACGAAATACAAATTGCTAATAAATTTGCAAAAATGTTTATCATTGCAAGAATGAAAATAAGATTAAAACTTTTTTGATTTAGTAAATCAGGAGAAGACACGTTAAAAACTATCAGACCAGTGCGGGACCTAGAGGGAGAAAATAGACACTGTCATGCCAGCTCTATGTCACATTATTGCAGATATTTTCATAGCAACTTGAATGTATTTATCAAAAGCCTTAATAATATTCATGTCCTTGGATCCAGAAATCCCAATTATAAGAATTTATTTAAGGGACACAACTGAGCATGAGTGGTAATGTAGAGTGACATGTAGGGAAATTGGAGGACGTTCTAACTAGATTTCAGTTTTGTTTTGACCCACCGAAATGCCAAATTGGGATAATTCCTGGCTCCCCACCTTTAAGATTAATCCATAGATAGAAATAAAAACATCAAGAAAAAGTAGAAAAATAGAGAAATTCCTGGGGGTGACTGATGGTGGTGGTGGCTTTCACTTGGAGCAGGAGGTAGCTAAGCAGAGACAAAAGAACCTACTTCACTTCTTCTGGTTACTGAGGAAGAAATCAGGGCAATATACAAGAACCCTGCTTAGGAGTAGCTAAGGAACAGGAGGAAACAGACTGATATCTGGAAGTCACGTCTTTACATTTCCTCAAGTTACCAGGATTGATCAGCTATAATCTAAAGAGAACCTCTTCCATAGTCTGTCTCTCTTTTGGGAACAAAGGATAAAATCCTCAACTGAAGAGTTGTTTCGCTGATAAGATGTGATTGACTGGGGCTTTCTGTTGGGATTGGAGCTTTTTTACTTAAAAAGCTTTTCTACTTCTCACCCACTCATCTCACTGGTACAAATGCAGTCTGACACTATGCAACAAAAAGAGTTAAACTTCCAAGGGACTGTGAGCCTATGGGACCAAATACAATGGGCAGAAGTATTTCAAAAGAAAAGGAATATATTGGATCAAAGCTTCCACTAGAAGTGGAGTCATTAGAATAAATGGTGGGAGAATTTATCATTAGTGTATAAACATATCGAATAGCATAGGACATTACAAGCATAAAACAAGAAAATATAAAAAAGAACCCAATAGAATATTGGGTGTGAGAATTACAATGGCTGAAATAAACAACCCAATAAATCAGATAAGAAAAAGACTGGATACTCTTTTTTAAACTTTATTTTAATGTTTTATTTTATTTTTTGAGAGATGGAGTGCTAGCAGGGGAGAGGCAGAGAGAGAGGGGGAGACACAGAATCCAAAGCAGGCTTTAGGCTGAGCTGTCAGCACAGAGACCAATCTGGGCTTTAACCTATGGAACTCGAGATCATGACCTGAGCCTGTAGCAGGATTTTCTCGCAGAGAGTCGTGACACTGGGGCTTTTCTCTGCAGGAAGCAACTTTATTTGTGCTGACATGGGCTTAGAGGGTTTGTACCTGAAAAACTGAGCCACAAATGCTACATAGTGTAGTCTTTAATCTTTACTTCTTTGTCTCCCATATATGGGTAATGTATAGACATACAGTCTGATTGGGTGGTCTCATGTTACAGGGTCATAAGAGAGGTCACATTTCGCACATAGCTGGGTTGCCTTCCCTTATATTGAGGTCTTTTGTCACAACATTCCTTAGGGAGGGCACACTACCACATTACCCCCTTTGATGCTCAGACCCCCCTATTTTGTGTCAAAGAGCATCATCCTGGTTTTGAGGTTTATATTTTCATAACATCATCACGAGTGACCGTTTTTCTTTTGACCATTGCCTCAATGAGGCTGGAGACAGATCATACAACCAGGGGGCTAGGCAAGGTAGGATTAAGCAAGCTCCCCAAATTGAGAGGATAAATCCCATGAGGGTTTTGAATCCCTGAGAGTTGAAAAGTATCCTCCGAATAATTCCCTGGGGTCCCCTCCTTTCCAGGTCTGGACTGGGATACGAGCAATCTTTCCCATTCGATCTGTGATCTCCTCTATGACTTTTCCTTCATCATCTATCTGAGGCAGCAGTTGCTCAGGTTAAACTTTCCACAAACTCCTCTCTCAGAAGCAAGGCCAAGTGATTTTGATAAGACAGCATTGCACATTTTGGTCTGCTGCTTGGTTAGTAAGTTAAGAGCCCCAGCAGTTTTATTGGTTATAATCTCTACAACTGCTTGCAGCCTGATTATGAGGTTTATCATGTAAATAGCAGTGTGGTAGCCCCTGGACCCATCTTCTGCCCAGGTGGCAGGGCCATAATATGGGATTATATGCTCAGGAGACCATCATCATCTTTTCTGTTGCCCATTTGTAGGACACGTCATTTCCTTTGAGTCTCCTTGTCCCCATACACTTGGACTCCCAAATATTACCCTCTGGCAAGTGGGATCAGGAAGAAAGATGGACGAATAGTTCCCAGTACACATGACCCTGACCAGCCTGAGGGAAGTACTGTATAGGCTGGCCTTCCACATATCCAGAATAGTCCACTGGGGCCCACATTTGATGGCTGTGTCCACATTGTCCCAGGCCTCTTGGAGATCAGAGAAGTTAGACAAAGGGTGGGGATCTGGCTCAAGGTGATCTGGGGTCCCCCACCATTGGGTTTTCTGGGCATTTGAGTTATGAAATCTTTGGTCTAGGCTTGTTAAGCTTTCAACAGAGATGGTGAACTTCCTTCCCTACTGGGCAAGACAATTTTCTCCAATAATTGAGGTTTTGAGGATCCAAACCCTGGTAGTAGGACTGGGGTATTCTATTCCACTATAAAGTTCACAGGGTCTAATTTTCTAGCCTCCCATGGCCCATTGATCCCCCATGTTGGTTCCAACGAAGCATCCCATCCACAAAAAGAAAGTGAGTGCTAACAGAAACCTCTCACCATATTCCCAGCCAACCTGGGCAGGCTCTGCCAATTCTGCGGTGAAAAGTAGAGCAAGAATCACAATAACAGTGAGAAACAAGGGGTGACAGTGCATCACAGTAAGGAAACAGATATAGAAAATAAGGATAGTCTATTTGTTCCACTGGACCGTGGTTCCTTAAGCTTCTGTTGTGCATAGATTAGTCAGTTTCCAGAGTGATTAAACTGGTGCTGCAGTCTCCCAGAACCTCTGGAGTTGCAGATTGATTCTTCCATATGGTCAGCTTGCACAGTGTTGTTGGATCAGGAATGCATTCAGAGTTCAAGATGCCAGCTTCACTATGCTGTGGTGAATCCAGGGACACACTTCGGCTACCTTTACTCCAGTAGGGAAGGACAATATGACAGTGAATGGGCCTCTCCAGAGGGGTTTTAGAGATTAGATATTCTACTCTTTCACTCACGCAGCATCTCCTGGTTTAAAGGGGTAATTACTCTCTAAGCCAGTGGTGTACAATGGTTAGGGCAGAGCCAAGGGCCCACATCTGTTGCCTTAGGGTTAGATTGTCTATCTTATCTATATCCCCCCTTATCCCTTGATAATGGAGGGAGAAGTCCCACAAAGGATTTTATAAGAGGAGAACCCCATCTGATTCTTTAGCCTCCCACTTGCAGCTGCAGTCTGCCTCCCTGAAGGTCCCTTATTTCTCCCTGAATAATGTCAACTCTTTCCTTATTCATTCGTCTCCCTGGAATAGGGCCCCTAACTACCATTAGGGAATTGAGATGATGAACTTCCTGGCTTCTTCAAGCTGATAAGGGATGGTGTAGGGGTTAGAGTCTACCCCAGGGTCGGTCATGTGGCCCATGGTATGGTTCTACAGGAAGGCTGGCAGGCATGTGGCGGCATAAGCATTAGCAGACACATAGAGAAAAACACAAAGTAAAGATTATACTGACCAAGACGATGGCATCTTAAGATAATGTCCCCAATTCACAAACCAGTCAAACAATCCAGGAGAGACGCCGACTTTGTTCAATTAAGCCCAAATGCTATCTATCAGCTCTAAGACTCTGAGAATTATTGGTTATATTGAAACAACATATGTCAAGGAATCTCTCATAACCCAGGTGATGGAGGAGCAGTAAGTAATCAATGGTGACTCTATTCTCCAAGAGTTTGGCCCTAACTTTACTTAATTTGTTTTAGTTTAAAGCATCTAATGCTTGTGAGGTGCTTTTTAGTTTTGCTGAGTATAAGCAGACAGTTTGCTTTATTTTGAGGTGTAAAACTTTTTCAAAAGCCGGAGTCCTACTAGAGAAAGAGTCAAGGCAGCTCTTTACCATTATTAATTTACAAATTTTTAGGTAAGCCAAACCTGGGTATTATTTTACACAACAGAACTTTTATAATTTCTTGTACCTCTTCTGTCTTGCAGGGGAAGGCCTCTACCTAATTAGTAAAAGTATCAACCCATACCAACAAATGTTGAAACCCCTTTGACCTTGGCATATGACTGAAATCTAATTGCCAGTTTTCTCTGGAGAGCCTCCAGTTCCTTGATTTCCTTGGAGAGTAAGTTTGTGGTTGAGATGATTGTTTCTAAGACAGACTTCACAGGCTAATACTATTTGCTGAACTGAACTGTCCTTGACAAACTTTTCCCAGTAAACATATTTTGGGCCATTTGGTAAGTTTTATCCCTCCCCTAAATGAAAGGCCTGATGCAGTGCTTTTCTTTAATGTTTATTTTATTATTTTTGAGACAGAGACAGAGAGACATGGAGTATAAGTGGGGGAGGGTCAGAGAGCAAGAGGGAGACACAGAATCTGAAATAGGCTCCAGGCTCTGAGCTGTCAGCACAGAGCTGGAATGGGGGTCTCGAAACCAGGAACAGCGAGATCATGACCTGAGCCTAAGTTGGGTGCTTCACTGACTGAGCCACCCAGCCGCCCTAATGCAGTGCTTTAATGATCTTTCAACTCTGTGAGCTAGGTAACAGTAGTTGCCCCTGTTCTGTTTGTAACAATCCTGAAGGCTACAGACAGTGTCCATGAGTCAGACCCTAGTTTATTTTCTTGGGAGAGTAGGTGGGATTGAATCTCTTTTAATAATTGATACAATGAATAAGTGATTTTCCTGAACCCCGGTATCAACAGCCTACAATATCCAGTAATTTCCCAAAACTCACATAATTGTTTATCTTCCCTGGAGTTAGTAGCAGTATAGTCTCTAATTTAGTTATAATGTCCCTTTCTAGGGGCGCCTGGGTGGCTCAGTCGGTTAAGGTTAAGCGTCCGACTTCAGCGAAGGTCATGATCTCACAGTCCGTGGGTTCGAGCCCCACGTTGGGCTTTGTGCTGACAGCGCAGAGCCTGGAGTCTGCTTCAGATTCTGTGTCTCCCTTTCTCTCTGCATCTCTCCTGCTCACTCTCTGTCTCCGTCTCTCAAAATAAAATAAAGACATAAAAAAAAAAAAACTTAAAAAAAATAATGTCCTTTCTAGCAAGGGAGTAAGGCTCTCTAGTATTATCAAGAAAGAATGAGAAAAAATTAAGCCTTCCCCATATGCACCCCACGAGCTGGGAAGAAAATTTCATTTTAAGTTTTCCTGAGATGTCTCTAGTCATCATCCTGCTTTTGGGTAGTTGGCCTGGAGTGGAAAGGAGGACAGAAAAGGTGGCTCCATTATCAAGAAGGTAATGGGGCATGTGGGTGGCTTAGTCGGTTAAGCGTCTGACTTTCGCTTAGGTCATGATCTCGCGGTTCGTGGGTTCGAGTCCCGCGTCAGGCTCTGTGCTGGATGCCGGCTCAGAGCCTGGAGCTTGTTTCGGTCTGTGACTCCCTCTGTCTCTGACCCTCCCCTGCTCACGCTGTCTCTCTCTCTCTCTCTCCTAGAAATAAATAAAACATTAAAAAAAAAAAGTTAAAAAAAAAAAAGAAGAAGGTAATGAATCAGCCTTTTAGTTTCCTGAGTTTTCCAGAGTTACTGAAGGCTCCTCCAGGCTTCCAAAAGACGGTGGGTTCTTAGGAGCTACCCTAAAGAGCCCCAGGCTCCAGCAGTCCCTTTCAGGAACATTGGTTATCTGACCACAGATAGAGGTCCTGGAGAGCATTCTGGCTCCCAATGATTGTCTCCACAGAAAGGGAATGGCTTGCAGTGCTCTGAATTCTGTTGTCCCTCCTGACAGCGATCTCATTTCCAAGACCCTGACTGGCTACATAAAAGGCATTTGGTGCCAGGACCTTGGAAAATCTGGTCTGACATAGTGCATAAGGTCACGACTAAGGCCTCAGGTATTTCTCAAGCTCCCTTCCTGGTTGGTTTTTGTTTTTTTGGTGTGTGTGTGTGTGTGTGCGCGCGCGCGCGCGCGGGCGCGCGCATTTGCATGCGTGTGTTTGTTTTTATCTTTGCTGTACTATACCCGGTTGGCAGCTTGTAAGAACTCCTCCAGGGTCTCTTCCAGGCCAACAGCCAATTTTTGCATTTCCTTTGAACATCTAGGGCTGTTAAATTTGTCCTTTAAAATCATCTCAGCCTTGGGCGTGTCAGGAGAGATAGCCATATATTTAATGAGAGCCTCCCTCAACCTCTCCCCAGGAAGGCCATGGGGCTCTCATTGTATGTTTGTAAAATAGTGGCTAATTTAGCAT
The DNA here is from genome assembly GCF_008692635.1 of Crocuta crocuta. NCBI lineage: Eukaryota > Metazoa > Chordata > Mammalia > Carnivora > Hyaenidae > Crocuta > Crocuta crocuta. The sequence continues at coordinate 1,342,667 of NW_027530851.1, read as the reverse complement.
AATCTAAGGGCTTAACCTTAGACCTTCTTCATGTCTCTAAAACACCAGCTTGGAAGTGGTGGCGATACCATTTCTCAGTCGGATGGTCATCATAGTCCCAATTGGGATCTGGGATGGAACTACCTGGGCCCCAGTAGGAAACTACAAGTTTCCTATAGGACCTCCAGGCCCATGATAATTAATGCGTTGCTTTTTCTTGAGAGTTTATAGATCAAAATCATTCCCATTTTTTATTTAAAAAATTTTTTAAAATGTTTTATTTATTTCTAGGAGAAAGAGAGAGAGAGACAGCATGAGCAGGGGAGGGTCAGAGAGAGAGGGAGTCACAGACTCCGAAACAGGCTCCAGGCTCTGAGCTGGCAGTCAGCACAGAGCCCGACGCGGGGCTCGAACCTACGAACTGCGAGATCATGACCTAAGCGAAAGTCGGACGCCTAACCGACTAAGCCAGCCAGGCGCCCCAAAATCATTCCCATTTTTTAGAAACATCCCAAAGGAGTATTGGCCTTGGTTGAGGAATTGCCCATCTATAGGAAAAAGTCTCTTATCTCAATTTTCTATAGCTGGCCAGGAGAAACCTCATCTCCTGACCCCAATAGTCGGCCAGGAGAAGTCTCATCTGCTGGCCCTGCGTTTTGGCTGGCTCTTCGATCGGCAGCAACAGCTTTGTCAGTCTCACGAGCTGCTGGGAGCAGTCGCTCCTATCCAGGCTTACCCCTACCTCTGAGAGTTGACCTTGTCCAACCTGATTTCTCCTATTTCTCTGTTTTCTGCCTGTGGGACTTTGGGGATAACAACTGTGACCAAGCAAGACTTCCCTGGTTGAAGGATGCACTAATTTTATTTTGGCCCAAAGTAATCTTCTTTACAAATATATTTTAAAAGTCTGGTGAGAACCATTTTTTATAAGGATAAATTGGCTGTCAAGGCTCTAAAAGGGCCAAAGTCGAGGTCTCTTCCCCTGCCTTTTCTAGCAGTGCCTGCATAAATATGTTCTAGCCATGTGGATATCCATTTTAGAGTATCTAGGTCATTACAAATTGGCATACACTGGGCTAAGGGTAGCAAAATGGCTCCTAAGTATTCCAGTAAAAGCCTTTTATATATATCGTAGTCATCTATCCCTTACATGGCACAGGCATCCATTCCTTTGCTAAACAGAAACAACACAAATGTGGAGCATTTGGAGGCTGGCAGCAAGGACATCATCACCATCTCTCCAGCCTTTGGATTAAAGGAGGGACAATTTTAACCAAGGCTTGAATAAAACAGCTCAAAATGGTGTGTCATCTTGCTGTCCTGTCCTTTGGTTAGAATCATATTTTTGTCTCCATCTTTTTGAACAGAAAAAAGGCAGGGGGGACCTCTCTTTACCTTTTTTCTTTTTTAAAAATCAAAAGCATACCAACAACCCAAGAAATTGTTGCCTTTTTAACAGAAGGTAAAACAGAATTTTAATCTTATATCAGTGTACTTTTAAAATCCATTTATTTTAACCTTAGTCCATCCTGACAACATATAAAACTTCTTTCTAAAGATTTTCCTTCACAAACCTACAACCTTCTTTTGCTTCCAGATTTTGACCTATGCCATTTTTCTCCAAAAACCTAGTCTCATTTAGGACAAAATTACTTTCTTTTACCTTCAACAAAAAATGTATTTTCACATTAGCAGAATTTTAACTTTTAGAAACCTTAGTCTCCAGTGAAAGCTAAGTAGTAACCAATTGTGAACTGTCTGTTAAATCAGAATTTTTTTTAGATGGTAAATTTATCAAGTAAGCACAAAGCAGGTTTCCCATAGTAAAATCTTAATAAAGCACAAAAAACATTTCGAAGACACAAATAGTCCTTTTTGCATTAAGTCAAAAGCACAAACCTACATCTAGTAATTAGTGCTTTAACCTCTTATCTCATTAGATATCCAATGAATTGAGTCTCAATTTATCATGCAAACAAAAGTTTAACATTTTAGTTTACCAGAGACTTTGGAAGCTATCTTAACAATTACCCATGAAAACTATGAGACATACAAAGTTAACCATTACTTTAAATCATCCTTTTGCTAATAAATTGGAACAGAGATAACATGAGCTTATATGACCTTCAGAAAACCTAGGCAGAATAAAAAAATTTTTAAATTTAATGTTGATAAACAGGTCTATCTCAAACCAACAAACATAAATGAGGTTAAACACTGAATACATTTTACTTGGGTCCACTTAAGAAAATTTGTTTCCCAATGGTTTATTTTTACCTAGAGCTCTGAAGTGGGTGGTCTTGGCTCCTAGACATTTAGGGTGGGAGGAGGAGTTGACGGTGCCTGAGGCATTGAGGAGCTAGTTATGCAGGCTGATCCCCAGGTGGGGCGGAAACAGACGGAGGGGGAAGGGAGGGCAGAAGAGGCAAGGTGCTAGCAGAAGGCAGAGAAAGAGAATTCCCAGTTTAAAATCTTGTCAGCTCAGACAGAGGAGCAGACTCCAGGTTTTTTGTTTTGTTTTGTTTTCCACTAGTGGAATTAGGCAGCTCATGTCAGTCCAGAGAAGGAATTTCCCAGAATCAAAGGGAGTTTGGGCAGCTGCTTGGGAATATTCCTTAAAGTCCCCGTTCTAAGGTAGACTAATCAGAGACAGTTGGCTCTTATCATAGTCATTGACCTAGGAAATGNGTGCCCAGCACCTTAGAGTTGTGGTTTTGTTACTTATTCCTTACTAGGGAAACTCTGGGAGATGATCGGTTCCCTTTCTGCTTCCTAGAGGCAGGACTACCAAAGTGAACCTGGGTTCTTACCAGTCTGACAGGCGGCACTCCCTGAGCTGGCTCCTGAGCTTCATGGGTTCCATTGTGCTCACATGGGGTCCTCGCCCAGGTGCATCAGAAGGAGTTAGTGTCCTATGGATCAAGTGGTCTGCTAGTGCCAGGTGAGGTCGCTTCTCCTGGTGCTCTGAGGTTCTTATCCTGGTGGCAAAGAGGTGGAAACACACTATCTCTGATTCTGGACTGTCCCCACGAAATGTAGTAGGAGTCTCTCACAGATAGTCATGACACGGAGGCTTTTCTTTGCAGGGAGCAACCTTACCCATGCTGACACAGGCTCAGAAGGTTTGTACCAGAAAAACTGAGCCCCGAATACCTCATGGTGTAGGCGTTTATGCATTTTCTACTTCTTTGTCTCCCATATATGGGTAACATATAAACATACAGTCTGACTGGGTGGTCTCATGTTACAGGGTCATGGGGGATGTCACATATGCACATATCCAGTTTGCCTTACTTTATATTGAGGTCTTTTGTCACTGCATTCCTTAGGGAGAGGACTCTACCACAAGCTGAAGTCCAATGTTCAACCAATTGAGCCACCCAGGAGCCCCCAGAATGGATACTCTTGAGGAAGAATTTCATGAAATTGGAAACCAGATGATGAAACTCTTTCAGTGATGAAAAAAGACAGAGAAAGGAAATGTCAAAATAAAAGCTAAGAAATATGGAGAGTGCTAATATCCACAGGAAAATGGGACCAAGGGAATATTTTGAGACATTTTGATAAAAATGTACATTCCCCAGAATTTTAAAAATTATAAAAAACAATGCAAGGTGGAAAAGAGGAGGGGAAAAAAGTGACACTCACACTTAGATCTATAATAATAAATTTAAGAATATAAAAATATCATGATACACTCTGAGAACTTGCAGAGAAATATCAAGTCACATGTAATAATCATACATCTTAGATATTTCACCAGTAACTGCATGCAAAGGAACAATGGAGCAGTGTTTCCATAACACTGAAGGAAAACCCTTAGATCCTAGGATTTTATAGCTAATCAAACTGTCAATTAAATTTCCAGACATAACTAAATATTTTTTTCCTGAAATATAAGGCCTTCAAAATTTTGCACAAAGACCAGCATTGAGTGAGTTTTGGATCAAGTGTTTTGAACAAGAGAAAAGATAAACGCAGGAGATGTTGCAAGAGATCTATGAAGTTCAAGAGATCAGATGAATAAAATTAATCAAACACCTTGGTAAAATTTCTTAGAAAATTTGCCTTGGAAAAATGTCAAAGATAAATGATGAAAGTATGTATGTGTATAACGTATACTGTAAATATACAATTGTACATATGCACATTTTTATATACCATATATTTATGTATAAACATGACTTAAAAATATATATTCAAAATGAAAACGGTAGAGAATATCAACATGATGGAGGCTGGAGGGGTTGGAGAATGAGTTTATATATGATTGAGAGGGAGGCTATATTTTTAAAGCAGAGAGAAGTCTAAAATTTTGGTGACATGTGACAAAAATGAAATAAAAAATGAAAATGATAAAAATAGAGAAACAAAAGTGCTTCTGTATCTATAATATCAGATAAGATCATCTCTATAGCATAAATTATTATTAAGATAGGAGACAGTCATTATATTTATATTCAATTAAACTGGAAAACTGATAAAAGAGATAAATTCATAGAAAAAAACCGGAACTTACTTAAGATGAAGTATATTTTGTGATATAAAAAGTATATAAACATAAGAAACAGATTGTAAAGGCAGGTTTTTGCAAACATTTTAAGAAGCATATAATTCTGACTTTATTTGAGCTCTATCCTGGAATAATGGAATAAGTAGAAATACAGCCAGTTAGAGCTGGTGCTTTCCAATACAGTAACTACTGACCATATGTGACTATTTAGAATCAAACAAAATTCAAATTCATTTCCCTTGTTACACCGATCACATTTTTAACTTTTTATTTATTTTTTTAAAATATTGCTTTTCTTTTTTTTTTTTAATCTGAGAGAAAGAGCAAGCAAGTGGGAAAGAGGGGTAGAGGGACAGAGAGAGAATCCCAAGCAGTCTTCCTGCTCCGCGGGGCCCAATTCCATGACTCTGGGATCATGAGTCAGATGCACAACTGACTCAGCCACCCAGATGTATTCTTAAATTGTTAGCCCAATTCCATGACCCTGGGATTATGAGTCAGATCTCAGCTGACTGAGCACCAGTCACATTTTTAAATTGTTAGCTCAGCAACTACCTTTGATTACTGGCTATCACACAGGACATCACAGATAATGGAACTCTTCCATCATGACAGAAAGTTCTATTGGGCAATGCTGTTTTAGAGACCAGAGCCCTAATAACAAAAACAGAAAAAGCTATCATGAGAAAGTAAAATAAAAAACCCATTTTACATATGACTATAGATGCAAATATCCTAAAGAAAACATTATCACATTGAGTCAAATAGGAGTTAAAAACAGATAAAACACAACTCAGGTGTAACTAGAAAATGCAAGAATTAATATTGGAAAAATTCACACCTGCAATTTATCATACTAATAGATTAAATGACATGCAGTTATCCAAAGAAAGGCACAAATAAGATATGATAAAATTCAACACCTATTCATGATTAAAAGAAAAATTCAAACTGAGAAACTGAGAATATAAAGGAACTATTTTTCACACTGATAAAATGTATCTATCAAAGTTTAAACACTATCATCTTCTAACCATGTTAGAGAAATTGGTGCCGGATTTGTCTTCCCTTTGTAAACAACTGAGAAATAAAACAAAATAAACAGCACACATGGTTTGGGACACAGCACCAGGAAACTGCTATCCCTGAGAAAAGCAGAATATACAGGAAGAGCTCTCAAGGTGCCCAGACTTCCCTGACCACAGGGTAGATAAGGGGAACCCAAGCAGAGCATGGCAATCATTGAGTGCAGCAGGTGGAAACCAGTTTAGGGAGGCCAGGCAGCTGGCACTTGCACCAGAGAGTATCCGAGAGGATTTCAGAAATCTGCATACAGTCTCCTGGAGTCTAGGCCCTGATGCAACCTAGGCAAGCATAAGATAAAGAGACATCAAAAGGCTGAGCAATAACAGCTCCAGGCAGCTGAAGCTTAACAGTACCTAAGAAGAAAGGGCACTGGACTTGGCATTCATGCAGAAAATATGGAAGACATTCTTCCTCATTAAAAAAAAAAAAAAAACTTTTAAAGTATAAGTGACTGTTTAAAGCAAAAATTATACTTAGCTGTAGATGTGTTTTATAACCCATGTAGAAATAAAATGTACGACCAGAGTAATATGAAGTCTTTGTGAGGGTGGACCTCTCCAGCCAGGATCCCAGTCTCGCCATGGCTAGGTGAGAAGGAGGCACAGACCCAACCCATGACCTGAAGTTTGGGGCATGCTGGAACTTGCAGGGTCATTTCTTTCCCTAGCTCCATACATGACCAGAAGTCTCTACTGCCCTGCATATCATGTGTGGAGCAGGTGCGGGGTGGGGGAAGTTGGTACGAGAGAGGTCAATGCTTCTCAGCAGGTGGCAAGCCCTAGACAGTCCTCTGGTTGTGTCCAACTGAGGAAGTTCTGATTACTGTGAAGATGTGGATAAATTCACCAAGCTGAACTGTCCAGTATATCTCAGTATTTTCATGCCTTAAAAATTAAAAAGTCATTTATCTCTGTGCAGTACAAAGAGGTCTTCAAATTCAACTGTACCTCAAATTACTACTCATTATACTATTTATTCTCAGGATAAAGATAAGCGATGGACAATGAACATGGAGAGATTTGTAGAAGTGCATGTAGCAATATAATAAAAGGCCTACAGGGCTTTCTGCAGCTGTTCCTCAAAAGCATTGGCTACTAAACATGAAAAGGACATCTGTGTGTCTAGCAGAGAAAACCGCTCAAAGCAGAATGCAGACCCTCTCAGGAGCTTGCTTTGATTCATGTGTTTTTGAAGAACTGTTCAGACTAGAAGGAGAAAGAGACTCAACATTTCCACAACAAGAAGTCAGATTTGGTATTTTAACAGAGAAATACAGAATTCCTAGGCCATATCTTCCAGGTCTTTTAATGAATAATCATGGCTCTGTTTTTACACTTGGGACATTTAGTGAGCTGGATGAAAGAACAAACAGAAGTTCTTAGCCGTGAGGTACACGTGGTTATGCTGCTGCTGAGGTCTTTTTCAGTACACTCAGCACTGAAGGAACACACGTCCTTTTCAAGCGCCATTGAAATATTCCCTGAGATAGACCATATGGTCATCAAAAAAAAAAATCAAGTGTTGATCTATAAAAGTACTTAAAATATGTAATATACATTCTTTACAATAACTCATTCCAGAGACAATAGAACTAAATTAAAGATCAATTTAAAAAGATACCTAGAGGGGTGCCTGGGTGGCTCAGTTGGCTAAGCGTCTTACTTCAGCTCAGGTCATGATCTCATGGCTTGTGGGTTTGAGCCCCCGCATTGAGCTCTGTGCTGACAGCTAGCTCAGAGCCTGGAGCCTGCTTCTGATTCTGTGTGTGTGTCTCTCTCTGACCCTTCCCTGCTCATGCTGCCTCTCTCTCTCTCTCTCTCAGAAATAAAACATTAAAAAAAGAAATTTAAAAAATAAAAAATAAAATAAATAAAAAGATACCTGAAATATCCTCCCAAATATTAAAAAATTTAAAACATGCTTTTAAATAGTTAAAGAAGCAAGCATAATGTAAATTAGAAAGGATTTGTATTCAATGAAAATAAGCACAACACATCAAGATTTGTGAGGTGCAGCTAAAGCAATGCTTAAAAGGAAGAATATACACTTAAATAAAAATTTCTAAAAGTTTTTATTTAAAAATTTAAACATTTAAAAGTTAGGGCACCTAGATGGCTCAGTCAGTTAAGCATCTGACTTTTGATTTCAGCTCAGGTCATGATCTCACAGTTCGGTTTGTGAGATTATGGACTTGCACTATCACAGGAAGGAGAATGTCAAAACTATCAAGGAAAATATTCTTGTTTCTACTGGAGTATTTAATTCTGAGTTTTGATTCTGTTAACATAATAAATAATTCTAAGAATGAATTGGTGTTTTGTTTTAATAAAAATGGCTTTGTGATTATATTTTTCATGGTTTTATACTCTTATTCATTTAGTCTGTGTCTTCTCATCTAAGTTTCCCAATGACTGTGCAGAAGCAGAGAATGGTTTTATTATTCCTGTTTTGAAGAAAAACTTTAGAATTAGAGTGTCCAAGTTCACACTGCTAGTGCAAGGTTGAAATGAGGATACATGTCTTCTGGCTTTAATTTTCTGGTGATTACTTTCTTTTCTTTAAATTTTTAAAAGATATTTGTATTTATTTTTGAAAGAGAAAGAAAGATAGAACATGAGGGTGGGAAGGGGCAAAGAGAGAGGGAGATACAAAATCTGAAGCAGGCTTAAGGCTCTGAGCTATGAGCACAGAGCCAAACACAGGGCTTGAACTTGTGAACCATGAGATCATGACCTGAACTGAAGTCAGAAACTTAACCAACCAAGCTACCCTGGCCCCTGGTCTACTTTCAATCAGCATTACAGACAAAGAATGCCTTGACATTAATAAAATGCTGAGTTGTTTAAACACAATCTCTTTCCTAAAAAAGTTACTTTTTATAATATTATTTGCATCATTATTTTGTGGCATGATATAGCATAGCCTACAAAATCCTTGGCTTTGACCTCACGCACACCTGGGATCAAGCTTTTCCATCTGCATCCTGAGTGACTTTGGGTCAGTGCCTTGATCCTGATCAGCCTCAGTGTCCATAGTGTGAATTAGGATGTTAGTACTCATCTCATATTGATCTTTTGGAGTTTGAATTACTGCATGTATGCATGTGCCTCAAACACAAATAAAGATGGAGTTGCTTTAGTGTTTGTGTTTTGGAGTTAAGTGCAAATTTTCTATTAAATAGTCTTATCCAAATTTTCTATGCTATTACACAAATTTCAAACAACTTGAAACAGTAATAATTAGTGGATTTAGGAGTATGTAACACTATTTCTACAATACAGTTAAGGAAGGAAAATGAGGAAGAGAGATACCAAAAGACAGTGTCAGTTCAGATTAGGTTCTCCAGGTAGCAACAAATCCTGCCAAAAAACTTGTAGAAAATAAAATTTCATTTCTCTTTTAACAACAGGAGTCCAGAAGTCGGTAGTCTAGAGCTCCATGAATGTTAGAAACCTAGGTTCTTCTGTGTTATTGTTCTGCCACCCTTCTTGCTACTTCACAATCTAAGAGGGTTTGTCAGCTTCAAGTTAATCCAGCCAGCAGAAGGAAGAAGGAACAAATAAGAAAAGTCAAACTGTCATTTAAGTAGGTTTCCTGAAAGTTGCAACATCACATTTTGGTTTTCTATCAGCTGGACAGAACTTAGTCACATGGCAGACCTTGCTGTAAGTGAGACANAAAAAAAAAAAAAAAAAAAAATCATTCCTCCATTTCCCAATAAAAGTCTTGCCACGATCTCAATCTGCAGTTTTGGAGCAATGGCTTTCCTTCTCCCTTGGGCCTGGGTACTAGCTTGTTTCTTTTCTGTTTCTTTAGCAGGGTCTGATTTCTCAGATCTGTATCCCCCTCTGTGGGTGCAGAGTGCTGGTCAGTTCAGTGACTACAGGGTAGAAAATGGAAAGTACATTATTGATCCCTGGGTATACTCTGAGAGAATGGGGATGTATAAAATCCTAGTGAATAAGACAGCCAGTTATTTTGAAAATCTTGTAGCAGACAATGAACAAAATATTTTATGGGGATTACCTCTCCAGAATGGCTGGCAATTTAGAACAGGTAAGAATGACTCTTGTTTTCATCCTAATGATCTACCAATATATCCATAAAGTAATTGGGAAATAAGATTCTGTATATACCATACCATGGTTTTGAAATTTGGTTCTTTTCTTTTTTCTCTTTCCCCCTCATAACCATATTTCTCTATTTCTTCTCCTTCATAAATCCTTCTTTTATGTGTTTTTTGTTTTGACTAGAAACCACAGTGGGGCATAAGACATAGCTGCCAAATAAAAAAAAAGACTTCATATAAAATATATTGACTATTCTACAAGTATTTATTGAACTCCTGCTAGGTGTCACATACCATTCTAAGCACTTAGATGAGCAAAACAGCCAAAAGGATATACATTAAAAACAGGAGGTGATGTCAAAATAGCTTGAATTTTTTTGAAGTTCCAGGTGTGGTTACCTAAACATGAAGAAAGGGCAGATAGACAAGAAGAGGCATCTTGTTCATTAGCATGTTTCTCTGCAAATTATTGATTCCTCTTGAAAATACATTCTGGTGTTTAAATAGGAGATACGTTGTGGGCCAAGGGTTCATAAATTTACAAGATACTTTTGTCCAGGCTGACTGAAGAAGCTCATGAAGGAGAGGGGTGTCTCCTGCCTCCTCCATCCTGATAACAGCACCAATAAAGAAATTTGTTCTATTCCGATGGAAAACAAAATACAGGGACATTATGGTTTATCTTAGGTCTGAGCAGTGGTCACATTCAGGAGCCATGAGGTTGGCAAATCATCCATCTTTGTCAGAGAATGTCCTGAGACCCAAGGCTACTCCTATTTATTTGGCTTTCCTTGGGGTTAAAACAACCCTGGCCCAGGAGACATCAGTAACATAAAGCCTGCTATGGGAGGCATACCAGCGTCAGAGTAGAGAGATGGAGCCTAAACAGGCTGTTAGTTTAATGCCCTTTTTACTCTTTCGTTCCATTCACACATCAGGATCAAGCCTGACTAAACTCATCCAGGGATGAGCTTATAAGTGTCCAGTATTTGCTAAGAGCAGTGGGGAGGTGGGGTGTGAATAAATACTTTCAGACAGACAATTTCCAACACAATTGAAACAGGAAAGATAGCAGAAATTAAATGGAAAACAATGACCAACAACTCTTGGATAAAAGTTAAAAGTTCAAAACAAGGGGCAAAGTGGAGTCAGCTGGAGTAATCAGGAAAAAAATGAGTTTAAACTGAGACTTGAAATCTGGATGAAATTTTACTGTGGAAATAGAAATGAAATCTACTAGGAAATAAAAGAAGGAGCTAAAGCAGTGCCAGGCTTGGCTGGATATTGAAAACAACTGCCCAGTTAAAAAATAACAATATTTAGGTGCACCAAGGAGTATTCTATTCTAATTTAATAGTAGTGGGAATTAGGCCAAAGGACAGAACCTGGAAACATCATGGTATAGGCACATGCGATTCAGTGCAGTGTGTGTGTGTGTGTGTGTGTGTGTGTGTGTGTAAGAAAAGGACAGCAAAAGGAAAGGAGAGAGAGATTGAGCAGGAGAGACTTTTTGAAGATTGATGAAAGAGGAAAAGACCAAATTAAAGCAAAAATATTTATTGATATTCATGAATTAATGTTAGTGTATAATAAATAATCCCTGCACCCTCTCTCTTCTAGGAAGATTAGCTGATCCCAGCCGAAGGAAAGACTGTGGCTATGAATCGGGAGATCTTTTGTGTATCTCTGTGGACAGTTGGTGGGCTGGTAGGTTGATTTAAATGGCAAAATAGGTAATAACCTTCCCCCAAGGAAAGTATTCAACCCAAAATCTTGGGACAGAGACAAAAGAATACTATTCCTTTGTAAGAAGGAATCTATTTCATCATGCACCTTGTGGCCCTTAGGCCACATTCTAGAATTTGACAGCTACAATGTCAATAATTATTCCTTAAGGCATGTTCACCTTTAATAGATGGACTGCAAGGATCTGCAAAGACCCACAGCCCTTGAAAGCCCAGCCCTGGCAAGTGAGGTGAGAGGTCCCATGAGTGAGGGGGAGTCCCCAATGAGAAATGAGGGAACAAGGAAATAGGGCTTCTTCTTATTTTGCTCAAACCAAACATTTATGGTTTAACGTTTAAACCATAAACATGTCAGAGAGATCTACTACAAATGATCTCATCACATCAGTAATCTAAGACTTCAGACAGATATTTAATACTAAAATAATTACAAGATACTTTCTAACTTTAATTCTATTTTATGTTTTAATAATAAAACTAATTTATACAGTTTCTTAGAGATATTTTCCAATGCTAGAAACAAGGATATATTGTTTCACTTTCTTAGAGTGACACACATCACATACACCTTTATGCATTTTTCTAATACGGCACTGACTTGGTCTTTACAAAGACCCACAAATAGCCGTGGCCCCAGCGCTAGAATGCAGGCGTCTTTATTGATTTAGTAGTTTGGAGTATCAGCTGCTCAACTGAGGCATAGTACTGCATTCATAAACGTGTGTCTATGATAAAAAATGTTCCACCTCACCAGTGAGAATCAGTATAAGCTTTATAGCCATCTAAAGTATAATGTTTAAACATCTGCTGGAGTAGGTTATGTTTAGAGAGAAATTTTAAAAAACCCTTTCATTCATTGTCAATTTAATTACCCAAAGATCCATTGTCAACACTTACGCAAAATGTTTGCTTTAAAGACCTAATGTAGACCAAAGACTTTGTGATACCATGGTTACACATTAAACTTGGCTAAATACAAAGCACAAAATGTTACCACTATAACTACATTAAAATGTTTATAAATTATATTTTATGATAAAACCTCAGTTAGAGGTGCATCATTCTGTGCACAAGTAGATAACTTTCTTCCTTTTTTTACTTAATGATTTGAAAAAAAAGAATATTGGATAGCATAAATATTAAATGTTAAAATTAATTTTATTAAAAGAATTAAAGACAACTGCCTGAGCATATATTTATTTATGATTGTAGGATTATTAACACAAGCGTATTTAATTTATGTAGATGATCCTTAGGGAGATTTTCAATTAATATTATTATTATATTCTTTGCTAGTGATTAACTCTTATGTTTCTGGATCTGTGAGTTTTTGCTTATTCGTTTATAGATTACTTGAAAATATTCTCTATCACATTTGTTAGTGCTTGTGGTAATAAAAAAGTACTTTGCTCTTTCAGATATGAATTACTTTCTGTGTGCATTACCCTTCCTTGCTGCGGTTGACTCTGGCATATTGGGGATATCATCAGACAATGTCATGCTTTTGCCACCGCCCAAGGATCAGACAAAGTTTTGTCTTAATGTTTCTGGTTGTCAGTCATCCTTTCCTGAAATAATGAGCAAGTGGAATGCCTTTTACCAGGTTGCTGTTTTAAATTTTATAATTTATTTTCTTAGGAGGTGGTAAGAGAATGTCCTTTTTTGTACAGTGTTTTTCATCTAGGTTTTTTGTGTGCATTATATAATATTCTCCTAGGTATGAAAAATGTAAATTGTTATGCAAATTGTATTATAATATTGCAACAGGGCACTACATGGCATTAATATCCTCCAAACCAACACAGTATTAATACAAAGTCTATCCACTCATTTCAAGTAAATTATACACAGATGTGAGAGCACAACAGCTATCTTACTGAATGAAAAGGTAGTTCTGGTTAACTATGTCAACCAAGGATTAACTAGTGGGAGAAATACAATTATGAAGTTGGTTTTTAGAGCTGTCAATTAACTTATTTCAACTGAATTAACAGGTGATCATATATTGGTAGAACTAAATACTTATGTGGCAATCAAAACCAAATATTCAATGAACAAAATACAAACCAGCTAGGCATAGTCATAGGATTAGATTCACAATGAAAAGATAGATTTATGAGTTCTATAGATTATTAGTTCACCATTTTAGACATGATTGAATTAAATATTCTAATAAAAATTTCCACCTTTTCTTAATCTTAAAATTTTGTAGTAATTTCTACTCTGATGGCAGAAAAACAAATGACAATCCAAAACCAAAATCCTTTTGACCAGTATAAAATACTGAATCTTAGGAAAATTGTTGCAGTTCATTTATTATAGATGCATTCAATATTATTACTTATAATAGATATTTATTATGGACTATTAGTCACTGAAAACTCTTAAAAACAAAATTCTCTCACGTAGAATATTTTGAAATTATAAATGGGAGTAAGATAAAATTGTAGGGAGAGGAACTATTATATTTTCCTATATATGAAAAAGTTTCTCCTCTGCCACAGCATTTACAGTCTCCTTCTAGTAGCTTTGAAGACCTGTTGAAGTACTTGTGGGCTGCACATGTCTCAACCCTGGAGAATGCTGGTAAATTATTTGAAGATAGGTAAGAATTGATCCCAAATCATTTCTATTTAATATGGTAAATGATTTTGAACTTATTTATTCCTTTTTATTCTTCTAAAGTGGTTGTTAATCTTCTTATTAAACAATATTAGCCATTGGGTTCTTTAATGATGAGGTTTAAATATTTTAGAATGATTAGACTTTAAAAATGTTTTATTAAGAAAGGGGCAAATTTTTGAGGAAAAAAATCTTGCACTAATCAACCAATAACTAATGAAACAGCTAGCCAATTAAACAAATAAACATACAACCAATTTCTCTGTATAAAAAAAGGAAAGAAATTATCTTCATTATTTTGACCACAGACACATAATATGGTAGGTATATAATTAGGGAAAAAGATCAACTACCATCAGGGTTAGCATACAATATAGCTGAAAAGATTATCAAGCCACTGCACATGCACATCAAGAGGTTATTATATACCTAGATGTGAAGGTGGAAGAATGATTTGTGAATGACACTGTATTAGTCAGGGTTCTCCAGAGAAACAGCCCCAGGGGCGCCTGGGTGGCTCAGTCGGTTGAGCGTCCAACTTTGCCTCAGGTCATGATCTCGCGGTCCGTGGGTTCAAGCCCCAATCAGGCTCTGTACTGACAGCTCAGAGCCTGGAGCCTGTTTCGGATTCTGTGTCTCCCTCTCCCTCTGCGCCTTCCCAGCTCGTACTCTGTCTCTCTCTGTCTCAAAAATAAATAAATACGTTAAAAAAATTAAAAAAAAAGAAACAGCCCCAGTAGGAGATAGATAATAGATGATAGGTAGATAGATAAATAGAGAGATGATAGAGAGATATAGACAGACAGATACACCTATTATAAGGAATTTGTTCATGAAATTATGGAGGCTAGGAAATCCATCATATACAGAGCTGATGCCCAGTTTGAGTTTAAAGGTTGACAGTGCTATAGAACCAGAAAGAGCCTATGTTCCACTTTGAAGGCCATTAGCCAGAATTCTCTTTTACTCTAGGGTAGGTCAACTTTTTGTTCTATTCATGCCTTCAGCTGATTAGATGAGGCCTATTCACATTATGAAAGGCAATATGTTTTACTTAGTCAACTGATTTCAAAATGGAAGTTTCAAAAAAACTCTCACAGAAACACCGCAAGGTGGACATTATCTGGGGGTGAAATCAACCACTTTGAGAGAGATAGGGGGTAGAAATCGGGGTATGGGTAAAAGACAGGAACAAAAAAAATCAAGGCCCTTGGTATTGTATAAGTAGATTGGTAAATCCAGGCAGGATGTGTGAGGACGTCTTATTTCATAATTGTCTCTCCCACTGACTCCGTCATTCAGTAAGGTAAATTAATCAAATTAATCACCCACTAGCAGATTTCCTCCTTTACTTATTGGTGTGGCTTCAAGAACTAGGTATTAAATTGGGCAATGGAGTTTTCTCCCTTGGCATTATCTGTGATAGGATTTGAGGCTGCAGCCCCCACAACTGTTGTAAATCAACTGCTCTTTCTATTCTGATGACAGGAAATACGAATGAGATTATCAGACAAGGATTTGGGGCTGGGATTGCAAACCTCAAAATTGGACTGATAGAAAGTCATCTTTCTAGGTTAATTTTTTAATTTACAGAAGTCTCAGGTTCATATGCCAGGATAAGTCAGCATAGAATGCAACTTTGTGCCTAAGAAACATAAGAGGACTCTAGTTAAAATTCAAGGAGATCGTAGAAATTTTTTTCTTATAGGTAAATTTCTTGTCTCTTGTGGTTTTAGACATTTTAACTTATTGTATTTATTCCTGTTTATGTAATTGAACTACTTTTGAAAGAATATCATATTTTTAACAGGCCAACTTTATTTAAAAGCTGCTCCAAGATCACAGAGCATATGAATTTTTTTGGTGAATAATTTTAAATAGTTATAGGACTATTTTGGTCACAAGAATATTACCTAAAATTTTTTTGATAGTATCAGAAGCACTTTCCTCATTAATTATAATAAGAAAATTGTTTTCATTAACTCTTTTTAGAACTCTGAAATTCTATCCTTCTTACTTGACCTTCTATTTAGATATCAACAAATGACTCTCTTAAATGAGTTTTTTTTAAAGCTACTATTTCTCAAGTACAATAAGTAAAAGAAATTTCCCTAAGTATCTTAATGTAACATCTCACTTCAAAATAGCCCCTTTTTCTAGATCATAAGTATGTGGTTGAGCTGTTTAGTAGCTTGCTTAAAATCTTACAGCTAGTGAATGGCAGGGCTAGTATTTAAATTTCCTGTGACTCCATAGCTCATCCTCTTACATGCAAACTCCACTGCTTGCAATGTATGTGGCTTACAAACTAGTTTTACAAGGTCAGTAACTACCAAGGTGCTTCTTCCCCTTTGAAAAGATATTAAAAGCTATTAAACAACAACAAAAAAATATGATCCCACCTTTTCAATGTATAATAAAACAGAAATAAAATATAATATTCACTTCTTTTATGAAGAATCTTTAAATCCTGGGGAGAGGTGAGTCACATGGAGGATCACCTAAGTGAACAAAATATCATTCATGCCTCTTCTCCCCTCCTCTCAAGTAGGTTAGAAGGCAAGTGGGTTTGATCAGCACCTCCCTATCCTAGGAGTTAGTGCAGTAGATAGACAGTCCTTAGAGTCTTCCTGCAGCTGCTGCTATGGCTACTTCAGGAATTCTTCAGCCATCCTCTCTCCTTCCCTCCCTCCCTCCCTCCTTTTCCTCCCTTCCTTCCTCCCTTCCTCCTTCCTTCCTTCCTTCCTTCCTTCCTTCCTTCCTTCCTTCCTTCCTTCCCTCCTTCCTTCTTCTTTATTTGATATATTGAATTCAGCTGTTCTCTCTTATTTTTTGTTTTGGATTATTTTTAATTTGTATATCATCCACTTTTATATGTCATTGATTTAAAGAGTCAGTTGGTTTTACAAGGTTTTGCCATCTCTCCCACCAAAAATACATACACAAATAAAAGGGTTGTATCTAAGGGAGAATACCACCTTAACCACCGGTTACTTTGGTATTTAGCACTATAGTTCTAAAAATAAAAAGTTCTAAAACACTTCCTGATTTGAATATTTAGGTATCAGCCTTTATTCATGACCATAGAAAATTACCACCTCGTTCCCCTTACCCTCACTCCACACAAATTCTTCCTACTTCTCACTTTCTCTGTATAATTGTTTAATGATTTGGGTTAGGTCAGTGTTCAATGCTTACATTATTTTAACTATTAACTACTATTCACAATCACATGTACTTAACTGATAGTATTTCTTTTTCCTCATTATCTTATTCCCTTTAGAGTTGATTCTTTTTCTATTGTACCCAACACTAATTACTTCAAATTGGCACACCAAGAAAGTTTCTTCTCAAGATGCCCAAAAGCATCCAGAATTATATCAATTTCTTCTTCTTGAAGAGGTTTCTTTCAGAGCTGTTGACTTGCTCTACTCTGCCCAGGTGGTCAGATATGATTCTTAGGTCTCTAATAACTTTGTACTGGATTCTCTTTATCACTTTTTTGTGTGTGTTGAATCACCCATTTCCAGTATTCCACATCTCTTTCCTGGATTACTTTGTTTGTTAGGACTTATATACCAGTCAATTCAGAACTGGTGCATGAGACGTAATTTGTATTCTTAAAATATTGTTATTCTATCATGATTTTTTACTTAGGCTTTGGACAATTACAGAAATCTAAGCTGGTAATACTGAAGATATTTGAAAGCATATCTTCATTAAATTTTAGCCTCATTTTTACTGTTGAAAGTCTACAATTTACTAGGTATGTTGCCTTGTATTTCATTTAGTTTTTTTCCACAAGAATGCAGCACAGTTGTAAGTACTAAACCTCAGTGTCATACAGCAGTGTTTAGTCTTTACATGTCTGAGATTCAGCTGGGAAGGTCTGCTGATCTTTTCTGGGCTCACATCATATTATGAGATTTTGATCAGCATCACAGGGTTGAATGGAGAAGCTCAGCTATCTTGTTCTCCAGCAGGCAAACTTGAGTGTTTCCCGTAGTGATGGCAGAATGTCAAGAGAGAGAAACCAAATTGTGAAAACATATTTCAAGCTTATACTGTATCAAGTTGATTAATATCTTATTGGCCAAATCAAATCATATGGTTGAGCTGGAGTCAGAGACCTCTTTCCTTCCTACCTCCTCCCAATGTAGCAGAGAAGGGGCACAACATATGTGTTGTGGAAACAGAGTATTAGAAAATAGTTTAATGAGACAGTAGCTTTCAAATACATGAATGAAATGGTGCTTTGGAAATACAGAGGAGGAGGAAACTTTGTGAAGGAGGTAACATCTAAGATGTGATTTGAAAAAGAATGTAGGTGAAGACAGGTGTAGACAGCAAAGCAAGAAGTAGACAAGGGGAATGATTCTGTTAAAAAAAAAAAAAAAAAAAAAAAAACCCTGCAAGTTGTTCAGTATACTTAGACAGCTGTTGAGGACAGGAGCCATGAATTATATAGTTATAAAACTATTTACTACACCCTTACCTTTTCTACTGTAATGATATGTTCCCCAAATAAGTGAGAAAGTTTGGCTTCCTAGAATATTTTTTCTGTAGGAAAAAAATCCCACCTATTTAGAAGATCAGTCATCACCTTCTCTACGATGCCCAATGTTTCAAGGGCCTCCTCATTTCAGGAAATCAATAGTGTTACAAAAGACATCTCAGTCTAGCAAAAATTTTACTTTGGAACTTTTGATTTTTATCTGCACATTTCTAAAGAGTATTACTTAGTCATGATATAATATCTATCTATCTGATCATTATATGATATTCAATTATAAGTATAAGGTGTTTGGTTAAAAGACATAAAAAGTCAAAATAAAATATAAGCAATTGATGAAATCATCCTTCACCAGTTCAAATTTTTAATTACCTATATTTATATCGTCAAAGGTAGGGGCTCAAGGCATCACATTCTAAATGAGAGAGAGAGAGAGAGAGAACAAGCAGGAGAGGGACAGAGAGAGACAGAGACAGAATCTGAAACAGGCTCCAGGCTCTGAGTTGTCAGCACAGAGTCTGATGTGGGGCTTGATCTCATGAGCCATGAGGTCATGACCAGAGCTGAAGGCGGACACTTAACTAATTGAGCCACCCAGGCACCCCAAACCATCACATTCTAAAACTAAGAACTATATTACTAATTTGTTGGCAGAAGATGATCTTTAGCCAAATTATGAAAAAAGCCCAAATGTGCATTGACTGATGAATGGATAAATAAGGTGTGGCATGCATAATATATATACACACACATACATACATACAATGGAATATTATTCAGTCATAAAAAAGAATGAAGTCTTGCCATTTGCAAAGATGTGGATGGAGCTACAGCATATTTTACTAAGCAAAATAAGTCAGCCCAAGAAAGACGAACAGCATATGATTTCACTCATATGTGGAATTTAAGAAACAAAACAGATGAGCATAGGAGAAGGGGGAAAAAAAAGAGAGGGAAGCAAACCATAAGAGACTCAAGTACGAAGAACAAACTGAGGTTTGCTGGAGAGGAGGTGGGCGGGGGCTGGGCTAAATGGATGATGGGTATTAAGAAGGGCACTTGTGATGAGCACTGGGTGTTATATATAAGTGATGAACCACTAAATTCTACTCCTGAAACAAATATTACACTAAATATTAACTAATCAGAATTTAAATAAAAACTTAAAAACAGAAAAAAATAATGGGGATGAAATTAGTGGACTAATTATAATTGTACATGTTTCCACTTGTCTCTTAGGTTGGAGTATTATTCTAAACCAGAAGCAAATTTTGGAAGAAATTGGTGTGTGGCTGTGAAATATTTAGCTGCATCTCTCTTTCCTACAACTCTGATTAGAACAAATGAATTCCAGAAGGGGCTGCCACCACGAGTGCTTGTTAATGGAGATAGAGCCCCCTTCATCAGCGACTTTACTGACTTTCAGAACACTGTCCTGCTTGTTCTAAATCTTCTTTCCAGAATGAATAACTCTTCAGGTAAGGGTCTTATAAACAAAAACTTGAAGAAAACTCATATTTTCATTGAATAAAGGAAGATACAATGATTTTATCAGATATAAAGATCGTTATAACACATACTCTTAAAGAAAGTCATGATTACCTGTGGGTATCCATTCCATACTTTTTCATCCTTCCAATCACGCACTATCTTTTCTTATGCATCTTTATTGACTCATAAGGCCACCAGGCTACTTCAAGTCTACTTTTCATCTACAAACCCAGACATATTCCTTTGCTGCTGTTGTGTTAGTATTCCTTTTTTAAAAACCTTATATAATGGTCTTTTTTATTTTTATTTTTTTAATGTTTATATATTTCTGAGAGAGAGAAAGAGCATGAGCAGGGGAGGGGCAGAGAGAGAGGGAGACACAGAATCTGAAGCAGCCTCTAGGCTCTGCACAGAGCCGAATGCAGGGATTTAACTCACAAGCTGTGAGATCATGACCTGAGCCGAAGTCAGACACTTAAGCAACTTAACCACCCAGATGTCCCTGGTTTTTTTTTTCTCTAAGATTATTTGAAGTTTATTTATTTACTTTTGAGAGAGACGGAGAGACAGAGAGAGACAGATCCAGCACTGTAGAAACTGGATCTTTCCTCTTAAGATGTACAAGATGACGCACTGAGTGGAGAGTTGGTAATTATTTCATTTAAAGCTTGAAAGTACAATACTACAAGATTTTATTATTATAAGATTCAGTTTTACTGAAATTTGGCTTTGGATAGATCAGGCAGTTTTTAATTACTTCCACAAAAAAGACAGTGGGAGTTTAAATGTTGAAAACTACTGTTGAAAAATTGGTGACACTTGATAGTATAATTGCGTGGATGTCGTATAATGAGGCATTTACTATCATCTAATCGTCATTCTCATGGAAACCACTCTCAATGTTCCCAATGACATTCAGAATTCAATCACAGTATCAAAGGCCTTGAAGTGTTCAAATAAGCAGAGAATGGGGAAAGCAGATGATTTGAAAACAAAGCATTAGTGAAAAACCAATTCAACAATGAGCATTTTTAATTTATCTTCAATAGAAATATATGCATACACTTGCAACAAAGTTTCAAAGTGTCATTTAGCTACTTTTTAGCCTCCAAAAGTGTTTCCCACAAGAACCCTTAGCTAAATTCATTAATATTTTTTAAGTTTATTTATTTATTCATTCTGAGAGAGACAGAGTGTGGTGCACATAGGTGCGCTTGCACATGCACATGAGTCAGGGAGGGGCAGAGTCATGTTAATATAATTTAAAATACTTTAAAAATCTTATCAAGTTTCAAGATTCAAGCCTGAGGCCAGCCACCCCTTTTGCTGCCCCGAACGTAACCAAGAAGGTTGTTACTCTCTACTCTTCTGCTGCAGTGATCGCTACTTCCTCCTTTCTTCGAATGAGGACAATTGTTGGCGGAAGTTTGATGTATAAAGAAGTCGGAGGAAATTAGTTTGGGCATCTCTGAAGTTTCAGTGCAGGTGGTGACATAGGAGGCTCCTGAACTTACCTCCTTTCATTCATACACCAAATCTACAGCTACATACAGAACAATTCATTCTGAAAGAAATCCTGAATCTAGTGAAATGACTCTTACTCTTTGAAAAAATGAGAGAAAAATCCACAGTGAAGCAAGAAAGAGAGGCTGAGACACTATCTTGCCATGAACCCCAGCCTTGGTGAGGTGACACACAACCGGGAGGGATCTCACAACTCCCAGCTTCTCCTTAAGGAGTGCTGAGTTTGGAATCCCACATCTGACACATCAGCTTCTAAGACTTCCATGTGAGAGAAATGGGTGCCCAGAACATCTAGCTTTGGAAGCCAACAGGGCTTGCATCCACAAGATCCAGAAGCCTATAGCCAACTAGGAGACAGCTTTTAAAGGGCTTGTGCAGACTCGCTGAGGCAAATTCCCAAGGATCCAAAGCTGAGGCAGCAAACTGAAATATACCTAATATTTTCATGAAACAGGCTGTTTGTTTATTTTAATAGCTATGGACTGAGGAGAAGTCTTCCAATTTAATACTACAATACTCTCGAGAAAGCGAGGACATAGTAGGTGCAATGTTTGCACTCTCTCTCTGTCTCACTTCAGGGCGGAGTTATCTCCTGGAAAGGAACTTGTGCACACATATGGTGCCATGTTTTTTTTCAGTTGTCCCCCAGAGAATACCCCTTGATTGTGGGGCTCTGATGTCCCATAGAGCTTAAATTCATGGGTTCCGTAGGACTGTAACAAACAAAAGTTGCTACATTAGGATCCAGGTTAAAATCATCTGGCATCTAGACTGAGGTCTGCCTCTTTGGTACACTGACAGGTCTTGGCACACCTTCAACTACTGGGGCCGTTAAAAACAAAGAAACCTGCTTGGACAATCAGAAAAGATTGAAAGACAACAAAGAGCAAGGGCAGCATTGAATGATAAGATTTATCTTTGAAAAAGAGGCTACTTTTTCAAAACTGGGAGAGACGGCTATTTTATCTAACCCATAGAAACCAACACAGAGAGGCCAGGAAAATGAAGACACAGAAGAATATGTTCCAAACAAAAGAACAACATAAAAGCTCAGAATGAAACTTTAATAAAATGGAGATAAGTGATTTTCCTGATGCAGAGTTCAGAATAATGGTAATAAGGATGCTCCCTGGTGTCAGGAAAAGAATTCATTAGCAAAGTAAAAATTCCAACAAGGAAATATAAAATATAAGAATGTACCAAACTGACATCACTGACCTGGAAAATATAACAACAGAGCTGAAAAATTAATAGAGGCGTTCAACTGCAGTCTGGATGAAGTGGAAGACAGGATTAGGAACTTGAGTACAAAGCAGTGGATTTTATCCAATGAGAAGAGCCGAAAGAAAGAAGAATGAAAAATGATGAAGACAGCTTAAAGACACTTATAGCACAATATCAAGTGGACCAATCTTTGTGTTACAAGGTCTGAGAAATAGAAGAGAGAGAGAAAGGGCAGAAAACTTATCTGCATAGCCAAAGCAATCTTGAGAAAGAAGAACAAAAGTGGAGGCATCTCACTTACAGATTTCAAGATATATTACAAAGCTATAGTTAGCGAAACCAGAAAAGTACAGGTATAAAAACAGACATATAGATCAATGGAACATAATGGAGAGCCCAGAAATAAACCCACACATATATGATCAGTTAAATTACAACAAAGGAGCCAAGAATATGTGATAAGGAAAGGACATTCTCTTAAATAAATGGCTGAGAGAATTGGACAGCTACCTGCAAAAGAATGAAGTTGGGCAATTATCTTACACCATATGCAAATGAATGAAAGACTTGTAAGTGAGACCTGGAACTATAATCCCTTAGGAGGAAACAGGGAATAAGCTCCTTGGCATTGGTCTCAGTGATGATTTTTTGGATTTGACACCAAAAGCAAAGGAAATAAACAACAAAATACCAGTGGGATTATATCTAATAAAAAGGAAGCAAAGGAAATCATCAAAAAAAAGAAAAAAAGGAAAGAGAAAACCTATGAACTGAGAGAAATTATCCGTAAATTCTATATCTGATAAGAGATTAATATCCAAAAATATAAACAATCTGATTTTTAAAAATGGGCAGATCTGAATAGACATTTTTCCAAAGAAGACAAGCAGATGGCCATCAGGTGCATGAAAATGTGCTCAACATCACTAATAATCAGGGAAATGCACAGATCAGGGAAAACCACAATCCATTATCATTTTATGCCTGTTAGAATGGCTGTTATTAAAAAGACAGAAGTAATAGGGGTTAATAAGAATGTGGAGGGGTGCCTGGGTGGCTCAGTCGGTTAAGAGTCTGACTATGGTTCAAGTCATGATCTCATGGTTCATGGCTTTGAGCCCTGCATTGGGCTCTGTGCTGACAGCTCATCTCAGAGCCTGGTGCCTGCTTCAGATTCTGTCTCTCTCTCTTGGCCCCTCACCTGCTCACACTCTGTCTCTGTCTCTCAAAAATGAAAAACATTAAAAATTTTAATAATATTTTAAAAAGAACATGGAGTAAAGTGAAACTTCATGCACCATGGGTGGGAAAGTAGATTGGTATAGCCGCTATGAAAAATAGTATGAAGTTTTCTCAAAAAAGTAAAAATAGAACTGCCAGTAATGATCCAGGAATTTTACTTTTGAGTATTTATCTGAAGGAAATTAGATCACTATCTCAGATAGATATATGCAGTCCCACATTCACTGCAGTATTATGTATAATGACAAAGACATAGAAACAATTTAAGTGTCCAACAATAGAAGAATGGGTGAAGAATATGTGATGTATACATACATCATGTGTGTCGATATATATAAAATGGAATATTATCAGCCATAAAAGAATAAAATCCTCTCATTTGCAACAACATGGATGAACCTTGAGGGTACTATGCTAAGTGAAATAATTCTGAGAAAGAAAAATACTATCTCACTTTTACATGAAATTTATAAAAAACCAAATTCATAGATACAGAAAAGAGATTAGAGGTTGCCAGAGACAGGAGAAAGAGGGTGAGTAAACTGGGCAAAGATGATCAAGAATTACAAACGTCCAGATATAAGCAAGTCATGGAAATGAAATATACAGAATGGTGACTGTAGTTAACAATATTGTACATTTGGAAGTAGCTATGGGAGTAGATCCTGAAAGTTCTCATCACAAGAGAAAAAATTGTAACTATATGTGGTGATGGATATTAACTAAACTTATTGTGGTAGTTATGTGTGTATATATACATATGTATATATATATATGCACTCATATATATGTGGGGCTGCATATATCTTTTTGAGATAGTGATCTCTCTCTCTCCCTCTCTCTCTCTCTCTCTATATATATATATACACATATATATATAATTATGTTGTACACCCAAAACTAATACAATGTTATATGTCAATTATAGCTCAATTAAAAAACACTTACTAAACTTCTAATCTGATAATCTATTGCATTAAATTGAAAGTACACAACGGGTACAATGTAAAGTTAAGAGGTTAACGTGTGGAAGGGAATTCATATGTATTAAACACCTACCATGTGCCTGAATTGTGTCAGGTGCTTTTTTTTTTTCACCATCATATATAAATGTCACTACAATACTTTCATAAAAATATCATTGCCAAGGCTGGCGTTGACCACTGACATTTGGTCCTGATGAGACCGTGTTGCCACGGACCTGCTCCTGCTCTCAGCCCCGGGCCCAGAGTAAAACAGTGGAACACACATGAATGTTGGAGTTGCCCACAGTGAGGTGGGTCCAAGTACCTGTATAATAAGCAGCCAGGGCATGTGGCCGACATAAACACTGGGAGCTGGCTGGCTCCATATTGTCTTCCTCAGTATTCTCTTCTTCAGTGTTTCTGTTGCCTTCACCTTAACAAATATTATACACACTCTGGGGATGTTTGGGGCTTTTTGGATGCAGTAAAAAGAGTGCCTTTTGAAACTCCTGGCAAAGGTGAAGCAAGGCTCCTAGTTCATTGGGAACAACTGGGATGTGGAGTGCAATTTCCATCTTCACAGAAGTTTTGCACAGTTTTTCCAATAATTCTGTATTACCTGGCATGTCTCTATACAAAGTTTGACCCAACTTACTTCATCCTAACCATAGTTTCTCTCCTGAGTTGTGAATTCCAAGAATGCTGAAGTTACATGGTGTTTGGATCTTCAGAATTAATGAGTATTGAAATGTTTTGAATTGAACAGAATTTCTTGTACCGAGTTTTCTGTAAGGAATGAATGGTTAGTAAATTGCACTGTTTCTGTGATAATGTGAAATGAGAGGTATTTTCATTGTAGGGCCAGTTGTTGTTCCCTCATGTGTTGTTATAAAGTGCAGATTTGTACTAGAAGATGCCTCTGTTGAGTGCAGCTGGAATCCTTTTGAAGAGAAGCTTTATAGACAGGCCGGGCAGGCCCAGCTTATAAATTAAATGCTTATACAGTGAGGGTGTAGTAGATAAATTCAAGGAAATGGATATTTAGAGAAACTAAGACCAGTTTAGTTTATAATGAATGGGATTATATTAGGAGAAGAAAATTTCCAATCACTTACACATGATCAGTTTAAGTAGACTTATACATAAACCAGAATCATCCCTTTACAAGTTTATTATAGATTGATTTTATTACCATACATATAAGAGGAAATATATTCTTTGGTTTTATGCAATCCCTACATTTGTTGGTTTTGTTGGCTCAACATTGTATTGATGGATGAGGTCATTTTTACATTAATTAAGTTATTGAGTTCATGAAGATCACCTTATGACTGGTGTTAGCTGACACCAGGCATCTTATGAACAGCCTCCAAATCAGCCTTCTAATTTTGGAATAAAGTGGATTTTGCTGCCTTTCCAGACACAAGGTTGCTAAGCCAGTTATGAAAATAATTTATTTCACTCAGTTAAAGTATATGGTAATTTAGAGACCTCTGCTTATTTGATCAATTGAATTGTTAAAGTCTGACATTTTTTAGAAAAGGAAATAAAATAAACAAGTATGTAGTGGACCTGTGGTCTGGCAGAAAGCACTTCTCCAGAAACAGCACCAAAGTAAATAGTGGAGTCTTTTACAGCAGGGCCCCAGTAAAAAAAGTTCCCTCCTGCTCTCAACCCCTGTATTTTTCCCATTAATATTTGCCTTTCCCTACATGGGTCTTGGTGTAGATAAGCCAAACTGGTAACTAGTTCCAAAGCAGCAATCATATTGAATTCTTCACTTAGAAAATTCTTCACTTCTCATATTCACTGGCATTGACTCCAATAAATAACTACATATTATTTTTAGAAGTAAACATGTCAAAAAAACAAATTCTGATTTGAGATGAAACTGGAAAACCTAATAACATTTGGAAACAAAACACTGAAGAGAGTTATAGACCAACTTAAAAATTAGTTTCTTTCACTAAGCTGACTTTTGGAGGTAATGATCATTGTTTTGTATTTCAGAAGTATTGAGTTTAGAAATCATTTGTATAATAATGCCTTTGTATGTTTGTCTTTTCCCATGCATTTTTAAATAACCAGAATCTATGCTTTACTAAAATTTTTCTTTGGTGTAAAAAAACTTTAATGCCAACATTTTACCAATAAAGAAACAGAAGTTTTATAAGTTTATTTAATTCACTAGCTGGTAAATGAGACAGTAGATTTGCATTATGGCATATTATTTTAAAGCCTGTGCTCTTTCTCCTTAACACATCATCCTCCTTTATACTGAAACTTATGCTCTAGATAAGTCTGAAATCTAGCATCAGTCCTTTGCTTTTTTGTTGGGTGTGTTGACTGACTCAAACATTAATCAAATCTGAAGATTTCAAAGGAGCCCAATCTTCTCACTAGTTTAACTAGAAAGAAAAGAAAAGCACTATCCTTGGGTCTTGAGACTTTATAGAAAGATTATATAGGTTTATAATAGGTTAGCTCTAGCCAGCTGAGAAATGAACCAAATGCTCTCACTCACCAATCAGGTAACATGCTCTATCTCCATGGAAATGGGAAAAAGATGTTTATGAGAATAGCTCTTCATGGAAATTAAGCATTATCCTCCCTCCCATCCCCAAAGAGTATAGGAAGAAAATGCCTGGGACCAAGCATTCTGGACACTTTCAAACTACTACCTCTTGCATGTTAGCAGATCTAATTTGAAATATTTCTTCTCTTCAAAAACCGTTTTCAAAATGGGAACTTATTTTTTTCTATTTAAAAAAAGCATTTTAATTGCTGTTGCTATTAGTAATTTGTTTTAAAGTGTATATAATATATTCAAACTTAAAAAGTCTAAGTGCATCAACACATTAAATAAAAATAAAAGTCATCTTCTCACCACTTCATTTATATCTTTTGGCCCTGTGCCCAATTTTCAAAAGTGGTGCAAATTTATATAATTTGTTTATATATAAAACAATGTGAATAAATAAAACCTGTGTAGTTTGCACAGATGAAATCATACTGCTTTGCCCTATACTTTTTTTTTTAGTTTATTTATTTTTAAGAGAGAAAGAGAGTGTGAGAGGGGCAGAGAGAGGGAAACAGATTGAAACTCAAGGAAGCTCCTCACTGTTTGAGCAGAGCCCCATGAGGGGCTCGAACTCAAGAGCCCTGAGATTATTACCTGAGCCAAAATCAAGGGTCAGATGCTTAACTGAATGAGCCACCCGGGTGCCTCTGCACTGTACTTTTTTTACTAGAAAGTTTTCTTGAAGCTCTTTTGATATCAGGTCATATTGATCCAACTCATTCTGTTTAAAGGATATGTAATGTTTCATTTAATAAATTAATAACACGAGCCATTATTTTCTGTTATAAGCTATTGGCAATAATGCAACAATGCCATTGTATGTATATTTTTCTTGGTATAATTTATGATTTTACCAATAAATTTGTAGACAGAAAATGAACTAAGATCAATGAGTCATATATTACTGAGTGGCACTTAAAATAATTTTCAGCAGTTACATTTTGACATAAAACTGAACTATATTTCTTGTTTTCTCTAACCCTTTATCTTATAGCAATTTCTATAACTCATGTTAGCTTATATAGAAAATGCTACTTCACTGTTGTGAAGTTCAACTCTTTGAACATGTTTGTGTACTTAGTTTTCTGATTATTTGTATTTCTTATTGATTTTTATATGAAGAGTTGGTTAATGAATTATAAATTTTAAAACTTCATGTGTGTAATTGTCATGTAATGAGAAAATAATTTTTATATGCAAAGTACATAGAATTTTCTTTAAAATGAATATTTCAATATTTGTGTATAAATTTAAATTTACATGTAATAACTTTATATGTTTTCCAGGTTTATTATCATTGACTAGATGGAAACTTTTAATGAAGACACAGGATGTAAGAAAGCAAGTTCTAGAGCTTTTTGAAATAATGCTTGAAATCTTTAATCCAACATTTCTGGGTATTCCCAATGTTTAATTAATCAACTAATAATTAGCAATTCTAATTTGTTGAGAAACAGTAATTTCAAAATTTTAATATGATCATAACCATATAGTTTTCTTATTTCTGATTTATTTGATTTGTGCTCATTTGTTAGAATTTTATCCATGAATTCCAACTTTAAATTTAAATTAATACTATGATGATTATACTCAATTTACCCAAGGGATACAGAAATGTTGAGGCATAGGAGCACATGTACCCCAATGTTCATAGCAGCACTCTCCACAATAGCTAAAACATGGAAAGAGCCTAAGTGTCCATCAAAAGACGAATGGATCAAGAAGATGTGGTTTATCTATACCATGGAATACTACATGGCAATGAGAAACAATGAAATCTGGCCATGTGTAGCAACATGGAGGGACCTTGAGGGTGTTATGCTGAGCGAAATAAGTCAGGCAGAGAAGGACAAATATCATATGTTTGCACGTATAGGAGGATTAGGAGGAACTTGACGGAGGAACAAGGGGGAGAAGAAGGGCGGAAATGGTGGGGGAAAGGGAGAGAAGCAAACCATGAGAGACTCTTGAATGCTGACAAAAACTGAGGACTGATGGATGTGGGGGGTGGGGGGGATGGGCATGGAGGAGGACACTTGTGGGGATGAGCACTGAGTGTTATGTGGAAACTAATTTGACAACAAACTATTAAAAAAAATACTATGATGATTATACTCAATTAATAATTCTTGATTTTTAAAGTAATCAATACTTAAAATATTTCGGATGTAAGGAAAATTATATTAAACTATCATAAATCACTGTGAAATCAATAAATAGACATTAAATTTCTATGGCTCTTTTGTTGTTATCATATGTAATCTAATTTCATGAAATTTAAAGCAATGTGTCTTGCTGATTTGTAACCAAAATCCAGAACATTTTAAAATTAAATACCGACAGTCAACTAAAATTTTTGAAACTCATTCAACAGAACTGGCAGATAGAATATATACCCAATTTGTCATTTTGTGTTTTTTCACTGACTACAATTTTATAGCAATTACACACTAACTTTCTCCTCCTTTGATCCTCACTTGATAATGAATGGTTAAAGGTCAAGTTTGTCAATGTTGCTCTGTTGTAGGAGAGAGACTACTCTGGTCAGGAGACTGTGACTTCCAGGGCTGTAATGAAGCTTTCATGTGCAGGTTGCCAGAGACCTCATCCACACACTAAACCTATCCTCTAACTGCTGCAAAAAGAGACGCTTTTTACCCTAGCTCTCTTTGTGATGTAAGTAATGTTCATATCATGACTGGAGGGATTATTTCCATTATAAGTCAGATCATGTTTCTCCTCTGCTCAAGCTTAAAATTGCTTGCTATCTCTCCCAGAGCAAAAGCCACACGTGGCTCACGCAGCCAGGAGGATCTGGATTCCTCACTCCCTCTGCCCAGCTCCCCTTCCACTCTCCCCTTTCACACCTGCCTCCTTGCTCTTCCTCAGACACTACAAGCACACCCATGACTCATGATTTTTGGAACATTGTTTCTCTTCTTTACAGAATGCTCTTCACCCAAATCACTGCCTGCCTCACTGCTACACTTCCTGCTTGTCTTTTTCCAATGTCACCTGCTCTGTCAGAATATTCTTTGACTTCTTTGTATAAATTTGCACCCACTCAACAATCTCTATTTTTTATTTTTTTTTAAATTTTTAATCTTTTATTTATTTCTGATAGAGAGAGAGAGAGAGAGAGACAGTGTGAGCAGGGGAGGATCAGAGAGAGACGGAGACACAGAATCTGAAGCAGGCTCCAGGCTAGCTGTCAGCACATAGCCTGATGTGGGGCTCGATCCCACGAACCATGAGATCATGACGTGAGCTGAAGTTGGACGCTTAACCAACTGAGCTACCCAGGCGCCCCAACAATGTCTATTTTTTAATCTTGTTTTATTTTTTTCTTCATATCACTTATCTCCACCCGTCATATGCTGTATTAGTTTCTTTGTGTATTGTCTGCCTTTCTATGCTGGAGTGGGAGCTCCATGATGGTAGAGCTTTCTTTTCTATACTGCTATATCCCTAGAACCCAGGACAGAAGTTTTCATAAGCACTCAAATATAAATAGTCTTACTTGGATGAATAAATGAAAATAATTAAGAGTTTGAAAAATAAGAAAGAATTGATGGAGGTTTCAAATACCAAAACAGAGCTTTGTTTTAATATGAAAACCATAAGCGTATCCTATGGATACTTGAAGGAAAGAGTAGAAATTACCTGACAATCAAAGAGCATAATAAATTTCAGGAAGAAAAAATCAGAATAAACCAGGAATTTCTATGATTCAATCTGATCACTGGGATGTAGTTTAGGAAAATGGTTATGAAACTAAAGAGAAAGTAGTAAAATCAAATAGGACAAAAAGCAAATTGGCTGAATTAACTATACCTGGTGGGGGGACGTGGCATTTCATAGACACTCCTAATACTGTGATCTTTTGAGAAGTGGCATATATGGGTTCCATTCCCACAGAGGGAGAAATGGGGAAGTAAATTTGGTTTGCATTAAGTAACACTGCAGTGTGTGGGGTGGGGGTGGGGAGGGTCATGTCTCTAGGGTAAGCATGTCTCCAGGTTGCAATATTCCTGGACTGAGGACACCAGGGAAAACCTACAGACCCACAATAGCCCCACAACAGGTAAATGGATAGGTCATTTTTCACTAAGAAAAAATTGCCCTTTTCAAATTATGCTTTTGTTTTTTTATGTTCTATATTGTTCCTAAACATATCAACGAGCTGTAATTTGATCTGTATACTAATTAGTAGAGGAATGATCCCATACTGTTCCAAATTAGTTTAGGGTATGTTCCTTCTGTGTCTAAAGGAGGCATAAAACTAATAAATAAGACCCCAGTTTCTGGGGTCTGGCCCTATGCCCCAGTCATGCCCCCATTTTAGGACTCTGTTTTCATAGGCAACACATTGGTATAATGGAATCTCAAGATCCTACATTATTTCCATTGAGACAAAAGGAGAGAGAGGGAGGGAGAACCACAGGAAGAGATCTTCTGAATTGGTTTATTGCTCTAGGATTTCACACTAGAACCAAGTGTCCTGAAATCCCTTTAGTCTTGAATTTCTGAGTGTTCATATCTGGGAAATATAATGTTTAATTAACTGGTGTACAGGCATTGAATCAGGACCTTTATAAATTACTGAAGTGAAGTCATACCACTCACCTAAAGTCTAAAACTAATGAAATTACAAGGGGCAGAATGTTTGGAGTGCTTAGCCTTGCAAGCTTAGGACTGAAGTGATGTACCCATTTGCAAAGTGCTTGGCATTTCAGAGGGGTGCAACCCTTCAATGTTCGAATTCATCCTAATGAACCATAAGCTTTGAACATATTAAGTCCTTGTTTTATCTTTTAGGTGTCTTTTGCTATTACACCCACATACTGTAAGTTTTAAACCCGAACGGATTATGGGGTGGCAACTGAAACTCCTTGGCTACACTTAGGACAGAATGAGTCACTACCTGGATTAGTAAGAATTCCTTTGGTTCAAGTGACGATAATCCAGATCAAAAAAGCTGGGAGGAAAAGGGGGGGGTGCTTAGTGGAGGGACACCTTGTTGTCAAATGTGACTAATGAAGTGTTGTTAATCAATCCTTGGGACGTGAACACTGCCAGGACTCTGTACTAGCTTCTTATCTCTGCTTCTCTGTTTTTCAGTTTCTTTCCTTTCTTTTTTTGTTTTTTCCCCACTTAGAAGCTGGCTTCTTGCTCTGTTTGCTGTTGCTGCTCCTTCTCCCAGGAGGCGCTGGCTGGTTGTTACTAATTCTAATTCGGAAAAAAAAAAAACAACTCAAGGAAGGATATTGAGTTACTCTTTTTAGGTCATAGGCTTACCCTTGGTGTATTCAGCCAAGGCAAAGAGGCCACCATGCTATGACTGACCCAGCCTGCATCTGGAGCCTAATTCTGAATGAGTTAATATCACAGGAACTGTGGGGGCTTGGGGATCAGATTGAAGTAACATAACCGCTCCCATTCAAACCATGTGTCCTAATTGGAAAGGGAGGCAGCTCTCTAAGAAGGAGAATGTTGATGATGAAGTGCTGGCAAATGAACCATGTGACTACAGCCTGTATCTGGAGAGATTTCAAGGAAAATAAGAAGGCCTTACTCTTTCTCTAAAATTGATGTCCTATATTCTTGGCTTTTTTGAAATTTCATACTAGTGATCCATGCATTTTTTCGATTAAAGGCAGTGTCCATATGAAAAAAACAAACAGAACTATTCTTGGAGGAATGTGCAGCCACTCATAGCGGCCTGCCCAAGAGTTATTCTGTTCCACCCACTTTCCTTGCTCCCAGAACTTGCCTCTCTCCATCGGAGCTGAAAACATCCCCTGAACCTACCACCATTTTGGTACATGGTAGGCACTTAATAAATGTTGAAGACCTGAGTGGTGAATAGAGATTGAATGCATAAAGAGCCCCAGCACAGAACACGGAGGAACTATGGGAATGGAGATTAATGTCATGCAGATATTAGTTCAAGTCTCATTTCTGATCTTGGGAAAGTTGAACTGTGGAAAACATACACATATATACACATTTTATATACAAGTATTTGGTGGAATGTCACAAATAATAATAACAACTAACCTACAAAGTGTCAAGAACTTTTCTAAATGCTTACATCTATTTGCTCACCTAAACATCACAATGACTCTTCTGAGCTAGGTAGGTACACTTCTTTGCATTTCACAGATGAGGAAGCTGAGGATAGGAAGGATAAGTGACTTGTCTAAGGTCATTCAGATAATACAATATTATTTGACCAGTGTCTATGGAAGTCATTAAATAAATATTAATTATACTAGACTTGCAATAATTAAGATGCCATTTGGACAGAATCTAAAACAGTGAACAGAAAAAAAGAGAGAGAATATATTATATTAAGGTTATATAGTGCCATCTGGTAATAGTCAAGAGAATTTCGTCATTGCACACATTTCACCCTATGTAATAACTGAGGATGTTTTATTTTGCTTAATGCATCTTTAAATAGGCCTCATAAATTGGCAATATATTTGTAATTACATATTTATGTATTTTATGGACCCAGTAAGAAAATAGCCCACATTTAGAGGATAATTCCATTCAATATTCAAGAAACCAGCTTTCCAGTGCTGTTGTTGATAATAACATTAAAATTTAACAAACACTGGCATACATTCTCTTGCAGAAAATAGGCATTTGCTCTCAGATGCAGTATAAAATGAGCCAGACTTCAAGGTTTGCAATAGTCTTGGTCTGTGAGTTTCTGGGAAATAAATAGTTGCTATTAAAGATGAAGTGTAAAGTAGATAAGTGGTTGGGGCCCTTCCTGAGGACACACCCACTTATCCCACAGCACACTAGAACTGCTTGACAATGTGCAGCTAGATTAAGAGAGAGGGAACCACAGGGCACAGAGCTGGCCAGTCAACCTGGTTCTGAATCCACCTGTCCACTCTGGTCCCACCAAATGTTTTGACACCATGCAGTCATACTGTTCTCTTTTATCATTGTGGGAATTGTAACAGCAGGATAATAACATTTATCATTTCTACACAGTGCTGCACAATTTTAATGTGATACCAGACAGCTTTATATACAAAATATTTGATTTGAATCTTTTTAGACATTATATCAAGCTCAACACCATGTGATGATTTTTAGTAGCAACTTATATTTATATTGCAGAAATAATATTTTATAATGTGTGTGATCAATAAATTTGTCCCTGGAGTCGTAGACATGTGCCAAGAGCTTTTACATCTAGAGAATTCATCATACCATGCTCTAGAAGCCTAGAATCTGTCTAATATTCATACATTTCCAGTTTGATGAGGTCTTTCAAATCTTGATATTATTAGCAAGGAGAAAAAAACCATGAGAAGTGGTGATTTCTTGGCATTATGTAGATGCCTTGTACATAAAGTTCTTTCTCCTTGAAATAATGATACTTTATGATATGTGGACATATTATTTATCCCTTCTCAGGTGAAAAAGAGATGCTACTCTAGCTTGTTCAAATTAGTTTAATTATTAATTTCTGTATTAAATGCTTACAGATATTTGTGGCACAGGTAAACTAAGAGCTAATTAATGGAACTGATTGAGTGGCAACATTTAAAAGTTGAGATACTTTTTAATATAAATTCATTTGTGTCCAAGGAAGGTTGAGGTTTTTTGTAAAGAGGCTTTAAAGTTCCGGGGCCTTGGGGAGGAGACACCCTCTTCGTCCCCCTCATCCCTTCCATCCACTTCAGGGCAACCATGTTTGTTCACTGTAGAGAATCAGTCTTTGACTTTAGGGGCCTTTACCGTCCTAATGCCAGCAGTACCTGTTGGAAATGTTGGCCAGTTTGTAATAGATTTGAGTATGTCTATACTGCACATGTGTAAGATTGGTTACTTTTACACCGCTTTTCTTGGGCAGATGGTTGGAAACCGTCCATATGCAACTGCAGAAGAAAATTCAGTAGAACTCAGTAGAGATGCTGAAATATATTCATTGCCTTCAAATAAGCTAGCGGCTTTTCAGTTAAGATTCATTTTTATTAAGTATAAATCAAAGTCATTCTGTGAAAAAAACTTTCCTGGATGAGTAATTGCTCTAAAGTTATTGTTCTTTCAAGCAGTCATTCATATCACTGTAATGATTACAGCTTGGTAGGACTCCCTTCAGATACCTGCTTACATCTTCAGTGTAAAAAAAAGCTTTCAGCATAAAATAGAGACCCTTAACTGGGAAGAAGTGGAAAAAAGCCCATGCATTCCTGAAATAGATGATTTTAAGTTTTATATCTGTATTCCTGGAGGAGGTATCACAAAAACACTCTATGATGAAGGATTTCTAAAGAAAGCCCAGATGTGGTTCTACTGAAATTTATTTCAGAAGAAGACAATATCCCAGATGCATTAGGCCTTGTTGAATATCTTAGTTGAAATGGATTTACATAATCAAACCATGTTTGTAGTGTGATGAACACACAGCATCTGCCTTGCAGCGGAAAACGCCAAGTTCGTGGAGATTTCTCTTTGGAAGTGGTCTTCACCCTAGCTCTTTTTTTTTTTTTAATCTGTTTTCAGGTTTATACCTAATGTCCCAAGACACTTAATATCAACACAACACAACACAACACATAGTTAAACAACTATATAAAAAGTTATATTCTCTAAGGATGTTAGCAAATAAATCTTTACTTTTCACAGAGAATCTCAAAAAAAATGGATTACCAAACGTTGTTTTGCCATGCCACTATACACAACAAATGTAAGTTTTGTACCATATAATATTTCTTAAGTTAAAAAAAAAGGAGGGGGCCTTAAAATAGAAAATATATACATGTGTGATCTATATGTTTTTATTTGATATAATGTCTAGATGATAATATATTTTATTAAATAAATCTATAATATCACAGAATCATCTGGTATCCTTGTGGTTGCTTAAAAATGTGCCTTTTTTTTTTTTTTATAAAGAGAGAGTGTGTGCAGGGAAGAGGGGTAGAAGGAGAGAGAAACAGAGAGAGAGAGAGAGAGAATCTTAAGCAGACTGCATGCTCAATGCTGAACCTGATGTGGGGCTCCATCCCACGACCCAAGATCATGACCTAAGGCAAAATCAAGAGTTGAACATCAACCGACTGAGCCACCTAGGCACCCTTAAATATGTACCATCTTAATAAAAATTTAAAACATATTTCCTTGAGATATAAAAATAGTAGCTCCTATAATATCTTCATTTCTATCCTGTACCCTCCTTCAAGAGAAATTTGGAGGTGAGCAATAAATCATCTGAGATTTATCAGAAATCAATATTTATACATATACAACAGTCAGGGGTCAACATCTTCAGAAGCTGAAAGAGTGGGATTTGGTCAGATTCTTCTGATTGGGAAAAATACACAGGAGAGCTTTCTGTATCTAAGCAAGATGTAAGATTCCTGGTCATCCTCTAGGAATGTTCCATACCTTTACACACTAAAATGAGATGATCACCGTTATTTACCAATACCTCATGGCAAGACATAACTTAGCCTGCTCTTGGCAGTGACCAGAAACAGTTTTGCAAATTACTCAGGAACACTAGAGACAAGTCAGTTCAGCTGTGGCTAGAGTAGGAGCTAAGCAGGCATATTCAAGGGCTCAGGGGTGTCTGCTCATCTCTAGCATACCGTTGGCGTTTTCCTCCAAGCTCTGATACAATGGAATTGTCCTTGCCTGGGTCAGCTGTGCCTGGCCATACCTCTTACCTGCCTCTGACTCCTCCCCATGAAGACCAATATTTAAAAGGACAGATTGATTGGGTCTATTGACAATACTGATATGACCTGGGGTTTTAGCTGAGTTGGGTTTATGATAGGAACCATATAGGTTTCTTTCTCCAGAGCCTTTGTGGGACTATTTGAAGCAGGGGGTTGGGGTAGGGAGAGGGTGTGTTCTAATGCATCTTAAGAACCATGTCTCCAAGAGTAGTACAGAGAGTTCTTTTTATCCCTCACCAATGTTAACATCTTACATAGGACAGTAATCAAATCAGGAAATTAACATTGGAACAATACTGGAGACAGCACATCTTATTCAAATATCACCAGTTTGTCACACTAATGTCCTTTTCATTTCCAGGATCCTATACATGATCCCACATTGCGTTTAGCTACTATTTGTCCTTAGTCTCTTCTGATCTCCACAGTCTCCTTACGGTAATAGTTTTCAACTGTTGCCATAACAAACTACCACAGATTTAGTAGTATCAGGGTCAAAATCATTTTTTTGCACACAGATACTCAATTCCTCAGGCACCATTTGTTGAAAAAGACTATCCTTTCTGCTTTAAATTGCAGTCAGACTTTTTTGTGAAAAATGTGACTATATATGTGCAAGTCTCTGGCTGGACCCTGTTCTGTTGGTCTGTTTGTCAATTCTGTGTATCACTGTTTTAATTACAGTAGCTTTGTATCATGTCTTGATAACTAGTAATATGGTTTTGACAACTTTGTTCTTCAGAATTGCTCTGACTATTCGAGGTTCTTTGCATTTCCATATAATTGCAGAACAAATTTGTTNATGGATCAAGAAGATGTGGTTTATCTATACCATGGAATACTACATGGCAATGAGAAACAATGAAATCTGGCCATGTGTAGCAACATGGATGGACCTTGAGGGTGTTATGCTGAGCGAAATAAGTCAGGCAGAGAAGGACAAATATCATATGTTTGCACGTATAGGAGGATTAGGAGGAACTTGACGGAGGAACAAGGGGGAGAAGAAGGGCGGAAATGGTGGGGGAAAGGGAGAGAAGCAAACCATGAGAGACTCTTGAATGCTGACAAAAACTGAGGACTGATGGATGTGGGGGGTGGGGGGGATGGGCATGGAGGAGGACACTTGTGGGGATGAGCACTGAGTGTTATGTGGAAACTAATTTGACAACAAACTATTAAAAAAAATACTATGATGATTATACTCAATTAATAATTCTTGATTTTTAAAGTAATCAATACTTAAAATATTTCGGATGTAAGGAAAATTATATTAAACTATCATAAATCACTGTGAAATCAATAAATAGACATTAAATTTCTATGGCTCTTTTGTTGTTATCATATGTAATCTAATTTCATGAAATTTAAAGCAATGTGTCTTGCTGATTTGTAACCAAAATCCAGAACATTTTAAAATTAAATACCGACAGTCAACTAAAATTTTTGAAACTCATTCAACAGAACTGGCAGATAGAATATATACCCAATTTGTCATTTTGTGTTTTTTCACTGACTACAATTTTATAGCAATTACACACTAACTTTCTCCTCCTTTGATCCTCACTTGATAATGAATGGTTAAAGGTCAAGTTTGTCAATGTTGCTCTGTTGTAGGAGAGAGACTACTCTGGTCAGGAGACTGTGACTTCCAGGGCTGTAATGAAGCTTTCATGTGCAGGTTGCCAGAGACCTCATCCACACACTAAACCTATCCTCTAACTGCTGCAAAAAGAGACGCTTTTTACCCTAGCTCTCTTTGTGATGTAAGTAATGTTCATATCATGACTGGAGGGATTATTTCCATTATAAGTCAGATCATGTTTCTCCTCTGCTCAAGCTTAAAATTGCTTGCTATCTCTCCCAGAGCAAAAGCCACACGTGGCTCACGCAGCCAGGAGGATCTGGATTCCTCACTCCCTCTGCCCAGCTCCCCTTCCACTCTCCCCTTTCACACCTGCCTCCTTGCTCTTCCTCAGACACTACAAGCACACCCATGACTCATGATTTTTGGAACATTGTTTCTCTTCTTTACAGAATGCTCTTCACCCAAATCACTGCCTGCCTCACTGCTACACTTCCTGCTTGTCTTTTTCCAATGTCACCTGCTCTGTCAGAATATTCTTTGACTTCTTTGTATAA
The DNA here is from genome assembly GCF_008692635.1 of Crocuta crocuta. NCBI lineage: Eukaryota > Metazoa > Chordata > Mammalia > Carnivora > Hyaenidae > Crocuta > Crocuta crocuta. The sequence continues at coordinate 1,303,258 of NW_027530851.1, read as the reverse complement.
ATTTGCACCCACTCAACAATCTCTATTTTTTATTTTTTTTTAAATTTTTAATCTTTTATTTATTTCTGATAGAGAGAGAGAGAGAGAGAGACAGTGTGAGCAGGGGAGGATCAGAGAGAGACGGAGACACAGAATCTGAAGCAGGCTCCAGGCTAGCTGTCAGCACATAGCCTGATGTGGGGCTCGATCCCACGAACCATGAGATCATGACGTGAGCTGAAGTTGGACGCTTAACCAACTGAGCTACCCAGGCGCCCCAACAATGTCTATTTTTTAATCTTGTTTTATTTTTTTCTTCATATCACTTATCTCCACCCGTCATATGCTGTATTAGTTTCTTTGTGTATTGTCTGCCTTTCTATGCTGGAGTGGGAGCTCCATGATGGTAGAGCTTTCTTTTCTATACTGCTATATCCCTAGAACCCAGGACAGAAGTTTTCATAAGCACTCAAATATAAATAGTCTTACTTGGATGAATAAATGAAAATAATTAAGAGTTTGAAAAATAAGAAAGAATTGATGGAGGTTTCAAATACCAAAACAGAGCTTTGTTTTAATATGAAAACCATAAGCGTATCCTATGGATACTTGAAGGAAAGAGTAGAAATTACCTGACAATCAAAGAGCATAATAAATTTCAGGAAGACAAAATCAGAATAAACCAGGAATTTCTATGATTCAATCTGATCACTGGGATGTAGTTTAGGAAAATGGTTATGAAACTAAAGAGAAAGTAGTAAAATCAAATAGGACAAAAAGCAAATTGGCTGAATTAACTATACCTGGTGGGGGGACGTGGCATTTCATAGACACTCCTAATACTGTGATCTTTTGAGAAGTGGCATATATGGGTTCCATTCCCACAGAGGGAGAAATGGGGAAGTAAATTTGGTTTGCATTAAGTAACACTGCAGTGTGTGGGGTGGGGGTGGGGAGGGTCATGTCTCTAGGGTAAGCATGTCTCCAGGTTGCAATATTCCTGGACTGAGGACACCAGGGAAAACCTACAGACCCACAATAGCCCCACAACAGGTAAATGGATAGGTCATTTTTCACTAAGAAAAAATTGCCCTTTTCAAATTATGCTTTTGTTTTTTTATGTTCTATATTGTTCCTAAACATATCAACGAGCTGTAATTTGATCTGTATACTAATTAGTAGAGGAATGATCCCATACTGTTCCAAATTAGTTTAGGGTATGTTCCTTCTGTGTCTAAAGGAGGCATAAAACTAATAAATAAGACCCCAGTTTCTGGGGTCTGGCCCTATGCCCCAGTCATGCCCCCATTTTAGGACTCTGTTTTCATAGGCAACACATTGGTATAATGGAATCTCAAGATCCTACATTATTTCCATTGAGACAAAAGGAGAGAGAGGGAGGGAGAACCACAGGAAGAGATCTTCTGAATTGGTTTATTGCTCTAGGATTTCACACTAGAACCAAGTGTCCTGAAATCCCTTTAGTCTTGAATTTCTGAGTGTTCATATCTGGGAAATATAATGTTTAATTAACTGGTGTACAGGCATTGAATCAGGACCTTTATAAATTACTGAAGTGAAGTCATACCACTCACCTAAAGTCTAAAACTAATGAAATTACAAGGGGCAGAATGTTTGGAGTGCTTAGCCTTGCAAGCTTAGGACTGAAGTGATGTACCCATTTGCAAAGTGCTTGGCATTTCAGAGGGGTGCAACCCTTCAATGTTCGAATTCATCCTAATGAACCATAAGCTTTGAACATATTAAGTCCTTGTTTTATCTTTTAGGTGTCTTTTGCTATTACACCCACATACTGTAAGTTTTAAACCCGAACGGATTATGGGGTGGCAACTGAAACTCCTTGGCTACACTTAGGACAGAATGAGTCACTACCTGGATTAGTAAGAATTCCTTTGGTTCAAGTGACGATAATCCAGATCAAAAAAGCTGGGAGGAAAAGGGGGGGGTGCTTAGTGGAGGGACACCTTGTTGTCAAATGTGACTAATGAAGTGTTGTTAATCAATCCTTGGGACGTGAACACTGCCAGGACTCTGTACTAGCTTCTTATCTCTGCTTCTCTGTTTTTCAGTTTCTTTCCTTTCTTTTTTTGTTTTTTCCCCACTTAGAAGCTGGCTTCTTGCTCTGTTTGCTGTTGCTGCTCCTTCTCCCAGGAGGCGCTGGCTGGTTGTTACTAATTCTAATTCGGAAAAAAAAAAAACAACTCAAGGAAGGATATTGAGTTACTCTTTTTAGGTCATAGGCTTACCCTTGGTGTATTCAGCCAAGGCAAAGAGGCCACCATGCTATGACTGACCCAGCCTGCATCTGGAGCCTAATTCTGAATGAGTTAATATCACAGGAACTGTGGGGGCTTGGGGATCAGATTGAAGTAACATAACCGCTCCCATTCAAACCATGTGTCCTAATTGGAAAGGGAGGCAGCTCTCTAAGAAGGAGAATGTTGATGATGAAGTGCTGGCAAATGAACCATGTGACTACAGCCTGTATCTGGAGAGATTTCAAGGAAAATAAGAAGGCCTTACTCTTTCTCTAAAATTGATGTCCTATATTCTTGGCTTTTTTGAAATTTCATACTAGTGATCCATGCATTTTTTCGATTAAAGGCAGTGTCCATATGAAAAAAACAAACAGAACTATTCTTGGAGGAATGTGCAGCCACTCATAGCGGCCTGCCCAAGAGTTATTCTGTTCCACCCACTTTCCTTGCTCCCAGAACTTGCCTCTCTCCATCGGAGCTGAAAACATCCCCTGAACCTACCACCATTTTGGTACATGGTAGGCACTTAATAAATGTTGAAGACCTGAGTGGTGAATAGAGATTGAATGCATAAAGAGCCCCAGCACAGAACACGGAGGAACTATGGGAATGGAGATTAATGTCATGCAGATATTAGTTCAAGTCTCATTTCTGATCTTGGGAAAGTTGAACTGTGGAAAACATACACATATATACACATTTTATATACAAGTATTTGGTGGAATGTCACAAATAATAATAACAACTAACCTACAAAGTGTCAAGAACTTTTCTAAATGCTTACATCTATTTGCTCACCTAAACATCACAATGACTCTTCTGAGCTAGGTAGGTACACTTCTTTGCATTTCACAGATGAGGAAGCTGAGGATAGGAAGGATAAGTGACTTGTCTAAGGTCATTCAGATAATACAATATTATTTGACCAGTGTCTATGGAAGTCATTAAATAAATATTAATTATACTAGACTTGCAATAATTAAGATGCCATTTGGACAGAATCTAAAACAGTGAACAGAAAAAAAGAGAGAGAATATATTATATTAAGGTTATATAGTGCCATCTGGTAATAGTCAAGAGAATTTCGTCATTGCACACATTTCACCCTATGTAATAACTGAGGATGTTTTATTTTGCTTAATGCATCTTTAAATAGGCCTCATAAATTGGCAATATATTTGTAATTACATATTTATGTATTTTATGGACCCAGTAAGAAAATAGCCCACATTTAGAGGATAATTCCATTCAATATTCAAGAAACCAGCTTTCCAGTGCTGTTGTTGATAATAACATTAAAATTTAACAAACACTGGCATACATTCTCTTGCAGAAAATAGGCATTTGCTCTCAGATGCAGTATAAAATGAGCCAGACTTCAAGGTTTGCAATAGTCTTGGTCTGTGAGTTTCTGGGAAATAAATAGTTGCTATTAAAGATGAAGTGTAAAGTAGATAAGTGGTTGGGGCCCTTCCTGAGGACACACCCACTTATCCCACAGCACACTAGAACTGCTTGACAATGTGCAGCTAGATTAAGAGAGAGGGAACCACAGGGCACAGAGCTGGCCAGTCAACCTGGTTCTGAATCCACCTGTCCACTCTGGTCCCACCAAATGTTTTGACACCATGCAGTCATACTGTTCTCTTTTATCATTGTGGGAATTGTAACAGCAGGATAATAACATTTATCATTTCTACACAGTGCTGCACAATTTTAATGTGATACCAGACAGCTTTATATACAAAATATTTGATTTGAATCTTTTTAGACATTATATCAAGCTCAACACCATGTGATGATTTTTAGTAGCAACTTATATTTATATTGCAGAAATAATATTTTATAATGTGTGTGATCAATAAATTTGTCCCTGGAGTCGTAGACATGTGCCAAGAGCTTTTACATCTAGAGAATTCATCATACCATGCTCTAGAAGCCTAGAATCTGTCTAATATTCATACATTTCCAGTTTGATGAGGTCTTTCAAATCTTGATATTATTAGCAAGGAGAAAAAAACCATGAGAAGTGGTGATTTCTTGGCATTATGTAGATGCCTTGTACATAAAGTTCTTTCTCCTTGAAATAATGATACTTTATGATATGTGGACATATTATTTATCCCTTCTCAGGTGAAAAAGAGATGCTACTCTAGCTTGTTCAAATTAGTTTAATTATTAATTTCTGTATTAAATGCTTACAGATATTTGTGGCACAGGTAAACTAAGAGCTAATTAATGGAACTGATTGAGTGGCAACATTTAAAAGTTGAGATACTTTTTAATATAAATTCATTTGTGTCCAAGGAAGGTTGAGGTTTTTTGTAAAGAGGCTTTAAAGTTCCGGGGCCTTGGGGAGGAGACACCCTCTTCGTCCCCCTCATCCCTTCCATCCACTTCAGGGCAACCATGTTTGTTCACTGTAGAGAATCAGTCTTTGACTTTAGGGGCCTTTACCGTCCTAATGCCAGCAGTACCTGTTGGAAATGTTGGCCAGTTTGTAATAGATTTGAGTATGTCTATACTGCACATGTGTAAGATTGGTTACTTTTACACCGCTTTTCTTGGGCAGATGGTTGGAAACCGTCCATATGCAACTGCAGAAGAAAATTCAGTAGAACTCAGTAGAGATGCTGAAATATATTCATTGCCTTCAAATAAGCTAGCGGCTTTTCAGTTAAGATTCATTTTTATTAAGTATAAATCAAAGTCATTCTGTGAAAAAAACTTTCCTGGATGAGTAATTGCTCTAAAGTTATTGTTCTTTCAAGCAGTCATTCATATCACTGTAATGATTACAGCTTGGTAGGACTCCCTTCAGATACCTGCTTACATCTTCAGTGTAAAAAAAAGCTTTCAGCATAAAATAGAGACCCTTAACTGGGAAGAAGTGGAAAAAAGCCCATGCATTCCTGAAATAGATGATTTTAAGTTTTATATCTGTATTCCTGGAGGAGGTATCACAAAAACACTCTATGATGAAGGATTTCTAAAGAAAGCCCAGATGTGGTTCTACTGAAATTTATTTCAGAAGAAGACAATATCCCAGATGCATTAGGCCTTGTTGAATATCTTAGTTGAAATGGATTTACATAATCAAACCATGTTTGTAGTGTGATGAACACACAGCATCTGCCTTGCAGCGGAAAACGCCAAGTTCGTGGAGATTTCTCTTTGGAAGTGGTCTTCACCCTAGCTCTTTTTTTTTTTTTAATCTGTTTTCAGGTTTATACCTAATGTCCCAAGACACTTAATATCAACACAACACAACACAACACATAGTTAAACAACTATATAAAAAGTTATATTCTCTAAGGATGTTAGCAAATAAATCTTTACTTTTCACAGAGAATCTCAAAAAAAATGGATTACCAAACGTTGTTTTGCCATGCCACTATACACAACAAATGTAAGTTTTGTACCATATAATATTTCTTAAGTTAAAAAAAAAGGAGGGGGCCTTAAAATAGAAAATATATACATGTGTGATCTATATGTTTTTATTTGATATAATGTCTAGATGATAATATATTTTATTAAATAAATCTATAATATCACAGAATCATCTGGTATCCTTGTGGTTGCTTAAAAATGTGCCTTTTTTTTTTTTTTATAAAGAGAGAGTGTGTGCAGGGAAGAGGGGTAGAAGGAGAGAGAAACAGAGAGAGAGAGAGAGAGAATCTTAAGCAGACTGCATGCTCAATGCTGAACCTGATGTGGGGCTCCATCCCACGACCCAAGATCATGACCTAAGGCAAAATCAAGAGTTGAACATCAACCGACTGAGCCACCTAGGCACCCTTAAATATGTACCATCTTAATAAAAATTTAAAACATATTTCCTTGAGATATAAAAATAGTAGCTCCTATAATATCTTCATTTCTATCCTGTACCCTCCTTCAAGAGAAATTTGGAGGTGAGCAATAAATCATCTGAGATTTATCAGAAATCAATATTTATACATATACAACAGTCAGGGGTCAACATCTTCAGAAGCTGAAAGAGTGGGATTTGGTCAGATTCTTCTGATTGGGAAAAATACACAGGAGAGCTTTCTGTATCTAAGCAAGATGTAAGATTCCTGGTCATCCTCTAGGAATGTTCCATACCTTTACACACTAAAATGAGATGATCACCGTTATTTACCAATACCTCATGGCAAGACATAACTTAGCCTGCTCTTGGCAGTGACCAGAAACAGTTTTGCAAATTACTCAGGAACACTAGAGACAAGTCAGTTCAGCTGTGGCTAGAGTAGGAGCTAAGCAGGCATATTCAAGGGCTCAGGGGTGTCTGCTCATCTCTAGCATACCGTTGGCGTTTTCCTCCAAGCTCTGATACAATGGAATTGTCCTTGCCTGGGTCAGCTGTGCCTGGCCATACCTCTTACCTGCCTCTGACTCCTCCCCATGAAGACCAATATTTAAAAGGACAGATTGATTGGGTCTATTGACAATACTGATATGACCTGGGGTTTTAGCTGAGTTGGGTTTATGATAGGAACCATATAGGTTTCTTTCTCCAGAGCCTTTGTGGGACTATTTGAAGCAGGGGGTTGGGGTAGGGAGAGGGTGTGTTCTAATGCATCTTAAGAACCATGTCTCCAAGAGTAGTACAGAGAGTTCTTTTTATCCCTCACCAATGTTAACATCTTACATAGGACAGTAATCAAATCAGGAAATTAACATTGGAACAATACTGGAGACAGCACATCTTATTCAAATATCACCAGTTTGTCACACTAATGTCCTTTTCATTTCCAGGATCCTATACATGATCCCACATTGCGTTTAGCTACTATTTGTCCTTAGTCTCTTCTGATCTCCACAGTCTCCTTACGGTAATAGTTTTCAACTGTTGCCATAACAAACTACCACAGATTTAGTAGTATCAGGGTCAAAATCATTTTTTTGCACACAGATACTCAATTCCTCAGGCACCATTTGTTGAAAAAGACTATCCTTTCTGCTTTAAATTGCAGTCAGACTTTTTTGTGAAAAATGTGACTATATATGTGCAAGTCTCTGGCTGGACCCTGTTCTGTTGGTCTGTTTGTCAATTCTGTGTATCACTGTTTTAATTACAGTAGCTTTGTATCATGTCTTGATAACTAGTAATATGGTTTTGACAACTTTGTTCTTCAGAATTGCTCTGACTATTCGAGGTTCTTTGCATTTCCATATAATTGCAGAACAAATTTGTTAATTTTCTTTAAAAAAAATCCTTCTGATATTGTTGGAGTTGCATTGAATCATTAGATCAATCTAGAGAGAACTGAAAGTTAAAATTGAGTCTTCCAATTCTTGAACATAGAATACGTTTTCATTTGTTTAATTGTCAATTTCTTAATGTTTTGTTCTTTTCAGTCTGAAAGTCTTATGCCTCTTTTGTTAGATTTATTCCTAAGTGTTGTAGTTTTTAGTTTTTTCATAAACTCTTGGGATTTTAAAATTTCACTTTCCAGTTTTTGCTTTAATATAATCAATTGTTTTATACTTTGACCTTTTCTTCAATAATCTTGCTAATGAATTCATTTATCCTAATAGTTTGTAGAACTGATTTTTTTTTCAATGTACAAAATCATGTTATCTGCAAATAAAGAGGGTTTTACTTCTTTATTTCCAAAAAAAAAAAAAAAAAGAACCATAAGAACCATGTCTCTGATGCAATGTGGCCTTGGTGTCATCTCCATGTAAGTCCATCCCAAGTGAATAGACTTTTCCAGTGGGTGCCTTTAGGTGAGGGTCCTGGTACTGATGAAAGATCCCCTGCGGGTCTTTGCATGGGAACATCACAAAATTGCCTTCTTTTCTATATCCATTTCCCATGTTTTCCTCAATACTGTGCTTCCTATTGGAAACCCACAGCACTACCACTTTCAGGAACACTTGGAAACTATACTTTTGTAAACATCTGCTGTACTTCCTAAAGGCACAAACATTTCTATCCCACCCTGTTCTCACCTGGGTCTTTTCTTCCATATTAAGTTCCTCGAATCCTTTCTAACTCTGTCTTCTACCAAGATGTGAAAGATTCTTCCTCAGGTACAATGGAGAGATTCAGTCTATCTGCTAAATTGTGGTTCTGACATTCCCAGAGCCTGCAATTAGGAATTTTGCAACAGGTTATGGTCCATTTTTCCTATACCTAATTTTTTTCTGGGAACAAGTGTAGGGCAAATCTAGGATAAAGAGTTAGCTTTAGGAAATGCAATTTAAATCAGAGGTAGAGGCAGAGATAATTTCAGCATAACAACCCTTAGGAATTTTACTAGGAAGAGGCCCTTTTTGGTTCCTACATGCTCCCCACAGTTCTACCCATAATTCTAGGTCCTTGGAAATGGGTAAAATGGAACACTTGACAACCTGTATGAGGGCAGGCTGAGGGGAAGAGGCATGCAGAGAAAGCAGAAGAATCAAGGACATATGGAATTATGGCCAATGGATCCAGAAAGGAGGCTTCCTTATTTTATAATAATTAATGGGTTAGTGTCTATTTGGAAGTAGCCTTAAGACCCAAAGTCACAAGCCCTTTGGGGCTGGGCATGGTTTGTACAGGGTAGAAAAGCACTTCAGATACTCTAACCTTTATGAAATATATTGATGTTGAAGATGTGATTCAAATCTGAATCCAAGAATTGTTTCACACATTCCTCTAGACTCTTAGTGTGTGATAAAGAAACAGATTGTTCAATATGGGAGTCTATCTCCCAGAGTTAGTGCATAGATCCATGTTGTACATATACTTTTATATGATACTCTATCAGTAATTTATGATTCTTCTCCTCTTGGGCACTTCCAATGCATGCCATGAAGAAGAAAGTTGGAGGAAAGAAGGAAGGAAAGTAGTCTCATGGCACAGCAGTAACGCTGAAGAAAACCTGTTAGAAATATAGTTCTCCTTCTTCCTTCCTTCCTTCCTCCCTTCCTCCCTTCCTTCCTTCCTTCCTTCCTTCCTTCCTTCCTTCCTTCCTTCCTTCCTTCCTTCCTTCCTTCTTTGGCTAAACAGTACTGAACAATAGTAGGCAGTGATGTAATCTTATCTTGTTTATATTGTATTCTTTACAGCTTAAATGTATATAGTTAGGTTTGTTTTTGCTTTTGTTTTTTTCCTTAAAGTAAATATTTGCTATTGGTTTCATTTACTCATATACTTCCTGGGCCAAATGCAAGATAGGAATGATAGCCCATGGACCGCATATCAGCATCTATGCACCTCCATAAGATATAGGTATGGTGAGCTTTAAACTCCTTTTCTCTTCTTCCCTTGTGGTAGGTCCTCCCCCTCAAAGAAAATTAAAATAAAACAAACAAACAACAAAAAAAAAACCACCTCAAGGTAACCTGGCTCTGCATGTACATGATAACATCCCTCATGACCTTCTAACATGAAACCACTTAATCAGACTCCATGTTTGTGTGTTATCATATATAGGAGACAAATAAGTAGTTAAAATATTTTTAAAAAACTACACCACATGGCACTTGGGGTTCAGTTCTTGAGTATGAACCCAACTGACCGGTACTGACAGGAATTAAGTTGCTTCCTGGAAAGAGAAGCCTCAGTGTCAGGACTCCCTGTGTGAGAATCCTGCTACACCCTCGTCACCTGTCCAGCTTCAGACTAGGCTTGTCTGCATTCTCTGCACCTTCATTGTGTTTCAGATCTTTCTGAAAACTGCCAATTGAATCTCCAGGTGGGCTGGTGAACTGATAGGTGGTTTGCCATTCACCATGTTAAACTCACCAATATCATGTCTTCTAGATATTGCTAGAAATCACCTTTCTCTGATTTTCCTAATTATTGTTTTCCTTTAGAATTTCAATGAGAATTCAGTGAAAAAGTCTGTTCAACCAACCACTTGGACCAGTCAAAGTATCCCTTAAAAGTAAAATATATTCACACTGGGTGTTATATGGAAACCAACTTGACAGTAAACTATTTGTAAAAAACATAAAATAAAATAAAATAAAATAAAATAAAATAAAATAAAATAAAATAATAAAGGAAAAGAAAAAAAAGCAAAATATATTCAGGGGGCCTGGGTGGCTCAGTCAGTTGAGCGTCTGACTCCTGGTTTCAGCTCAGGTCGTAATCTTGTGGTTTCACGGGTTCAAGCCCTGCATCTGGCTCTGTGCTGGCAGTGCAAGCCTGCTTGGAATTCTCTGTCTCCCTCTCTCTCTCTGCCCCTTCCCCACTCGCGCTGTCTCTGTCTCTCTCAAAATAAATAAATAAACTTAAAATTTAAAAAAAAATTAAAAAATATTCAGTTCTCTAGTGTCCAAGCATAAATGAGACTTTCCTTAAGTAATAAAGACAAATGGAAATGATGCATTAAAACACATCAGTACCACACATCAATAATGATAGTCTTGTAATTGTTATCCTGCTTAGCTTAATTAACATTAGTTAGGAGGTTTGGTTCCAGAGTGAAAATATGTATATGTATTTGGTTGTCTCTTTCCAAAAGAAGTGAAAACTAAACATTTATGTTGAAGGAGTGCTTTTCATTCCATTTATTTTATAAGTTATTTTCCCCTTATATTGGCAAAGGACCTTCCAAAGAAACAATGTTGGGTTTTAGATCAACACTGTATACTAATTAGAAAAAAGAAACCTTCCTATTATTCTTTGTAAAAAAAACAAATGGACCACTGAAGGTTTGTGCATATCAATGCCTGATTTTTCTTCAGGCTTAATGCTCCCATCAATGTTTTGTCTCACTATGTCTCATTATCTTTCACAGTGAAATGTCATCATTGTTTGAATCACCCTTCTGGCAGTATGGTGTTCTGTTACATTCCCTAGGAATCAACAGAGGACGATAGAGAAGAGAGATGGCTCTTCGTATCTATGAAGCTGTCAACCTGAAAATGAAGAGCCACCATGAGAGGCAAAATAGTATTTATTTGGGATTAAAGAATTGCAATATGGGATGCACAGATTCCCACAGTAACCCAGAAGCCTGTGGGAAGAAAATAAGGAGTTTTTACGCAAAGGAGGAAAGGGCAACTACGGAATGATAGGGAAAAATGGGATAAAATAGGCAGAGAGGGAAAGGTTAGGACCCAAGAGTGGGGAAAATCCGTATTTTTGAAACAATGCTGGGACCATCTGACCACACCAAACTCTCTCAAATGTAAGTTTCCTCTTAAGAATATGACAGACACCACCTACTCCCCCTCAGGTTTCCCTCAGGAATTTGACAAAAGAACTGACTAAACATAAGCAGTAGACCATAAAATGTATACTCAAGAACAGTATGGCCATAGATGGCCCTTCATACAATGGAAAGAGCAGATCAAAAAGAAGTGGCTAGTCATTTAGAGTTACCTAGCCAATAAAGGTAGGACCCAAGAATGAACAAGGGAGAAGGAAGTTGGCAGCTGCGGGGGGTGGGGGGGAAGCTTATAGTCAGTGAGCATTCACTTTTGAATGCTCCCTCTCTGCAAAGAGAGCTTCCATACTATTCTTACTTTCTGATCTTATACTCTAATAAAGTTTTGCCTCTTGCCCATTTTATTCTGTGTCTACCTGTTCATTCTTCTTAGCGGCGAGATGATGAATCCTGGGTATTGAGCTAAAGAATCCTGAAACAGGAAAAAACTGAACCGCTTTTGGCTACACACAGATTGACTATTCTGTTGGTGCTAACAAATGAAACTATTCCTGGTCTGCAATCCTTAAGTATTCTATCTTCAGAATTTCCACAACCAACAGATTTATGATTAAGGATGCCCAATGTCCTGTCAACTTCTCACACAATGGCCTAAAACAATTGCCATTTTGCCCAGTCCAAAGGTTTTGGCCCAGTTCAAACAAAGATAAGTAAGGCAGTTTTTCCACAGTGGCCTCTCCAACTCTATTTTAAGATGGCTCCAGTCATGTCAATTTTTCACAAATTTTATGCTCAGAATCTCTTTTTGTTTTCCTTTTTCTTTTTTTTTAATTGAAGTACATTTGACATGCGATATTATATTCATTGTGGGTGTACAACATACTCTCTTGATTTTTCTTTATTTCACTCAAGTAGTTCTGTGATTTCTATGGTCCAGGTCCCTGATTTCCGAAGTAAACTCTGGCTGATCTGTCAAACTACCTTTAAATCTAGCCATAGACTCCTTCTATTCTGCTCTATAATCTTATATTATTATGACTTTTTGTTAGTAATGTGACAGTATGAGGGGCCTATGTTATTTTTCAGGACTGAATACTTTGTTTGATAGGACTCTGTCCTAAACAGCCTGGACATTTACATTGACTCCCACACTTTCAATTATATGGAAGTTGATATATAGTTAAGGTGTGTTATTTTTTAAAAAAGAGAGAGTCTGCAAATGTTATCTCCTCCTTGTGCAGCTTCAAATTGAAACAACTTAAAATCTTAAAATTCTAAAAGGTCTTCAAACAAGTAGTTTTCCTGATACAGACTGTGTTTGTAAGCATTTATCATTTTGGCTGTTCCTCAGGCTGACAGAGGTATTTTTCTGTCTAGGTTGCTGTGTGGCCTCTGCTAGCAGGTGGCCTCTCTGATCTGGCCACTCTGCTGGTGGAAAGGCCCATCTGTTCCCTAGAACTGTTTCTTGGTCCATATGACCAGGAACATTCCTAGCTTGCTCTCCTGATTCATCCATCGCTTCAGCCTTTTAAACGTAAGATATGTCTCTTGCAAACAAACATGCCAGATAAAGAACTGTAATATCTGAGTTCTAGGCCTGGTTATATTATTTACTCAATATGTGATTTGGGGCAAATCAAATATGTCTCTGAACTAGACTTCAGTTTCTTAGCACATAGAATGAGTCTTCTGGATTTTATTTTATTTCATGTTACTTTCTGTTTTAAAGTTTAAAATTCTCACACATCTCAAGGTGCCTTCTCCATTCATTTATGACTTATTATCATGGTCCACTGGATGCTGGGGGACAGAAGAAGGCAGGCAGGGTAACTGGTAACTCAAAATTTTCCAGATTACTAGGAAATTAAATCCCAGCCCATATGTGTGTTTTATTTTTCTCTTCTAGATGATATAACTTATCTCCACCCAGTGATTAAAAGTTTGAAATGGCAACCCATAGACGGAGAGTGACTCAAATGATAAAATTCCTTGGAGAAATGACTCACAGCATAGGCCAGGTTTCCTAGCAGCTCCGTATAATGGCTAACATGGTAGGACCATAGGAAGATCCTCCTCCACTGATCCTCGTGGGAATGACCGGGTCTGGGGTTTACCTATTTGGCTAGAAAGCCAGAAAGGAAGCGAAAAAAGTCTTTGGTCTGGAAGACAATAGAAAGAATTTTTTCCTTCAGATGACTTGGACTTATTCTTTCTTTCTTTAAATTGAGGTATAATTGGGGCACCTGGGTGGCTCAGTTGGTTAAGCATCCAACTTTGGCTCAGGTCATAATCTCGAGGTTCGTGAGTTTGAGACCCATGTTGGGGTCTATGCTGACAGCTCAGAGCCTGGAGCCTGCTTTGGGTTCTGTGTCTCCCTCTCTCTGCCTTTCCCCTGCTCATGCTCTGTCTTTCTCTGTCTCTCAAAAATAAATAAACACATGAAAAAAAAATTTTTTTAAATAAATTGAGGTATAATTTACAATAGCATTATATTAGTTTCAGGTATACAATATAACAATTCAATGTTGGTATATATTGTGAACTGATCACAGTAAGTCTAGTTAACATCCATCAGCATACATAGTAACAAAATATCTTCTTTTCTTTTCATAAAAACTTGAAAAAAATCTTTTTAATGTTTACTCATTTTTGAGAGGGAAAGAGACAGAAAATGAGCAGGAGAGAGGCAGAGAGAAGGAGACACAGAATCCGAAGGAGGCTCCAAGCTCTGAGCTGTCAGCACAGAGCCTGACACAGAACTCGAACCCACTGAGCTTGAATCCACAAACTATGAGATCATGACCTAAGCTGAAGGTGGACGCTTAACCAACTGAGCCACCCAGATGCCCCTCTTACCATAAGAATTTTTAAGATTTGCTCTCTTGGTGGGGAGCCTGGGTTGCTCAGTCGGTTCAGCAACCTACTTTGGCTCAGGTCCTGATCTCACTGTCATGGGATTGGGCTCTGCAGGACAGAACAAAGCCTGCTTGGGATTCTCTCTCTCTCTCTCTCTCTCTCTCTCTGCCCCTCCTCCACTTGCACTTTCTCTCTCTCATAATAAATAAACTTAAAAAAAAGATTTACTCTCCTAGCAACTTTCTAATATGTAATATGGTATCATTAATTAGTTCTACTTCTAGAACTCTACTGGAATTAATAACTCCCCAGTCCACCTTCCCCTCAGCAACTGAAAACCAACTGAAAACCTACTCTGATTCTATGAATTTAACCATTTTAGATAACTTATACAATTGAAATCGTGCAGTATTTGTCTTCCTGTAACTAGCTTATTTCACTTAGCATAATGTCCACAAAGCTCATCAATGTTGTTGCATATCATGGAATTCCTTTCTTTTAAAGGTGAAATAGTATCCATTGTATATGAATGTGACATTTTATTTATTCATTCGTCAAATGACATTTAGCTTATTTTCACATCTTGGCTTCTGTGAATAGTGTTGTAATGAACATGGAAGTGCTAATATCTTATGAGATCCTGATTTCAATTCTTTTGTATACATAGTTAGAAGTGGGATTTCTGGGTAACATGGCAGTTCTATTTTTATTATTTTGAGGAATGTCCACACTGTCTTCCATAGTGACCACCTCAGTTTGCCTTCTCACTCAGTGTGTGAGTGTTCCAATTTCTCCACCTTCTCACCAGTACTTGTTGTCTTTTTTCTTTTTTTGATAACAGCCATCCTGATAGGATGAGATGATATCTCAGTATGGTTTTAATTTCCAGTTTTCTGATGATTAGTGTCACTGAGTATTTTTCAAATTAAAATATTCAGGTAAAATAACAAAATTTTAACAAACTAGAGACTAATTTATAAAGGTACAGTTGCTCAAAGTTACCCTTTTGGATTTTTATTTTATTATACATTATCAGAAGCATTTAATTAAAGAGGTGATAAATAAATCCCAAAATCTTTATAAAAAGTTTTCTTTCAACTTGGAACCTTACTAAAACTTCTATCTAGCCAAAGACAATGCTTCTAGAAAGATAGTAAAGACATTAAAAAGATATAGGACAAAATTTAATTTTCCTTTTCAAGTGTTGAAAGCTTGAAAACAAAGTTCAATTGTACTAATTTAATTAGTGCAAAATTAATATAAGTTCATGCACTTTTTATAATAAAAAGTTAATATTGATGTTTAAAATTAAGTTTCATGCTTCTTTATTCAAACTTATAAGAAGCATAAGTAGGTAATATGAATGCTACTCTATATATACAATCACAATTACAGAAATGAAAATCCATAAAACATTGAAATACCCTTTCTCACACAACAGACTGGCAAAAATTTAAGTTTTCTGATACTCATGTTAGTGGCTATGAGGAAACAATAATCTTAATAAACCCTTCATTTTTGGCAGGAAGAATAACTACAACAAACTATTTTTACTTCTATTTGTCAAACCCAAGCCACTGATGTTTTCCTCACTAATTGACTCTATTAGTAGCTCCATAAGTGAATCTAATAAGATACACATGGAAAGTCACTTTTGCATTGTCTGTGAGAGCATAAAACTGGAAATAATGGAAATCCATTTGATGAGAAGCTATGTGTTTTTTAAGAGAATGATATATATCAATAAAGAACAATGTAAAGAACATAATCCCATTTTTGCAAACCACAAGGCTTAATTGTTTACATTCATTGGATATTCACTTGTGTATATTTAATTTCATTTGCAGAAGTGAGCACTGAATTTTGTTTGAAAAATACTGGATGGGGAACCTAGCTATGTTGGTGAAAAAGCAGTGTTAGAAAAGGTAAGTTTTATTTCATTTAATAACTTCCTGTAGACTTTGAACTTTAAAAATAAAAAGCATTAACCATATTATAAAATAAATTATAAAAGTTTATAAAAATCAGTAAGTAAGAACAAAAACTACTAATGACTCATCTAGAGAATGCTATGCTTTCTTTACCCCGAGCCGTGTTGATGTGAAGTTGTAAAATCTGAAATTTCTTTAAAATATTCTAATACTTATATAGGCTTTAGTAAATTAAAATTTAGATTTTAAAACCAGGTTTAATTTGTTAACATCACTAAACAGATTTTTCTAATGTCCTATGGTTTCAAACATTTTTGTTTTGCATTACAAGCTACTGCCAATAGATATTTTCAAAATTAGGCAATATGGTAAATAAAATAGCTACCAAAAACTGAAAATATTCAGAAGTTTGGGGGAAATAGATCTTTTTAAATAAATACAGTAGATTTCATTTTTCTCTCATTGGGATTATAGGTTAAATAGATATCTTATGAGAAGAGCATCAGTTTGTGTTTACTGTTACAATGGACTGACTGGTCCACCAGCTCCCCACAGAGGTGCACATATGATCCCAGATGTGTGAGTGGTCTGTCTTTTGTGTGGGATCAGCTAATGCGCCCAAACAAGAGAAGACAGAAAGTATAGAATTGGAATCTTTTTAAGGTGCATTTCTAATTTCCATATTATTAAAATTCCATTGTGTTTGCAAGAATGTACAGACTTATTTATTCCTTAAATTAATTGTGCTGGTCTTTCCCACTAATAACTTTCATTTTATAACTCTTCTCTCTGCCAATCTCTCATATGAGTTTATTTTCTTTCTTTAAAACCACTAAAGTGATATGCTCTCTCTCTCTCTCAATCTCTCTCTCTCCCCCCCCCCCAGGTCTTTTTTTTTTAATTAAAAAAAAAAAACTCTGTAATGCCTGTCTCATCTATTTACTAATTATTTATTCTGTGTTTTCAAAGTTAAGTAGTCACAACATTCATGCATAATATAGAAGATCTAGACTCAACTTGCCTAAAATAAAATTCCTTTCCATCACTTCCTCTCTGTGGGACCCTGAATAAATAACTTCTGTAAGCTTCAGGTTTTTTTTATTCTGTAAAAGTGGGGATACTAAATTTAACTTCCTCAGTGAGTTTTCAGAAGTGTAAAGCCATGGAAGGTGCTCAGTGTAATAAGCATGTGCTCCTAAATGTTAGTTGGTTTTTTTTTTTTTCCAGGCTTTTCCCCTTTGTTTTTCCTCATGCTGTTTTCTATGTCTTAAACTGTTCACCCTTACCACATTCCATTTTGCGTCTGTCCCTCCTACTATATTCCCTGCATATGCTTTTTGTCANAAACATTATTTCCTATACATTTCCGTAGCTGGCTTATTCTCACTACAGTTGCTAACTCTTCGTATTTCCATCTCCCACCTAAGAAGTGCCATGACTCCTCACTTCCTCCGGCACCTTCTCTTGCAGTCCAGTCCTTACTCATTATTGTGTGCATCTCTCCTTTGCTCAGCATTTTTGTTTTGTTTTTTATTTTGTTTTGTTTTTTACTACAACCCCTTTTCTTTCTCATTCCCTTCCTCTACATTCACTAGGTCCTTTCCTCTCCCAAGTTCTACATCTCTGCTTCTCACAAGTTTATTTTTTTTCCTTTTGATCTGCTTGTCCTCACTTTGTCAATAATAATATTAAAGATTTTATTAAATCTGTTAATGCATGCAAACCTCCCCTAATGATTTTTCCTTAAACTAATAATCTGGAATAAAATTCAAGTCTGAAACTTTCCTTGCCTGGTTTTTATTATATATCTTTCGGAGATTGTTTAGAATCTTGCTTCCAATACTTTCTTGTTTCATTAATGGATCCAAATTATACCCACTTTTCACAGTTCACTTTAAATCTCATTTCCTTTCCCAAGTTTTCCTAGAGAAACTTTGTCTTTAAGTGTTATTGCACATTGATCCAGTATCTTTGTTTTGGCCTTCTACTCTTCACTCTTTCACTCCTTCAGTCATTCTTTACCAATTATGTTGTGAGAGTTCTTTGAGGGAAAGTACAAAACCTTCAATAATTAACTTCCATAGTGCTTTGATTAATAATTGACTCAAACTAGATGAAGAAAAAAAATTACACTGACCAAATGAATTTCACCAAATGAAAGATGAAAGTCTTATTTCCATCTGATACTTGGTTATGAAATAGATTACCTAGTTACTAACTGACCTTCCAATTATTTACCTCTTTTTCACTTTAGTGTTACTTCCTTCATTCTACCTCAAATCTCAGTATCTCCTTACTGGCTCTATTTCTTCTCTGTGTAATGATCTCTGCTAGGTGAGGCTCCTGGGTAGCTCAGTCCATTAAGTGACTGACTTCAACTCAGGTAATGATCTCAAGCTGGGGTCCCGCATCAGCTTGGAGCCTGCTTCAGATTCTATGCCTCCCTATCTCTCTGCCCCTCCTTTGATCATGCGTGCACTCTCTCTCTCTCTCAAAAATAAATAAAGATTAAAAAAAGAAAAGATCTCTGCTGGGTGATAATAAATTACTTATTGATACATGTAACAATGTGGTTGAACCCCCAAATGCCTTCATTGGGAATTAAGGATGGGAAATACAGGGAAGGGCAAAAGGAATGGGTCGCCAAAGGGAACAGAAGTTCTTAGGAATGATGGACATGTTTATTATCTTAAATGTAGAGAATATTTCATGAATGTAACATATATGAAACTTTATCAAATTATACATTTTAAATAGATAAAAGAATCTAATATTATTTGCACTTGTATATTAATTGTATATCACCTTAGATATTTCTTCTTAGATGTACCATTCAGTGCTTCAAATTCATCCTGGCACATTGTAGGCACCACAATAATATGTGTTGAATGTCGAATGACTAAGGTTAAAGGCTTTAGAAGTTGACAACTGAGTGTTTGATTCAGTGAATATCCACTGTCTACTACTGGGCTGCTACTTGATAAAGTAGCATTAGCCACCTGTGACCACATAAAAACCAAACTAATTAAAATTAAGTGAATTTAGAATGTCAGTTCAGGTTCATAATGGCCACATTTAGCTACTACTACCATCCTGGACAGTGCACATGCAGAATATTTTTATCATCACAGAAAGTTCTATTGGACAGAGCTGGACAGATAAGTCCTGTGTACAGGAGGAATCCCAGAAATTCTTGATTAAAAAAGAATTAAAGGAGAATGAGGAGAAAGAAACAGAGATGGGAGGCAGAGGCAAAAGAAAGAAGAGCAGAAAAATAATTAAAATAATTAACATTCGACCACTCATGTAGTGCATGTAAGGAATCACTTTCTAATTGTCCTAATTACATTAGAGAGTTGATATATTTTAAGAGTCATTCTTATCTATTGATATTGTCATAAAAATCCTCAACAAATATTTTGTTCATTTTTTTAATCTTTATTTTTTTTTGAGAGAGAGAAAGAGACAGAATGTGAGCGGGGGAGAGGCAGAGAGAGAGGGAGACAAAGAATCTGAAGCAGGCTCCAGGCTCTGAGATGTCAACTCAGAGCCCGATGTGGGGTTCAAACCCAGGAACTGTGAGATCATGACCTGAGCCAAAGTCTGAGGCTTAATCGACTGAGCCACCCAGGTGCTCCATATTTTGCTCATTTCTGATACAAATTTTGTAAAATATCTTGCTATTTGGTTAATTAAGATTTTATATATCCCCATCCTCTCAGGGAATAGCCAGAGCTCAATGATATACTTCCATTTCTACCCTACAGTCATTGAGTTGAGCAGAACTTTCCTTCCATGAGGGGATTCCCCACTGAGAGACTGAATGCTCTTGTTAAAGAAGCAGAAAAACAACCAATGATTACACAAGCTCAGGAGGGGAGGAAAGCCATGGTGTTGAAGCTGAGAATTGAAAATAGGACAGGGATTTTATTAGAAAAAGGAGAAGGAATTTATATTATTTTTTTATATCTCAAGTCAATCACCAAGGCATTTCTTTTCCTAGGGATAATAGGGTAGAGGTGGGAATGCCTGATACACCCAAACAGATTGGTTTGCAGATAGTAGATTATGCCTCAGTTTCTGAGAAATGTGATTAAGTCTTGGTCTCATTGATCTCTCTCTTTTTCTTCATTTGTTTGTCTCTCATAGCAACTACAATAAGTAACATGTTTTTGCCTAAGGTATTTGTACTTTTCAAGGGGAATCACTGTTAATCCAAATGATTCTGATTGGTGAAATTTTAGCAGCATAGCTATATAAAATAAAGAATTCCATATAAAATTCAGCAGAGATTTTTTGTGAGATTTGACATCTAAATCCTTTTTCCATTTTACTCTATGTACAAGTCCAGCCTTATATATCCAACCTGTCTGAACTTAACCAAGATTTGAGCCGAAAACTTACATGGAGGTAGTTTATATGGGAATGTGGTTCAAGGGATATATATTGAAAGACAAGGCAGAAGGAAAAAAGAGAAAGCAATACAAGGAGAGACGATTGTGTTAACACCACTAAGGTATGGGTGCTTAATGTCATGGGTTATATGAGGAACATGCTGAAAAGCATCTTAGAACTTTTGGTTTTGAGATAAAGAAGTGAGAGACATTTATGCATCTGCTCTTATCATTTATTGTTCAAGTTGTATTAATTACCCCTTTTATTTTCTGTATATTATGATGTTTTGACATTCTTTGGGGCTTTACACACCTGGGGAGAGATTGCCCCTCTCAGGCAGGCTAATTCCTGGTTACGGTGAACAACTAGTCTGAAACCTGACTTTAATGTATAGACTGATGGACCCAAGACTGTGCCCTCACCCACTATCTCATGACTCATACACCAAGCCAGTATTACGTCTGCTCTAAATCATTCCAGAGCCAGAGACTAGGCAACTAGAGGCCACCCTATTGCACAAAGCCAATCCTGGACTCTTTACTCTGCCCTGTCTTGTCTTTGCCAAGGAAATCCCAATAAAGATCAAACCATGCCTTTGCCTTCTCCTGTCATCTGTCTCCGCATCATCCTGGTGTTTCTGATGAGTCCCAGTGTGGCTTAGCATGCTCCCTTCTTTCTGGGAATATAAACAATAAATTCGTCTTTCAATGACATTAGCTTCTCTGTTTTTTTCTCAGTCACATTCCATCAACTAAATCCCAGGTATAATTTTTTAACGCAAGGTCGGTGCAGCAGGTAATAACTCCTGCCATTCTGGTTACACAAGTCTGAGTACCAAACAGGTTCCTCCAGATGTTCCAGATTGCAACCCGGGCACAGAACCCCAGGGCACTGTGTACAAGATACAAAGTGTGACTAAAATTAGCCTGCAGGTTGCACATGCACAAAGCAGGGAAGAGTCCATGTGAAGTGGTCCAAGCAGTGGTGGCTGCATTCAGAAGAGAGGCCACAATGACTCAGGAGTAAGGCTCAGGAATCATTGATTTAGAACCCCTGCACTGTGACCTGAATCATGGGCCATACTTCATAATATACAGGCTGTGGGGCTCATGGGCCTGGCCCTTCTCTACATGCATGTGTTGTGCATTTATTATAATACAGTGAGTTCACGGAGAACTCCATTTGAAAATTGTCCCTAGGCCTCAGACTTCATCTGGCAGCTCTTTATTGAGCAGTAACCTCATTTCTGATGCTGCATCAGCAGTGGTCTGCCTGGTGAACAAAGTAGAAAAGGCGTTTATCTTTGAGATGTGAAACAAAGAATTACGGTAAAATGATTAATCTCTAATAAGCAAATAATTTGAATATGTTGTAGAAAAATTTTACTTTCTTTCAATTCAGCTTCCAACCTTCCCTTCTGTGTAAAGGTGGGGTTTATCTTTCTCTCTGTTGCATGTGTGACCACAGACGATGGGCTGATATGCCAGCTGCTCCAAATCAATTCTAAGTCTTATTATTTCAGCGTTCCTTTCCTGTGGTGCAACTGTATGCTGATGAGAGCACCTGGACCCATTATATCACCCCATGGAAATTAGGGCATGAGGAGCTGGCACCCCGATATTTTAAAAGTAATCAGTAATCTGATCCAGAGGTATCTCGTTTCCTGTCAAAAATGGTATACACATGGGATAATGAAATATTATAAATAATTTTATATTTTATAAATTTTATATTTATATTTATAGTATAAATAATAAATATATTATATTTANTTATATAATAAATAAATAAATATTATTTATATATAATATATTACATTATTATATTATATATTATATTATTTATATATATATGAAACAATTCTTGAATATAAAGAAGAGATTCTGTAAAGGACAGAGAATGGATACGGATAGTGACCCCTGCCACTTCCTGCTTCCCAGACTCCCAGGTATGAGGTAATACACTCTTTTGGAAAGGTATTGGATCTCTTGATGTGCTGAATTGAATTGATAACAGATCAGTTCATAGGAAACAAAGTACATGAGATTAGGCCTACGGGCCATACTCGTATGGTTTTTCCTTTCTTCTTCTTCTTCTTCTTTTTTTTTTTTTTGCTGCAAATTTTACTTAAATCCATTGGTTATATTCAGTATTTCAGAGAATGCAGTCACAGCTGCAAGGAGATTGTGAATTTTGTATAACTATACAAATTTTGTGTACATTCATCTTTCTCTAAATCACTTCAATAAAGGACTATGGTTCCAAAATTGATTGTAGAAAATTGTCAGTAAGTCAGAGCCTCCACCCCAACCTCCATACACAACAGCATCATCTTTACCAAGCAAGCTCAAACCTGCCATTTTCTCCCTCACGGAGTGTAGCACAACACTTCCTACTTCTCTAGAGGAATGTCTCTGAAGTGTCAGTTTCCCATGCCCATGACAGTCAACTCAGCTGATTCACATTTTCTCCCACTTAAATTCACTGCTTTTGGTCCATTGCCATAACCATTTCACTACACTGTAGGCCATCCAGTTGGTAAAATGTTCCACAACTTGGATTGTCTGATGTTTATTCATAATTAGATTTAGGTTATGCCTCCCTGGCAGAAATATCACCTAATTTGATACTGTGTTCTTTCAGTGCATCAGGTAAGATAGAATACAATTTTAATTTATCTCAATACTGATGATACATTTTGTTCATTTGTTTAAGGTGTATCTGCCTGGTTTCTCTGATAAAATCACACTCCTTTTTAAAAATATTTATTATATAAGCATATTAATATTTTATTGTTTATTATTGCTTATGTTTCATGTTTGTTACTTATATTTGTTATATTTCATTTATTTATGTTTATATGTTATATATGTATATGTTGTATATATTATATAGTGCACTTATAAATTATATGTGCATATATAAATATACATACACATATATGGGTATGTATAAGGGTTTTAATACTGTATTATTTATTTTAACATTCTGTTGTCTTAGTATTGGCCAGTGGAACCCTCTTTTGGCAATATATTCATCTATTTTAGAATACTTCATTGTTTTCTGGAAAAATAAGTTATTCCAAACTTATCTTTCCCTTACCTGCCTGGTTACTATAATCAGCAATTTCTTTAAGGCATCCTGTCTCATTTATTGAAAAATGATATTTTGAAGTCAAGATCTGAAAGGTAGATGTGTTCATCATTTTGAGATGTCTCTACTCACAGGACATCTCATCTATCTCATCTAATTTATCTATACTGAAAACCATGAGTTCATTCCAATACCTTCAATTCTAACCCAATAGCATAGGAGTTATCTTAGTTATATTTTTCACATTTGTAATTTCCTTCTCTAATAGTGAAAAAACTTGGTTTCCATTAGCCTTGAATATGTGTTTATTTAATTAATTTTTCTTTCATAAGTCAATCTGTCATCTCCGCCACAACTTTGTCCTCTGTATGGAGACCCTCTTCACCCTATATGGGCACCAATATCCTATGCCACATAGCCTTTATCAATGAATTCTCTCCTCATACTACTTGAATTCTGCCTGGACCTCTCCTTTCTGGAATTGCCTTTCTAGCCAGGTTTAGATTCTTCTCCTACACTGAGCCACCTCTGTGGGTATACCTTCTTTACGTTTTTTAGGCTCTTGATCTTCATGCGGGTCAATGACTCCTCTTTCCCTATACTCAGTTCCCATCTTATTTGCTTTGTTCCCCTAATCGATTTTGCACTGTTCAGGGAAAAAAAGGAGGGGGGGAAGGGAAAGGAAGGGAAGAGAAGGGAAGGGAAGGGAAGAGAAGGGAAGGGAAGGAAAAGAGGGGCTTGGAATCATTTATAACATCCTTTTTCCCCTTACACTTCACACTCAATCTATTAACAAATCATATTGGCACTATATTCAAAGTATGTCCAGAATACTATCACTTATTACCATTGCTGTTATGGTCCAAGATAACAGCATATTTCCTCTGGATGATCACAATAGCCCCCTTATTGTTTTCCCATTACCTCTATAGTTTAGTTTCAACTAGAGAAGCTAATTTGGTCACTCATCTGCTCAAAATCCTTCTCTTTGTTCTCCATCCGATTGTAGGTTAAAAAAAAAACCACAGTGTTTACAATGAACTACAGAAGTTACATAAATTGCCTTTATACCTGAGTCTTAACCCTTGGCCTCCAAAGTGCATTATTGCATCTAATTATATCTCCTACTTCTATATCTTCTTCTTTTAATGGTCTTTTTCTGCTGTTCCAAAAGTGTGCAGGCTTGCTCCTAACTTCTAAATTTTGTGCTTGTTTTTCCTCTGTGCCTGGGATAGTCTTACCCCAGATATCCTCAAGGCTCATTTGCTTTCTCCTTCATATCTTTGTTGAAATTACCTCCTCCTTAGCAAGACCTCACTGATGAACCTTTTAAAATTTAATATGCTTAATATATTTCAGCACTCCTTATCACTCTTTCCTAAGTTATTAGGTTTTCTTTGCACTAATATTTACTAATACTGTGAGGTTTGCTTATTATTCAATTCACTACTGAGAATACAACCTCCATGAGGTCACAGATTTCTATTTCTGCTGTTACTACATAACTGCCATGAAGGACAGTGCCTCTTGTATAGCAAGTACAAATAAGTATTTGTTGAATGAACTAATTTTTGTGTGTATTAAATGAAATAAACTTTTTGATGCATAAAATATATAAAAAAGACAAACGATCTTCTATCTATCCTTTTTTCTTCATTAAGTCATAAATCATTTCAGGTAAGGGATAATATATTAATTCCTTTCTCTCCCAAACATAGCATAATTAGAATAATACTGTACTATTCAGTAATCATTTATTTCAATCTGTAGAATTAGTGATTTATTGAAACATTGTCTCCTAAATTTTGTAACATTTGGTAAGATTGCATGGCTGTGTTTACTTACTTAGTCCTTCCCTCCCTGACAGATGTGGTATCAGTGAGGGTCCAGGAATTTTTCTGTAACTGCCAATTAATAAAGGTTTTACTGGTATAAGAAAGACTCATTATTTTGTCTTCTTCCTTGGTCCCTTTTTCTCTCTCTTGTTTATTTTCACTCCTTTTGTCAGATTCCTTTCTTATAGTAAGTGGTGTGATTTTAAGTAGACCCTAGTGTCACAAAAATCAGAAAGTTTTCCATTAAAAAACATTCCTAGATGAATTCTGTTTCGCTAGGGAATAGGGTAGGCAAAAATGTTTTTATTCAATCATGTTGAAAAATGGAAAATTTCCACTTTAAAAATATGATTTAACATTGCTAAATTCCAAATGGTACAAAATCCTTAATCTACTAGTAGAGAATCAGCAAGACCAATTGCCTTATTGCAGCTAGGAGAAAGGCCCAGAAAAAAACATTCTCACCCCACTGGAGATGCAGAGAATCAACCTGAATTTAGATCATTGAAATCCTTACCTTTAGCAGGGGATGCAGTCACTGATAAAGTGCTAACTTGGAGCTGCAGTGAGGCAAGGCTTGACAGAGCCGGGTGAACCAGGACAATAGAGGGTGACCCTATCTCTCTATTCCAGGCTAAAATCCTCAGATAATAACAAACTTCTAACACTGGAGGAAGAGAAAAAACATAGAGAGACCCTCATTTTTGCACAGGCTGATACAGAAAAAATACTAAAGCTGAGGGTGGAAGAGAATCATTGAGACGTCTCCAGCAGTCCTGTTTACAACCTAACCACAAAAGTGATACACTGAAAGTATGATAGCAACAACAAAACAAACCAGCTCAAACCTTGACTAGATTGTCTCACCTTCTCCCTTCTTGCTTCCGAGCATGAACACTCTTCATTCTAGTTTCTATGGTCCTACACATGGGTTAGGCTTTCAACCAAAAATTATAAGTCACACAAAACAGTAAGAGGCACAGAAAGCAGCAGAGCCAGTCATATGTGACTCAGGGGTTGAAACTATCTAGCAGGGAATTTCAATCAACTATGATTAAGATATTAAATATCTTTTAGTGGGAAAAAAATTGACATTTGTTTGAACAAATGGGTAATTTTAGCGGAGAGAATAAAATGAGAAAGAGACAAAGGGAAATATTAGAAATTTTAAAAAATCACATGGTAATAGAGGTGAGAATTGTCTTTAATGGGCTCATCGGCAGAATCCAGAGAGCTGAGGAAAAGCTAGTAAACTCAGAGGTGAGTTAACAGAAATCAATCAAAATGAAACTAAAGAGAAAAAGAGTAGAAATCCAGAACAGAGAATAAAGAAGTTTTGTGATTAAACTGTCTAACATTGGTATATTTGTAATCTCAGAAGAAAGAAGGAGAGAAAATGGTATGGTAATATTTGAAGAGATATTTGTGGAAAATTTTTCAAAAATAATGAAAGGTATCAATTCCTCCAGAGCTAAAAATTTCAGAGAACAATGAGCAGAATTAATATATCCCCAGAACACACTTGGACACATCTTATTTGAACTGAAGGAACACAAAGATAGAATATATTAAAGGCTTCCAGGGAAAAAGAGGCAAATCATGTACAGAAGAATAAAGGTAAGGGTTCCAACAGACATGCTATCAGAAAGAACACAAGTCACTAGACTCTAATGTGAAATCTATGCACTAAAAAAATTGACTGAGAAATAAAGACATGTCTAGTGAAATAAATGAAAGTTAATATGACTGCTGTTCTAATTCCATTATTGCCACCACCACCCAAATGGAATCCATCATCTGAAGTGTTACATGACAGAAGATGTTGGAGGAAGTTCTTCGGACTAAAGGAATTTAATACGAGACAGAAACAAAAAAAAAATAAATCAATAAAAAATGTGGCTTGATATGATAAAAAGCAAAGAAAATATAAAATGTATGTACTTAGTAGTAATTTCTCTAAAAGACAATTGACATTTGAAGAAAAATTATGGCAATCTGTTTATCCCATATGTATGTGTAAAATTTTTGACAATAGTCAGAAAAGGACAAAATGAGAATATTCTAGCACTACACTGAAGTAACACAATTTCTGATGACAGACTAAATATAGTTGTGTGCCAACCTCCCAAGCACTATCAATTTTTATTTTTAAAAATTTGTGTTTCTAAAGTGGCATGAATAACAATAAGCAAACACTAGAGATAAAATGAATTCATAAAAAAATGCTCACTGCAAAAAAGGCAAAAAGAGGTAGATATGATAACAAAGGGATATGCTTCTTAGCTGTGGGTAGATTTAATCTAAAGATTTAATGGCACAAAAACAGGCACATAGACCGATGGAATAGAATAGAAAACTCAGAATTGGACCCACAAATGTATGGTCAACTAATCTTTGACAAAGCAGGAAAGAGTTTCCAATGGAAAAACGGCAGTCTCTTTAACAGATGTTGCTGGGAGAACTTGACAGCAGTGTGCAAAAGAATGAAACTAGACAACTTTCTCACACCATACACAAAAATAAACTCAAAATGGATAAAGGACCTGAATGTGAGACAGGAAACCGTCAAAACCCCAGAGGAGAAAGCAGGAAACAACCTCTTTGACCTCAACTGCAGCAATTTCTTACTTGACACATCCCCAAAGGCAAGGGAATCAAGAACAAAAATGAACTATTGGGACCTCATCAAGATTAAAAGCTTCTGCACAGCAAAGGAAACAATCAATAAAACTAATAGGCAACCAACGGAATGGGAAAAGATAGTTGCAAATGACATATAAGGTAAAGGTCTAGTATCCAAAGTCTATAAGGAACTCACCAAACTACACACCTGAGAAACAAATTATCCAGTGAAGAAATGGGCAGAAGTCATGAACAGACACTTCTCCAAAGATGTCCAGATGGCCAACAGACACATGAAATGATGCTCAGCATCACACATCATCAGGGAAATACAAATCAAAACCACACTGAGATACCACCTCACACCAGTCAGAGTGACTAAAATGAACAAATCAGGAGACTATAGATGCTGGCGAGGATGTGGAGAAATGGGCACCCTCCTACACTGTTGGTGAGTGTGTAAACTGGTACAGCCCCTCAGTGTGAAGGTTCCTCAAATAATTAACAATAGAACTCCCCTATGACCCAGCAATAGCACTGCTAGGAATTTACCCAAGGGATACAGGAGTGTTGATGCATAGGGGCACATGTACCCCAATGTTCATAGCAGCACTCTCAACAATAGCCAAATCATGGAAAGAGCATAAATGTCTACCAACTGACGAGTGGATCAAGATGTGGTTTATCTATACAGTGGAAAACTACATGGCAATAATAAAGAATGAAATCTGGCCATTTGTAGCAACATGGATGGAACTAGAGGGTGTTATGCTGAGTGAAATAAGTCAGGCAGAGAAAGACAGATACCATATGTTTTCACTTATAAGTGGCTCAGGAGAAACTGAATGGAGGACCATGGGGAGGTGAAGGGGAAAATATTTGGGGAGAGGGAGGGAGGCAAACCATGAGAGACTCTTGAATACTGAGAACAAACTGGGGACTGATGGGGTGGGAGAGAGGGGAAGGGGGGTGATGGGCATGGAAGAGGGCACTGGTTGGGATGAGCACTGGGTGTTATATGGAAGCCAACTTGACAATAAACTATGAAAGAAAAAAATAAACATTTAAAATTAACTAATTGATGTATAGTAATAAATGGCCTAATCATAAAAGTTAAAGACTGTAATTGTTTGGATGGAAAAATCAAGACTGGGGGACTCCTGACTGACTCAGCAGTTGAACATGTGATTCATGATTTTGGGACCATGAGTTCAAGCCCCACATTGGATATGGAGCCTACTTTTAAAATAATTTAAACAAATATTAAAAAGAGAAAAAGAAAGAAAAATCAAGACCCTGTTATATGAGGTTTAAACATAAGATAAAGATAATATAAGAAGATAAGATAATGATGAGATTAACATGGCAAAAATTTTAGTCTTTAAAATTTTCTACTTAAAAGTTTGATTTTCTTAAAGCAATAGTACAAATATGAGAACATAAAAAACATGCATTTTTGGTCATCTTTCATAGCTGTTTTTAGAAGATATATACATATAAATATATCTTCTAAATTTTCTAATTTTAGAAAATAGAGAGAGAGAGAGAGAGAGAGAGACAGAGTGTGAGCAGGGGAAGGGCAGAGAGGAGGGAGACACAGAATCTGAAGCAGGTTCAAGGCTCTGAACTGTCAGCACTGAGCCCAAAATGCG
Source organism: Crocuta crocuta (assembly GCF_008692635.1). Classification (NCBI taxonomy): domain Eukaryota; kingdom Metazoa; phylum Chordata; class Mammalia; order Carnivora; family Hyaenidae; genus Crocuta; species Crocuta crocuta. The sequence goes on along the minus strand of NW_027530851.1, from coordinate 1,273,497 downwards.
GCTCGAACCCATGAACTATGAGATCTGACCTGAGCCAAAGTCAGGCACTTAACTGACTGGGCCACCCAGGCACCCTAATATAGATATATCTTCTAAATATGTCCTGTGTATATCTATATATCTCCTGTAAATTTTTCATGATTTGATCTGAACCTCAGGTGTGGGTGGGCATCTGTGAAGAGTTTGTACATAATTTTTGAGTGCATATGTTCCTTTTCAAAAACAGCCCGCTCACCCACTGCTTAAAATGGACCATTATTGCCAGTTATTTTTACTCTGTGACTGTATTAGTCTTTGTTCACAGCTCATTGGAACCACTGTGCATAACCAGCAGGGAAACTAATACAGAGGGTACATTCTATATTAAATGAAATTTAATATAAATGAAATTTATCTCCAGGGAATTTGCAATTTGACAAGAATATGGGCTCACAGCCATAACTTGTAAACTGATGTAGACTCTAGAACTGTAGGCAGAAAAGATAAGTCACGTTCAGATGGAGAAAGGGAAGCACTTTGTATATAGCAAGAAAAGAAGAAATATAATGCATAGAGAGAAAAGGAAATGAGTTCTCATAAAGTTCAAGATATATAAAGACTACTTTAATTGGTGTCTGATGACTTTTTAGCTCCTGTTCTAATAGCTAATGAAAACCATTTTTCTTGTATCTCACTGTTTCCATGCAGTATTCATGCACTCTTCAAGTAAGTCTTTTTCCTTTTCACTTAATTTGTTTTGACAATTCACTCCATGAAGTTAAATTACTCTAATTTTTAATTAGTAATATTATTACTAATTAAGATACTGCTAACCACAATTTCTGACATGGAATAGATTAATTCATGCTGTATTACAGCCATCAATAAAAAACATGTATTACTTGTAATGATATACTTAGAAATGTATTGTGTTTATTGCTCTGCAACTATTAATGTGCCAGTTTATTTTAATTTTTTTGTTTAACATTTATCTATTTTTAAGAGACAGAGATAGAGCATCAGCAAGGGACAGGCAGAGAGAGGGAGACACAGAATTCGAAGCAGGCTCCAGGCTCTGAGCTGTCAGCACAGAGGCCCACACAGGGCTCAAACCCATGAGCTGTGAGATCATGACCGGAGTGGAAGTCAGACGCTTAACCAACAGAGTCACCCAGGCGCCCCTGTGCCATTTCTTATATCTATTCTTGAGTGCATACAGTATGGTGATAGTATTATGAATAATGTGTTATCAGAAATAATGGCCCCCAAAAGATGTCCACATGTGAATCCCTGGACACATGAAAATGTTAGATGGGAAACGGGATTTTGCAGATATGATTAAATTAGGGTCTTGAGATGGGAAGTTCTCCTGGATAATTTGGGAGGGCCGAAAAATCATGATGGTCCTTATAAATTAAAAAAGGGAGGCATAAAATTCAGAATCAAAGAGGTTTTTGAAGATCTTGCACTACTGGCTTTGAAGATGAAGGAAGAGTCCATGAGCCAAGGTATGAGGCCAGCTTCTAGAAACTACAAGACAAGAGAACTAATTCACCTGTGGTGCCTCCAGAAGAAACTAGTCTCTGTCAACCTTGATTTTTCTATAGTGAAATCAATGTTTGGCTTGTGATCTCCAGAACTGTAATAAATTTGTTATTTTAAAGCCTCCAAGTCTGTGGTAATTTGTTACAGTAGCAAAAGGGAACTCATAAAAATGGTTAAGGGGTGCCCAGGTAGCTCAGTCAGTTGAGCATCTAGCTCTTGACTTCAGCTCAGGTCATGGTCTCATGGGTCATGGGTTTGAGTCCCCGGTCGGTCAGAGTCTATCCTGGCAGTGGGGAGCCTGCTTGAGATTCTTTCTCTCCTTTCCTCTGCCCCTCCCCTGCTCACTCACATGCTCTGTCTCTCTCTCAAAATAAATAAACACACACACTAAATGCTTAAAAGTTATTAGCAAATGAATATGATTTCTAGGAGTGGCAGAATTGCTGTAATTCAGTATGAGAATGTTTCATGGTTTGGGCTTCCTGGAGTTTTGATGCAAGTTATCTAACTGGTGTCTTGTTCATCAAATCTGTATCCTGTACCCATAGTTACTGTGTTGTAGGTAGTATACTGGATACTCATTGCCTTTTGTTTATTAAACCAACAAATTTTTATAACCCATATCTTGTGTACTCTTCAATTATTTCCAATTTTTCCTCATGATTTTCATTTTTTCAGTAGGATATTGAGGAACAGGGGAATTTGATAAATTGCCTAGGATTCCAGCTGACATTGGTTGGAAAATGGCACAACTTAGATGTAAACTCAGGTCTTTCTAATATCAGTGCCTATGTTATTGTACCATACTATCTACCTTATGGCTCAATTTATTTATTTTGTTTTTCCAAATAGTTTGGAAAACTGTGGTTGGGGGCCTCTGTACAACCTGTCAAAAGGCTTCATAAAAGCTATGGAAGCAAAGTCACCGAGGGACAAGCAGGAGAGAGGGTCACCTTCCAGTCAGTGCACGTTGTCTCTTCTTAAAGGAGAGAAATTTTGCTGTCCATCACCCTAACGTACTCCATAATAAGTATGAACTAAAAACTAATTCTAAACTAATAGTTCATTTTTAGATGTTTTAGAAATCCATAGTCATCTTCCAAATTTTATTGTGAATCCTCTGTCTCTTGACCAAAAAATCTATTCCTCCAAATTCCATAAAATTAATTTAGATGGAATAACATCCAAAATTCCAATCAGGTTTTATGGAATTTATTAATTTATCGACATCTGTCAGTTATTCAACTGAATCTACTTAAAAGGCAAACATTTTAATTATTGATATTATTCAATAATTATTAATTAAGCAAATTAATGGCACTATATTAATTCAAACTTTAAAATGTAGACAATGACAAAATTATGCAAACGTGTGAGGTAATAATCTTGAGAATACTTTTCCTTGAGACATTATCATTGTGGATTTTTATTTTATACAGTTTTCCAGAAGCATTTAACCGAAAGAGTGAAGGATGAATTCCAAAATCTCTAAAAACAATTTCCTTGCAAATTCTGATTTCATTAAAGTTTTCCATAAAACAAAAGATAGTGTACCTAGAAAAGAGTAAAGATATTTAAGAGTTTTAGGTAAAATTTTAATTTTAATCCCAAATATTGAAATTATCTAAAACAAAATTCAATTAGTATGAAATTAGCACGTTTTCATATGCATTCTTTAATAAAATGATATTTTGCTATTTAAAATTATTTATGCCCTCATAGTCAAACATATAAGATACATAAGTAACTAATGAGAAAAATGGATACAGCAGAGATTAAAAAATGAAAATTAAAAAAAATCAGACTCTTGAAAATTAGAGTGTTTGCTAATATTCATTTTTAGGACCTCTGCAGAAACATGAACTTTAATAAACAATTTGTGTTGTTTTGTTTTTGTTTTTGTTTTGACAAGAATATAATCCATAGCATACATTTTAATTGCCACTTGCCAATACCTGATCCATGAATTCATTCCTGGTAATTTAATCTGTCACTATTAATCTAATAGTAACTTAATCTGTCAAATTAAGCTCCTAACAGTACACACTCAATGCTGCTTTTACATTAACTAAAACTGAAAAGACTATAGATCCATTCAATGGATTACTCATAGAATAACGTGTGTCAATATTTGCTGACTTGCTAATTTCTCAAGTATATATTTGTGAGAAATTTATAGGACAGAACTGTGCCATACATATAATCTCTTTTATGCAAACAGCATAGTGTTTAATCAAATTATTTACTTATTTTATATTTATTTATTTATAGTCACTAGTTCATACATTTTTATAGGAATAGGACCAAAAGTTAAAAAATATATATCAGACAAGGAATTAAGGTAAGGAATTAAGGGAAGAGGATGGATATAAGGTAAGTTTTATGTGTATTTGATAACTTCCTGTAGTGTTTTAATTTTTAATTAGAGGCATATATTGAATATATTTTAAAAATAAGTATAAATGAAATTATAGACATAAAAATGAAATATTATTAGGAAATGGAGAAAAATATTTAGTAATGGTATCCTATTTTTTTTCTATAACTCAAATTAGTTAAAAATATCTGCCAAGGCTTTAAGCACAGTTCCTGAGTTCTGGGTATCAGTGGGTGCATGCAATTAGCAGACAGGAAACATGATAGCTAGTTTAAGTACATTCCAATTTGTCTTTTTTTTTTCTTTTTTTGTAGCCTATAGAGTCAATTAAAAACTCCTTAACAAATCAAAAGCTAATTTTAGTAAACTGGAACTTACAAAAATCTAGAAATCTGTTGTATACAATCTTTAAATGCAATCAATTCTATCTATTCAATCCCTCTGTATACTAGACCAATAGAGTTTGTTCATATCATCTAAGACTAGATTGTACTTTCTATATATGACAATGTGGCAATCAATACATTTTATGATTCTCCTAACACAGGGCTCAGGCAAGGCTTAATTTTCCCAACTCCTTCCTATCCCTCATCTAATTAGGCTGTACGACTATTCTTACTAAAGCTAGGTGAGATGTAGTTAAGTTTGTCCTTTCTAGTAGTCTTTTCAAAGAGGAGTCCCCTTAAGCCCTTGATTCCTTTGAATTACTTTATAGGGAAGATGCAGTGGTAAAGCAGTGAACGTTGATGGAGTCAAAGTTGTAAGGTCCTAGATCTCTGAATTACCATGGAAGAAAGGCTCTTACCAATTGAGTAAATATCTTAAATCATCATGTGAGACAAAAAGAGAATACTTTGAGTTTTACCACTACAATTTGAAGGTTTATTTATTAAAACAGCAAGTGTTACCCTAGCTAATATATAATCAAGTTTTACACTGCATTCATTTTTATTTTGACTCATATCTTATTTCTGAATTCTTCTTCAGAGAATATAAATTAAACACACATAGATATATATTTTTCCCCTCAGTAGAAAAGGATAAATGGTATTTGGGAAACTAAATGACATAGTAATTTTCAAATTTGCAAATTTATGTAATTACTTCTATGTTGTTTACTTAGTAAACCTGATATTTGGAAATTTTGGAGAAATATACCTTCTTCAAAACCAGAATATGGAAGGGGAGAGTCAAACTTTTTTCTTGATGTCTATAATCATAGTATTGGATGGGGAAAGTCCATGCAGCACAATTTATTTCAGAGTTTTGTTAGTTATGGCAAGTGTCATTATTATATTTATTATCTTTTTTGTTTAGAAACAAAATAAAATAAAATAGCAAAATTTGTCCAAGAAAGAAATAAAGATTTCCATTGGCTCTTTGTCAAATTAATATGCGGTGATATTGACCTGAGGGCCCCAGAGGAGAGGATGTGCAAAATAAGTAAGGGCCTGTAATATGTACTCATTAAATGAAGCCAGCCATAAACCCACAGGGATTATTGTTAAAACTTTGACACATATCTTAGGAATTCAACGTTTCCTTCTTTAGACACTCTGTTGTAATAATTTATGATTCTAATGGTCTTTCATTACCTATGAAATCAATACAACGTATAACATTTACAAATAAAAAGGTCTCTGTGTCTCTTACCTGTATATTTATGCACTTTGTGTAGAAGACTTACAGCAAACAAGACTGTGTTCTGAAAGCCACTAAAGTCACTAATGAAGGGGGCTCTATCCCCATTCACAAGCATGCGTGTTGGCAGCTCCTTCTGGAATTCATATGTTCTAATTAAAGTTGTAGGAAAGAGTGGTGGAGCTAAATAATCCACAAATAAAGCCCAACTTCTTTCAAAATCAGCTTCTTGCTTAGAATAATATTTTAACCTAACAGACAAGTGGGAGAAAGTATGCATTTAGAGTTAGTCTACCCAGAATTTTGCCAACTGAATTTTCAAAACAGATAATTTGTTCAAAATGACATTATTGAACTTTTTAGGATATAAAGAAATGTGGTGTTAATTTTAGCTCCCAGACTTGAAAATGTGAAAAAATGTTATTAGAATTTTAAATGTGGATATTACCATCTCAGAACATATGTGTTTTTAATCACATGTTTTTCCCTTTTCATGAAGGATTTACATTACTTACACAAACTGTGAAATGTGACCAAGTCTCATTGTTTTAAAATGTAAGGATAAAAGTAAAAGAAAATTGGCAAAATTTATGCTGAATTTAGATATGTCTTAAAGAACACAATTTTCATTTCAGGTAGCCAATAAAAATGAAGTAACAGAATTTTTCTTGCCTTTTTGGGGGCTTGGTATTAGTTTTTCTGATGATATATCCTAGAAAGCCACCTTTCTGTTTTTCAGGTATACCGTGTAATGATTTGATATATGTGTATGTTGTGAAATGATCACCATAGTAAGTCTAGTGAATATTTGTTACCATGCAAAGTTACAAATGTTTTTCCTTGTGATGAAAACTATTAAGATCCACTCCCTTAGCAACTTTCAAATAAGCATCACAGTATTATTAACTATAATGTTTATGCTGTATATTATATCCCCATGAACTATGTATAATTAGCAATTTGTACACTTTGTCTTCTGAGCCCCCAGAGGAACAATTCCTATTGACTGATTATTAACTGGTTAACTCTGTGTAAGTGGCGAGGGGGAGAGGGGGAATGCATGAAATACTATTCCTGATTTTTTGCATATCTCTTTCCTTTTTTTTGCATACTGGATAGTTCAGACACTTTAAAGTGGAAACTCTAAAAATCAGATTCCCATCCTCACCAGGGTTTGTTGTTGTTTTGTTTTCTTGTCATTATTTGTTTATTGATTTGCCCGGACAGATTCTGTTGTTCATTCTGTGTTCTCTGTAGGGAGTCATCACTGAGGTCCCTGCTCATAAGCTTCATGGTCAGCTAATGATTAGCTAACGATTCCCTTAAATTCCTTGAACCAATAAGTCTTTCTTCCTTTGCTGAGGAGCCCTGTGTAAGTGTTGGGGAATACCTTCAGTGCTAAGGCTTACTTCCTATTTGTTCAGGGCCTCAAGGTAGCCAAAGGAAGATATTAGGGTTCTCTCAGTTCTTGTCTGGGTATGCCCTCACTTCTATTAATAGCTGTAGGCTCCCAGAACTGTTTGTGGGTCCTGAAAAAGACAAATGATCTGTAGATCTAGTAACAAGTAGCCACCAACCATTTTTAGACTGACTTCAATCCATTAACAGACGTTTGCTTCAGTGAACAGGTTTTTGCAAGTATCCAGTAAGTGACATCTCTTCATTTCTAAAAGTCAGTCAGTAGGGAATGGACTCCTGGCATAAACATGCCTCTAATGCCAAATGACAATGGTCTTACCTGAATAACCCTCTTATACTGATGACTTAACTCACTTAGATGCCTAAAAATCTACCAATCTGTAAACTCTGTATCTCCTAATAACTTATCTCAAGATGTGAAGAGTGCTCTGCAGAGACTTGAGTGAAAAAGACAGTGTAAGATGGAAAGATTATTACCATATTAAAACAAAATAACTCTAGATCCATTCTTACCTACTGTGAAAATTTTTATGAGCGACCTCCAAAGATGAGACATGTGCAGCCCATAAGTACTCCAACAGGTCATCAAAGCTACTAGAATGTGACTTTACATGCTATTCAAGAAAAAAAAAAGTCATTAATATGTAGGCAATTATAACAATCTCTTTTCTTGAAACTCAGTCTATTTACAAATATAATTTTGCAACATTCTAAATAAGGGGAGAACATTTATTCCCTAAGAGTTAAGATATAAAAGAAAGATGTAATGCTTAACACTCCCTAAAGAGGTTGATATCAGTTATTTTAATTACTAGTGATACTGAAATCATAGGAAAGGCATAAATCATGTGTTTAAGAAATGTTCAGGATTTATACGGCTCAGAGCCAGACCTTTAGTATTTCATGTATTTGTTTTCCTCTTGCCATGCAACGAACTGTCCACAAAGTGTTAAGGGTAAGAGTGTTTTATCTAATCATATGCAATATAATGAAGAAGTTCTCTAAAGGGAAACCCAATCTTTAGTCATTTACTCTTTCACCCATAACACTTTGCTTTGGACATCAATATTTGATTCTGACTGTCGAATGCTCATTTCAATCAACTCATATGTGATTTGTTTATCAAGAGAGTTGAAATAAGCTGATCAAATTCACCACAACCTATCCCACAACTGCATTTCTATGTCAGTTATTGCTCAGTTGTCCTGAAATTATGATGAGCTTGGACACTTCATGCACGAGTAAGCCATAATGTCTCTGGGTTCACATGTGTGTGTGTAACTTATTTAGTATGAGAGGAAGAGATAGGGCAGCCTCGATCCTGTATTAGTAATGAGGATGCTATTGAGGTATGATGCGCAGCAATTCACTCATACTAATATTGCTGTCACCATAATATTTTCACATTAGGAACTTTATTCCTCAGCAACACATTGTGGTACATTAAGTGCTATTCAAATATTATCTGGCTACCCTTGAAAAGTGTTAATTAAACCACAAACACCCCCCCCCACACACACACACACACATACAACCTGGTAAAATTCATTCCACTTTTTCATCACTTCTGGAAAGGATGAATGACAGCTAGAAACATTGTAACAAAAATTCATCTGATCTTTGGGTGGTGGCAGAAAGGTGACATTGTCTGATGATATCCCCATTATTCCAGAATCAACCGCAGCAAGGAAGGGCATTGCAGACAGAAAATAATTAATGTCTGTATAAACAAAAATTTATTAATATTGTTAATATCTACAAGAGGTTGTTTCTGAAGTAAAGAAATCTCTCCTAAAAGTAAACCTACAGATCTAGAAATGTGGTAAAACTTTAAGTAGGAATTTTGAGAACTTTGGGAAAGTTATCAGAAATTTCCCTTAGTGTTGGGGAACCTGGGTGACTCAGTGAATTAAGCATCCAACTCTTGATTTTGGCTCAGGTCATGATCTCACAGTTCATGAGTTTGGGCCCCTCTTTGGGCTCTGTGCTGATAGCGGGGAACCTGCTTGGGATACTCTCTTTCCCTTTCTCTGTCCCTCCCCTGCTCATTCTAGCTTTCTCTCAAAATACATAAATAAACATTTAAAAAAAAAAGAAAATTTCCTTAGTGTTATATGCAACTTGAATATGCTTCTCTTAAAAATCCTACTCTCATAAAGCAAAATAGATTTATGTTTTACATTTATTATTTTATTTTATTAAAAAATTTTAAGTTTACTTAAAAGTGAGAGACAGAGAGAGAGCACGAGTGGGGGAGGGGCAGAGAGAGAGGGAGACAGAATCTGAAGCAGGCTCCAGGCTCTGAGCTGTCAGCCCAGAGCCCAAAATGGGGCTCCAACTCACAAACTGTGAGATTATGACCTGACCTGAAATCAGATGCTTAACCAACTGAGCCACGCAGGTGCCCCGTACATTTATTATTTCAAATTATGGATAATAATAATTATACAGGAACATAAAGTACTAATTAAATTCTGAGGCACAGTAAGTGAAATTTTGAAAAAATTAGCAACAGAATTCTATACTTTTCCAAGTTTTTATTCTAAAGCTGAAAATCTGATGTAGCTTTAAAATGTTATAATATTTTATGTATATAATATTTTATCCAGATATTTCTCTTGTTAACAAGATTTTATCTGATAATATAACACACATTTTAATTCTGCTATATGTGTTTAAATCAAATTTTGAGATTACTGGTTTTCCCTAACTGATATTTTCATAATTAAATAAGCTAATCAGTAAATTTAACAAATATCTATCTCAGGGGCTCCTGGGTGGCTCAGTCGGTTGGGCTTCCGACTTTGGTTCAGGTCATGATCTCACGGCTTCTGAGTTCGAGCCCCACGTTAGGCTCTGTGCTGACAGTTCAGAGCCTGGAGCCTATTTTGGATTCTGTGTCTCATTCTCTGCCTCTCCCCCACTTGTGCTGTGTCTCTCTCTGTCTCTCAAAAATAAATAAATGTAACTTCGCTCAGGTCATGATCTCACAGTTTGTGGGTTCGAACCCCCCTTTGGGTTCTGTGCTGACAGCTAGCTCAGAGCCTGTTTCAGATTGTGTGTCTCCCTCTCTCTCTGACCCTCCCCTGCTCATGCTGCCTCTCTCTCTCAGAAATAAATAATCATTTTTTAAAAATTAAAAAAAAAACAAATAAATGTAAAAAATATTTTTTAAATATATATCTCAAAACCTACTTCAAGATATCCACATTTTAGCCAAACAGATGGTTTTTTTTGTTCGTTTGTTTTTTGTTTTTTACAAAAGCAGTGATTCTGGTATGGGTTTTTGCTTCTCTAATAAGGATCTTAAGTTCCACTAATTTTTTATGGAAACGTCATCGATTTCAGGTTGATTGTCACATTGAACTCACCAGCCCACCAACTGTCCACAGAGATGCACAGCTGATCCCCAGACTTATGGCCACAGTCTGTACTTTGGGTGGGATCGGCTAATCTCCCTAAAAGAGAGGAAACGCAGAGTTGGGTTTACTAGGTCCCTTTCCTAGCTGTAGATACAAACACTAGCTAGATACACCATGTTTACGGGAATAAAGAATTGTGTCAGCTTTCCTTTCACATTGTCTTCCCTTCACTTCATGACTTTCTGCTTCCCACCTTCCATGCATATTTTTTTTCCTTTTCCTTATCATCCCTAGAATGATCTACTCTCTCTCATAGGCCTTATTTTTTGTAACTTCTGTAGTCTGTGTTTCTTCTACTTACTAACTGCTCTGCATCTTTGATATTAGGGAGCGAATATTCATGTACAGTAAACAAGGTCTGGACTCATTTGCTTAAAACCATATCCTTTTTCATTGATTACCTATTGTTTGACCGTGGATAAATAACTTCTGCAAGCCTCAGTTTTTTCATGTACATACTAGAGAGGATAACAATAATTACCTCCTAGAGGTCTGGGGCTTTTAAATGAGGAACTAAAAAGTGTTCAGCTCGGGGATGCCTGGCTCAGTCTGTTGAGTGTCTGACTCTGGATTTTGGCTCAGGTCATGATCTATGAGTTTGAGCCCCGTGTCGGGCTCTGTGCTGACAATGCAGAGCCTGCTTGGGATTCCCATTCTCTCTCGCTCCGACTCTGCCCCTGCCTTACTTGTGTTCTCTCTCAAAATAAATAAACTTTTAAAAAGTGCTCAGCTCAGAGAACACGTGCTGCCATAAAGATTAGCCATTATTCTATTTTTATCTTTTTGTCATCCTCTCTTACCTCCTACTTTCAAAACATCCCTTTCTGGTTTTTTTTTTTTTTCACACTTGATATTTTTGTACCTTCTGCATCTACTCGCTGCATATCCCTGAAGCTGACTCTATGCCAGTCTCTTTCCCTGTTTCAACCATTTTCATACTGGCTTATTCTCTTTACCCCTGCTAACTTTCTCTTTTCTCTAGCTCCTCCTAAACACTATTTTGGCTCTCTACTTGCTACCCCAGCCTCTTTCCTGCCCAGTCCTTACTCACCTGTTGGGCACATGCTCTTTTCCTGCAACATTCACATTTTTTTCTTTATCCTTCCTTTCCCTTGCACTCACTATAGTATTTCTTCTCACCAGTTCATTTCCCATGAACCTATTTCGCTTCCCTTTTACTTTCTCATTCTAGTTTCTCATTTGGCTCTTCTTGACCGGATGACCCTTCAGTGGGCAAAAGGAAAGGTTTGAGTGGTTCTGCTAATTAATGGAAATTTCCCAAAATTGTTAAACCTCTTTTGAACTAGAATAATATTCAAGTATGTGAAACATACCTCTCCTGGTTAGGAATTGTTTTAAATCTACTTTAAAGAGTCTCTGCCCTTTTAAGACGACTCAGTCTCAGGGGATGTTTCTCCATGATGCTAACCTGAGGGTTTCCTTATGTTCCTCACTTCCTTGTCTTCTACTCTATATATGAAACTGGACTCCAGTTCCATTTTTGTTAAATCCCCAAAAAACTGCTTCATTAGTGATTCCAAGTCACTTGCAACTGCACGTGTCTGAGACTGAGCCCTTATTTTTGATAGTCAAGGAAGATTAAATCACGAACCTTCTGTTCTTTGTCAGAGGACTTTCAGGACTTTTCTGGACATCTTCAGCCCTTTCTCCTTCTTTACAGCCAAGCTGTGCCTGCCTCCAGCTGTTTTACTTTCTGAAGAAGTTTTTTTCTTGCCTTTCCATGACAAGAAGTATGTCATTCTCAATAAGCTTGACCAAAAATTGTTTTCTGTCATACTCACTTCTTCCAGAACAAAATTTAATCTTATATTTATTACTATTCAAATTCAAAATTTTGTCATGAAAATACAGCAAACCGCATTTTCCAACTATATTATTTCTGTAGCATGCTTATGTGTCTCCCATACTCTAAACATTTTCCTCTTTCTCTATTTTTCTCGTGTATACCACACTAATTCCACCAATTCTCTCTCCTTTTGTTCTTCCTAGTTCTTTGTCCACAGATTACTATTTAAAAAGTCCATCAGTATTGTACCCTTTTTTCAAGGTTCATTTCAGATCTTACTCTATTCCCAGATTATTCCAGCTCACAACATTCACTTTTGTCTAACATCTAACATTCAGCTCTTTCTTGTTCTATGGTTGTATCATTTCTAACTCTCCTTCTTAACCACATTGTAATGGAGGGCAATGACATCTACTCTCAATTTCTTGTATACATGCCACAATCTTCCCCTTTTTCATCTAAGTGTCACTTCGTCACTTCCTTATCCTGCCTCAGACTCCCAGTATCTCTTCCCAATTCAAATATTATTCTGATTAAAATTTCAGCTAACCAATAAAAATAAATGAATGCTGACAACACATGCAACTAGACAGATGAATCTCTAAATAATCATGACAACTAAAATAAACCACACCCAAAAATGGGCACCCAACTGTCTATATGAAAATTCTAGATAATGCTGTCTAATCTGTAATGATGAAAGCTGAGGATATAATGATGGAATGATGTGAAGTTGGGGAGTAGGGGAGGTGAGTAGTTGGAGGAATGGAGGCAGCTGGGAGAGACTGGGTAAAGAGAAGTTCCTGAAGATGAGAATACAAAAGGGAAAAGAAAATTTTTGGAATGACACATATGGCCGTTATCTGTGGTGATGGGCTCAAAGTTATATACTTACACCAAATTCACCAAAAAATGCATTTTCAATATGCTGTTTATTCTGTTTATTATATATATTAATAAACTATATTAAAAACTGTGTTAAGCAATCTAGAAGAAAACATTTAATGTGTTTAAGTATTGTGTAAGCATTAGGCCCTTGTTACCGAACTAATCCATGTTGCTTAAGAGCCCAATTAAAACTCTCCTGTCTGACTTTAAAGACCTCTCTTTAACCTTAGTTCATCTTCTCAAATAAACAACCCATTACTCTTTCACATCCTAGTTCTGCTGGCGTGGTAGTCTTCTCCCAGTACAACCTGCCACCTTTGTAATTAGTATTCTAGCAATTATATTTTCACAATGCCTCCATCAAGCTCGTTGGCCCTATTCTCTTCCCATGATATCCTCAGCCCATGGTTGTCACTCTTTTTCCTGAACTACTCTTGTGCTTACAGTCTTTATCTTGTCTTTGAGACTTAGAATAATGTCGGTGAAATATTTTCACGGGCTATTTCATAGTTTGTAATTCTGTTTTGGTTTTCTCTAAGTACATAATACAAGTACATAGAATTCAACTAAGTAAAATCAGCCACTTAAAAAAAACCCAGTGGAATCCCATATGTTGTATTCTTGAATGAAAATAATATTTTGAAAATACCTTATCCAATATTCTACTTTGCTGTTTGTTCATTACTGGGCCCAGGGCTGAAAATTTTCCTAGGAGTAAGTGTGTGCACTCCTTGGGGGTGTTGGTTACTTATTTATAGTGGATCTTACGTTTTCACTTCTCCAGAACCATGTCTCAGAGGTTCATATATTCTTCTTTTCCATGCCAAGGACACCCCAAGAATGAGAATTATACTGGATATCAGGAGATTCTCCCAACCAGCTTGGATATAATGCCACCTCAGAATGTTATCATAGATGAGACCTTGCAGTCTCTTTCCCTGTCTTTTCTATAATACCACCCATTTTCTCATTGATTCATCTCTTCCAACAGTGTTTTCTAGAAGTTGATAGTGAAGGTCCCTTACTTCTCATTGAACAAGATAGCTTGGGGCTTATGATATTTTTGTTGCAAACAAATGTCTACTTTCATTCTTCATTAGAGATATTATTTTCAGGTTTTCCTATAAAGTTTTTCTCTTTTGTCACTCTAATCTATTCGATTATAGTCTAATCATATTTAGAACTATAGATAATGAAAATTAATCTTATACAGCCATGTGTATTTAATGTATATCACCTTAACTGCTTTATTCCTGGATGTATTCTTTAGTGTTTAGAACTAGGCTTGGTCCCAATAGCACATCAATTAATAGTTATTGATATTGATTAATATCAATTAATATTAATAATACTGAATGAACTAGGCCCTATATGCTGTGCTTTGGTGAGTGTGGTAATCACTAGCCATTTGTGGCTATTTAAGTTTAAATTAATTAAAATTAATTAAAATAAAAAATTCAGTTCCTCAAAAGCATTAGCCATTTCAAGTGTTCAGTAACTTCATGTAAGCTTATGAGAACTACTTCTCTCACAGAAAACAGTGTAAATAGAAACATTTCATCATTGCACACAATTCTTTTGGACATTTCTGGCTAGCAAAAATCATGAATACGTGATAGAGATTAGGCAAGAACACAAATGGCTGGAAAAGGATTAGGAAGGAGACAGAAAAAAATAAATTTTTAGAAAGATGGTGCTAAATGTACAAGGTACTACTTCCTAATTAATTCACACTTAAATCAAAGGGTCATTGTAATGAAAAAAAGACATTCTTACCTGTCTGATATTGCCATCCATGCTGTACCGGCAATCCCCATAAAATATTTTGTTCATTTTCTGGTGAAAATTTTGCAAAATATTTGGCTGTCTTATTCAGTAGGATTTTATACGTCCCCAGTCTCTCAGGATAAAGCCAGAGGTTAATGATGTACTTTCTATTTTCTATCTTATAGTCACTGAACTGACCAGGACTCTCTTTCCACAGAGGAAGATATACATCTGAGACATTGGACGCTCCTGCTAATGAAGCAAAAATACAACCAATGATTAGACAGGGACAGGAAAGATCAAAAGCCATGGTGTTTAGCCCAGAGAATGAGATTATGACAAGACCTTTGTGGGGAAATGGAGGAGGAAGCTATATTGTTTTTCTGTGCCTCACCTAAGCAACACCTTCAACTGCCTTCCTCAGTAATAAGAAGGTGGAGGTAAACAAATGCCTTACCAATGATAGTAGGCTACCTAACTTGTTAATCATCTCAAAAATTGTTGGTTATGGGGGCACCTGGGTGGCTTAGTCGGTTAAGCGTCCGACATTCGCTTAGGTCATGATCTCGCGGTTCGTGGGTTCCAGCCCCGCGTCGGGCTCTGTGCTGACTGCCAGCTCAGAGCCTGGAGCCTGTTTCAGAGTCTGTGACTCCCTCTCTCTCTGACCCTTCCCTGCTTATTTTATTATTAATAAAAATATTTTAAAATATTGTTGGTTATGTATCAGTCTCTAGAATTTTTAGTAAGACTGGGTTTCTTCCTAAATTTACTTTTGTCTCTATATTCTGTCTGTCTCTCATATTAATTATAATAATAAGTTGTATGTCTTTCCCAGAGTTACTTGAATTTTTAAAATTTTTATTTTATAGATAGAGTGTGAGTGGGGGAGAAGGGCAAGAGAGAGAGAGAGAAACTTAAGCAGGCTCCATGCTCAATGTGGAGCCCAAAGCACGGTTATTCCATGACTCTGGGATCATAGCCTGAGCCAAAATCAAGTCACTGCTTAACTGCTTGAGCCACCTAGACACATCTAGAGTTATTTGAGTTTTAAAGGACAACTGTTTATACAGTTTCATCTCTAATTAGTGGGATTTCAGCCACATAAATATACAGTTAGGTAAACAATTTTAGATAGAATTTGTAAGACATTTTAGTGATATTTGGGACTTATCAGATTTCTTTGGAATTTTAGTTCAAGTGAAAGTCCAGACTTTGTACGTCAGACATATCAACCCAATTCCATGTTACCAGAATCTGCACCAAAAAGTTGTGTGCAGGAAGTTGATTTGTGGTTACAGAATAAGAGAAAGAAAAGGAGAAAATAAAGAAAGGAGGAAAAGGAAATACAAGGAGAGACTATTGGTTTGCTTCCACCAATGGTGTGAGTGCTTAATGTTTTCTTGGGACTAAGGAGGAACACTCTTATGAAAGAGCCACTGGCCTTGAGGGCAGGAACTGAGAAGCATTTTCTCTGGTCAAAGTGACCCAAAGTGTAGAAACTCTCTTGCACTTCTGGTTGCACAGACCCGTGTGCTAAGTGAATTCTTACAGCTGTCTCGGTGGCAGCAGTGGCACAGAAGCTTAGGGTGATAGATAAAAAGTAAAATGAGTGACTGAAGTTTAGCTGCACATGGCACTTGTGTGAAGCAGGTCGGAGAGGTGGCTACAGTCAGAATAGAGGCTCAGAGGACTCAGGAGTGATGCACAGATATCAATTCAGTACTATTACACTATGACTGATCATGGGCCATAATTGGGAATATACAGGCTCTGGGCATATGCATATGTTGTTAGTTTATTGAAATCACAGTGAGTTTCTAGGAACTCTTTATCAAATAATTAATTCCAGACCTCAGACTTCATTCGGCATATATTCGTTGATCAGTGTCTTTATTCCTGGTGCTGCATCAGCACCAGTCTGCCATGGTGAATAAAGTAGAAAAAATGCTTGTCTTTGAGATGTTGAACAAAGGATTACTAAAAAAATTGATCACTAATGAATGCAAGTAATGTGAATATGTAGTAGAAGAATTTTATCTTCTTTCACCTCACCCCCTGCCTTTTCTTTCAGTGTAAAGGTGGGTTTCTCTTTCTCTCTGTTGCATTTGTGAGCATAGAGAATGGTGGGCTGATATGCCAGCTGCTCTGAATCAGTTCCAAGTCTTATTCCTTAAGCATTCCTTTCCTGTGGTGCAACCTCACTGCATGCCGAAGGGGACACCTGGCCCTCATTGCATCATCCCACAGAAATTAAGGCATAAGGAACTGGCACCAAGATGTTCTATGAGTCATAGATAGTCTGTTTTTGGATCCAGAGGCATCTTGTTTCCTGTCAAAAATTGGATATACATGAAATAATGAAATACACAATTATACATAGACATATGAAATAATTCTTGGGTATAAAGAAGAGGTTCTATAAAGGACATAGAGTTGATGGAGATATTAAATATATTAACTAAACTCTATGGTCAACTGGGCAATATAGAGACCCTAATTTTTTTCCCTTTTAATGAAGGAAAATGGTTGGAGTTGGTTGAAACAAGTAACCTGAGTGATATTTTTGTTTTTTCTTTCCAAGAGGGGCAATATCAGGTCTACAGATGTCCAAGTTTTTGTTTATTTTTTATTTATTTTATTTTATTTTTTAATCTAGACTTTTTTTTAACAAGCAGACCAAAATACACCCAGGATCTAGTATTGTTTTGTTTGCTTGTTCTTTTTTGTTTCTTTTTAATTTTGTTTTGTTTTTCTCTCTTCATTTTTTTCTGGACAAAACGACGAGATGAGGAAATTCACTTCAAAAGAAGGAACAGGAAATGGAACTCATGGTCAGGGATTTAATCAATACAGATTTAAGTAAGATGTCTGAGCTAGAATTTAAAACAAGGATTAGAAGGATACTAGCTGGGCTTGAGAAAAGCATAGAAGATACCAGAGAATCCCTTTCTACAGAGATAAAAGAACTAAAATTTAGGCAGGCCAAAATTAAAAATGTTATAATTGAGATGCAAATACAAATGAAGTCCATAAAAATAAGGATGGATGAGGCAGAGGAGCAAATTATTAATATAGAAGATAAAATTATGGAAAATAATGAAGCTGAAAAGAAGAAAGAAAGTAAGGTCACGGATCATAAGGACAGACTTAGGGAACTCAGTGACTTATTCAAATGTAATAAGTTTTGTGTCATAAGAGTCTCAGAAGATAAAGAGAGAGAAAAGAAGGCAGAAGGTTTATTTGAGCAAATTATAGCTAAAAACTTCCTTTATCTGGGGAAGGACACAGACATTAAAATCCAAGAAGGACAGAGAACTCTCCCTAAATTTAACAAAAGCCAACCATAGCCAAAGCAGATCAGTCAAATTCACAAAATAGACAAGGAAAGAATCCTGAAAGCAGCAAGGGAAAAAAAAAGTCCCTAATCTGCAAGGGAAGACAGATTAAGTTTGCAATAGATCTGTCCACAGACACTTGACAGTCCAAGAAGGAGTAGCAGGATATAGTCAACGTGCTGAATGGGAATAATATGCAGCCAAGAATTCTTTATCCAGTCAAGCTGTCATTCAGAATACAAGGAGAGATAGAGTTTCCCAGAGGAACAAAAGCTAAAGGAGTTCATGACCACAAAACCATACATGGAAGAAATTTTAAGGGGGACTCTTTGAGTGGAGAAACAAAAGACTAAAAGCAACAAAGTCTAGAAAGGACCTGAGACCATCACCATAAGCATCCAACTCTAAGGTAACACAATGGCACTAAATTCATATCTTTCAATAATCACTCAGACACTAAATGCTCCAATCAAAAGACATAGAGTATCAGAACGAATAAAAAATCAAGATCCATCTGTATGCTGCCTACAAGAGACTCATTTTAGACCTAGAAACACCTGCAAATTGAAAGTGATATGATGGAAAACCATGTATCATGCTAATGGATGTCAAAAGAAAACCATAATAGCCATACTTATATCAGACAAACTAGATTTTAAAACAAAGACTGTAAGAAGAGATGAAGAAGGGCATTATATCACAATTGAGCATCCTATCCATCAAGAAGATCTAACAATTGAGGGGCAACTGGGTGGCTCAATTGGTTGAGCATCTGACTTTGGCTCAGGTCATGATCTCATGGTTTGTGAGTTCAAGCTCCCTATTGGGCTCACAGCTGTCAGCACAGAGCCCATTTCAGAGCCTCTGTCCCCTTCTCTTTCTGCTCTTCCCCCATTTGTGTGCTTTCTCTCTCTCTCTCTCTCAAAATAATAAATAAACATTAAAAAATATAAATAAATAAATATTTAAGAAGATCTAATAATAGTAAATATTTATGCCCTCAACTTATCAAACTCAATATAGCAAATACAAACAACCCAGTTAAGAAATGGGAAGATATGAATAGACACTTTTCCAAAGAAGACATTCACATGGCTAACAGACACATGAAAATATGCTCAACACTACTCATCATCAGGAAAATAGAAATCAAAACCCCAATGATATACTTTATACCTATCAGAATAGCTAAAATTATAAACACCTGAAACAACAGGTGTTGGAGATAATGCAGAGAAAGCAGAGCCCTCTTGCTCTGTTGGTGGGAATGCAAACTGGTGCAGCTACTTTGGAGAACAGTATGGAGGTTCCTCAAAAAACTGAAAATAGAACTACCTTACAATCAACAATTGCATGATTAGGTATTTACCTAAAGGATAAAAAAAATACAGAATTGAAAGCATATATGCACCCCAATGTTTATAGCAGCATTATCAACAATAGTCAAACTATGGAGAGAGCCCAGATATCCATTGACTGATGAATGAATAAAGAAGATATGGTATATATACACCATGGAATATTACTCAGCCATCAAAAAGAGTGAAATCTTGCCATTTCAATGATGTAGATGGAGCTAGAATATCTCATGCTAAATGAAATCAGTCAGTCAGAGAAACACAAATACCATGATCAAGTGGGATATCATATGATTTCACTCATATGTGGAATTCAAGAAACAAAACAGATGAACATATGGAAAAGGGGGTGAGAAAAGAGTAGAGAAGAAACAAAGCACAAGAAACTTTTAACGATAGAGAACAAAGTGAGGGTTGATGGAGGGAAGTGGGCAGGAGATGGGCTAGATGGGTGATGGGTATTAAGGAGGGCACTTGTGATGAGCACTAGGTACTGTATGTTAAGTGATGAATCACTGAATTCTAGTCCTGAAACCAATATTGTACAGTATGTTAATAAACTAAAATTTAAGTTAAAAAAATAAAGAAAAAATCGAGTAATATTTCATATAAAATTAATAATGAATTAATTTTCTTCCTGTTTTATAACTTTGTTTTCAAAGAATTACATTACTGTGCAGTGTGCCTCTCTCTTATAATTGGAGAAACTATGTATTAGGCTATCATCACAGATAAGTGGTTTTTTAACAAGTATAACAACGTTTTTAATACTGTGTTATGCATATGACTATAATAGTGTATGCCATAATGACTCGTTCATTATGTACATTCATTCATTCATTAATGTACAGTCTGGGCTACCATGAAGAAATGGTATCAATTCTGGTAGGCTACCATAAAACAATCATATTGCTTCTTCATTATCAATGCATGAATCATTTATCTGTAAATAAATTTGAATTTCTTTTTCACACTGTCTTTTCATTTTTTATATCTAGAGTTAGTAATACATATAACATCTAGAGTGCTTTGTGTTATATAAGACAATATTGATATAGGTACTGACAGAGACATGTGATTTGTTTTGTAAATAGGTGATGTAAACTTACGGTATCTGTAAATACAGAATAGTAAATGTAAAAGTATTTTCTCTTCCTAATGATTTTCTTAATGACATTTTCTTTTCTCTAGCTTACTTTATTGTAAGAATTCAGTATATATTACGTATTACATACAAAATGTATTAACTGATTATGTCATCAGCAAGGGTTCTGGTCAACAGTAGACTATTTAAGTAATTAAGTTTTTAAGGAGTCAAGTTATATATGGATTTTTGACCATGCAAGGGGTTGGCACCCATAATCCCTCTGTTGTTCAAAGATCAACTATATGTATACACAACAAAACTGTAGCAAAAGCTAGCTGCTATTCATTCCTCCCAGCAGCAATAAAAAACCAAACTGCATTTTAACAACTTTTGAATTTAAAAAGACAGTTGTAGGGGTGCCTGGGTGACTCAGTCAGTTAAGCGTATGACCTCGGCTCAGGTCATGATCTCATGGTCTGTGGGTTCGAATCCACATTGGGCTCTGTGCTGACAGCTCAGAGCCTGGAGCCTGCTTCGGGTTCTACATCTCCTTCTCTCTCTGCCCCTCCTCCACTCACACTCTGTCTCTCTCTCTCTAAAAAAATTTAAAAAATAAAAGGACAATTGTATTTAAACATAGTAAGATATTTGGTGTATTGTACTTCACATTTGTCTAAGAATTGAGATTCCTATAATGAAAATGTAAATTATTATTGAATAATATCATTACTATGGGGTGATGTATCATTATGAACTCTTTTCAAGGAAGCATTGACATACTCATCCATCCCTTTCTTCATAAATTAAACATGTAGCCATCTTGAAGGATGGAGAAGAAGGTGTTTAGCTTAATTGAAATTTCAAATCCCCCAGGGATAACCCTCTTTGTATACATATGGTTGTGAAATTGGTTTTCGCAAAGTTGACCAGTATTTAAAAAATTTTTGTGGTACTTAAAACTGAATATTTGTTGGCCAAGAGTAAGGCTTATCATAGAAGTAGACTCGGTCTAAGTTTGATTATGGAAAACAAGTTTAGTATACTTTTATATAGCCAGGTTTGTGGGGGGGATGCTGTTAAATTAAATGCTATATTTCCCTCAGTTTTCATAATATCATTCTAGCAGAAAAGCACATAAACATGTCCCCAAAATCTGGTTCTAGCCATTATGAATACTGATCCATTTTGAAAGTATTTCAATTCATTCTTCCAGATACTTATCTACTACCACTAAAATTCTATCCTGTGTTTTATACATAAAAGTTTTACATCTGCATGATAACCACAAATGGCATTCTTCCTTCATTTATAACATTGTGAAATTATATGTGTAAAATTTTCCATGAGAGAGATTTTACTGTTGTATAAATATTAACCAGATTCTCTCCCTTTGGTTAGCATTGACAGGCATCTTCTAGGGATTTGATAACTTATTAGGAGCTAACAGACTGCATACAGTTTGTCCCTGGAAGTTGCTGGCAATATTTTTAATGATGAATAATACTGGATGCATATATTACTTTAAATCATCATTTCTATTTGGCATAAAACACATTTTCATTCTTATTTTTTTTGGAGATATCATAAAAATTTCCACTTGATCTATATAATAATTGTTCACGGGGTAAAAAGCAAAAAAAATATTATATAGAGTTCAAAAATTAAAATAGGCAGAAAGTAATGTGTGAAAAAACAGTGATATACTCTCCTTCCAAAAGCAAAAAATTACAAGGATGTTTATCACCAATTTCTGCCTATAACTCTTGAAAATGTAATGGAAAGGAAATTTCTGCATATCTGGATATTTTTTTTTATCACAGAATTTTAATATGATCAGAACACTCGAATAAAAACTAACATTATGATGTAACAAACAAGGCAATGCATAAGGGCCAAACGAGTTTACCTAAAAAAAAATCATTCCTTAACAGACAAATATAAACACAACACAAACATGCTAGTTAGTACATAGCACTGGAAGGATGTGTGCTATCAAAATTAGGTCTTAATAAATGACCTAATCTGGAGCATGTCATCAACTATTCAAAGTGAGAGAGATAGGATTAGAAATAGCATATCCATATATCCAAGCTTGCCTGATAGGGAATTTGCCTGGCAATTTTTCACTTACAGTTGTATCCAGATTTGGAAGAGAAATTTTATGTCACCCTAGGCCATAACCTGGATTGAATCCCAAGAAACAAAGAAAAGAGGTGTTACTGTTTCCTTGAATACATGCTGTTTTTCTCACTGACTACTTGATTCATGTCACTTTATCTATCTATCTATCTATCTATCTATCTATCTATCATCTATCTATCATCTATCTATCTATCTATCTATCTATCTATCTATCATCTATCTATCTATCATAGCCCTCTATCTTTTGATACTCTGTTACAACTGATCCTCAGGCTGAATGGTGAAAGGATTTCAGGCTCTTGGCTGCTTTGGTTTCTATCAATTGAAATGGGATAGTCACATCTTCAACAGTGCTTCCTGTTTATGAAAACTGCTAAGGAATATTGAGACCAAGACCAGAGAACACAGATCACAGAACACAGATCAAGTCAGCCATGTCACATTCAAGGTGGAGCCAATCCTGAGAAGAGACTCTCAGTGAGCCCACCAGGATTCAGGAATTTAAGCTTCAGGTCTGTTTTGTAAAAAACAAACAAACAAACTAAGAAAACCTGACTCATTAAAAAAATTTATTCAAGGTATGTATGCACATAATTTGGAGGCAAGAAGTTCTGTAAATATTTTTTCTTATAAGCCCAAAATAGAATTGGATTATTGTAGAAGCTAAAAATATCCACAGCACATAATACCAACATAATTATATTTGCTGTCTACTATGTGGCAAGCAAAGTCCTAGATGCTGGGATAGTACATGAAGAATAAATAGAAAAAAATGGAGCCAAGGGACTATGTAATATGTTTAAATGATAAAACAAATTCATAGAAAACAATATTAAAACCATGATAGATATTACTAGTTTATAATACTAAAACACAAAGTAATAAAAATGTTAATTTAAAATAATATCATACTATTCATAAATTCAATTAAAATAAAGAGCATCAAAGTGATAAAAGTTAAAAAAGAAATATAAGAAGAAAGGAATGACAAATATAGTTACCAGCACAAAGTTAAGGATGAACTTATTTAAGGAAAAGATGCTATATCGATATACAGCTTTGTGCGTATAGGGGATGGATCTCTGACTTGAATATCTTATGAGGCTGAAATTTGCTGCACAGGGCTTATGGGGGCTGAAATCCAAGTTTAGTTGTCCTCAAGCCAAAAGCAAAAGTTAGGAAGCAGAATGTAATCCTAACCATTAGTCATCAGTTTACCCTAGCTGATTACATTCAGCAAACAAATATATTTACATCTAATTGTGGAAGTTGTCAAGGATGGATATAATGCTAAAACAGGAAACAACAAAAAAGTTTCTATCTTTACAGTTAGGCAACTTCCTCGAACCTATTTTTAAGACCAATTTTACCTGTTATAGGAACACTTTAATTTAATCAACTACTATATACATAGATGATGCAATATGCTTTTTTGCCCTACTCTGGAAAGTCTCCTTAAAAGGGAATTGCAATAGAGAATTTTTAGGGCAATTAAACTACTCTATACAATACTATAATACTGGATATATGTCATTACACATTTGTCATAATCCATACAATGTACAACACCTAGAGTTAACTCTAATGTAAACTATGAATTCTGGGTGATAATTATATGTGAATGTAAGTTCATCAATTATATCACTTTTGGAGACAATTAGATTTTGAGTGATAGTCATCTATCAGTGTAGTTTTAGCGATTGTAATAAATGTACCACTCTGTGGGGATGAGCACTGAGTGTTATGTGGAAACTAATTTTAAAAAAAACTATTTTTAAAAAAAAAAAAAAAAAAAAATGTACCACTCTGGTACAAGGTATTGATAATCTGGGAGCCTGTGCGTGTATAGAAGTATATGGGAACCCTCTGTACCTTCAGAACCATTTTGCTGTGAACTTAAAACTGCTCTGAATGCTTACCGCTGCTTCCTAGGGGAAGGCAGCGAATGTGTGCTCTTAGCATCAAATTCCAAAGGGAGAGCAAGCACTGTCATCTGGGTTACGTTATTGTTTATTCAACATTAAGAAGCAGTAATTAAGCAGCTACTGTGTAAGATGTAAGGCGTACAGTGCTGGCTGGTTAGAGGCTTGAAGATATAGAGAGCGATGAGAACTGAATCCTTGTTTACTACATGGAATGATGAGTTTCAAGACACACCACTCCAAAATAAGGCACCTTAGTACGCTATACAGGGCTGAAGAAATTTGAGAAATGGCTGTGGAAGAAAGGACTTTCTGACTTTCCCCTCAAGCAGGTCATACAACCCTCAAGTGAGAGGTACCTTCTCGGCAAGAGAAAAGCAATATCCTTATCTCTGAAGACAAGGAACACAGAGAGAAATCTGAACAAACAGCCCTGTTAAGAAACTTCCCTTAGTTTGGGGACCTGGGTGGCTCAGTTGGTTGAGCATATAACTTCGGCTCAGGTCTTGATTTCAGGGTTCGTGAGTTTGAGCCCCACATCAGGTTCTCTGCTGTCAGTGTGGAGCCTGTCTCCCTACTATTCCCTAGCCTAAGATCATCTGTCTCCCTCTCTCTCTCTCTCTCTCTCTCTCTCCCTCCTCCATTCTCTTTCATTCTCAAAAATAAACATAAATTCTCTCTCTCAACACTAAACATTAAAAAAAGAAATTTCCCTCTGTTTAGTATAGTTACCTCATATCTTTTGTCCTATTATATCTTTCCATTCTTCATCAAACCTAGTATAAAATCACTCAAGCTTAACCATTTCTTTGGATCTTCATTTCCTTATGAAGATTCTCACATCACATAAAACTTATATTAAGTAAATACACATGCTTTTCCTTTGTTTTCCTGTCTTTTGTTACAGCAGTTGTAATCAAGAATTTGAAAGAGTAAAGGACAAATATATTTTCTCCACGTAGGGGAAATAAACAGGTAATATATATCTCTATAGAGTGAGGAGTGTGAGGGAAAATGAAGTAATTAATGCAGCTCTGGGCGCACAGGGAAGCTTCCTGAAAGATGACATATATCCCCAGTCTGTGCATGCCTACACAGTCAAGTGGACCGGTCAAAGGATTTACACAGTTGCAACACTACTCCCTAGCCTTTATATTTACTTTTTACTTAAGATTTCCCTAGAAGAAATCCTGTCTTTTGGATCGGAAAAGCCAGCTTTGGGGTGGATTGCCACTAGAGAACCGTCACACTTAAGAAGGAATTCAAGTGCTTTCTCAATGGTGCTTCACGTTCTACGTCCTCCTTGATTTTAGCAAAGCGGCTCTGCTTGAAAGATCGCCAGATCCTACTAGAACTTTGCTTCAGCCTCTTGGCCTTTTAACTTCATGTTTCCAGTGGTATCTGGTCAAGGCTTTCAACATTTTTATCTGGTTTTATCTGGTATTCAATTATATTGAGCAGTATTACATGGGGCAACATAAGTAAAAACAAACATTGGATGAGAAAATTTTTAGAAATTTAAAGTTTTAATAATCTCATTTCATATTTCCAAAGAATGACGATTAAGTCACCAGCATCTCCCGAAGTATTTATTCTACTGAGTAAACCCATATACCTGATGTGATGGCAGATAAGATCTCATCATGTTACTTGGAAAGTAGGGAAGGTAAGACTCAGAAACGTCAATCAGTTTACATTCACTTCTAACATTTTTTATATTTGAATATTATGAAACAGAATTAGCAAAAAGCTGAGCTGTCTTTGTGGACTGCAAAGACTCATTCCTATAATCTTGATTAAAACAATCCTTTTCTAAGGGACCGATTACAGTGGATCTTATCACTGGAGATGAGAACTCCTGAGTGGCTTTGCTAACTTAAAGGATGGTGTTGTCTGATTTAAGTTTTCTCGACAAACCACCTAATTCTGCAGGTTCTCTAGATTCTTTGGTACATTTTACATTGTATGTCATGGATAGGTAACACATTAGAAGTTTAATCACAGATATAAATCATATTGATAACTAATTTAAAAAAGGAAGTGTGACTTTCTCTAGATGTCATCTAATGTTTCTGCAACAGTGGCTGGGCACCTTTATCACTCCTACGATCATCCTGCCGTCTCTCTGGGCTCAGGCAACAGGCACCTTGTAACATGCCCTTTGATCGACCTGGAGATAATATGAAGCATCTCTCTATTCCTTTCTCGAGGCTCATTACTTTTACTTCCTCCATTGCTGTTGAACAGAAAAAAATTAAACACAAAACTCTGCCTGACTAATGGAAGCAATAGTTACAATTGTTTTACCAGAATTTTGCCTATCAAGTTCTGTAGGTTTCAGACATAGCCAAAAATCCCTTTCCCAAATCCTAGTGTTCTGTACCAGGCTTTCCCCAGCTCCTGGGTTATATAGCAAAAGAAGAAACAGAAGCACATTATAATTGAAAGCTTGAAAGTTACTCATTTAGCATAGTTCCAGAATAAATGTGTCCTGTTGAACCAAGTTAAAACATAATTGAAACACGTATAGTTCTTATGACAGAAATATCCAAATTAATATGAGTATGGAGGGAGGCAGGTTATACATTAAAAATATGTGAAGAATAACGTTTTAGATATCATTACAGTCGTCCAGATTTGGATGGTATAAACTATATCTTACCTTTTAGATAGAATTAAAACATACTGAGTGGAGAGTTTATTTCTTTTAAACTTTGCGATGTTACAAGTTTTAGCTTTTTATAAGCTCTAATGTTACTGAAAATTAGAATTGGATTAGAAACTGTGTTTGGAAAATATTTGTAAGGAGGCCTAAGGTATAGAATTGTCCAATCACTATGTTGTATACTTGAAGCTAATATAACATTGTATGTAAACTATACTTCAGTAAAAAAAAAGAAGGAAGGAAAGAAGGAAAGAAGGAAGGAAGGAAGGAAGGAAGGAAGGAAGGAAGGAAGGAAGGAAGGAAGGAAGGAAGGGAAAAAAACATCGGTGCAGAAAAGGGAGAAGCAAGCTTTTGGAAATATGTGGCTGCTTAGATTTATAAACTAGATGACTAGCGTCATCTAGTGGTCATTCCTATAATCAACTCTATTTCCATTGTTGCTTAGAATTTAGTCACATGACAAAAGTTTTGTCAGGTATTTTGAACTAAGTAAAAATTAAATAAAATTAAATAAAAGAATAAAATAGCTTTTTATAAGCTCTATAAATTGCCCTTCATCTCATCCTTTTGATTACGTGGTTTCTCTGGTACATACGTTCTCAAGTGTGAACATGTCTGCCTCTGCCCCTTGTCAGACTTCCNGCAATATAATAATTACTTTATATATATATATATACATACATATATAGGGATATATATATGTACATATATATGTATACATATTAGAGACACACAATAGGTATACTATTATATACAACTTTTGGTATGTGAGCTATAGCATTTGACATATTGAAATACTGTATATAGTATATTGAATATATATGTAGAAAAGCAGCTGCTTTACTTGTCATGAGGGAGGTGATAATTTTGCTAAACATAAGACACTGGACTTAATTTGCCAACTTTAACCCTAAAAGTTAAATTAATATTTTAAGACTCCTGCTGATAACCCCATTATTTTAACTAATAAAGCTGGCATGGATTCTGAACCATTGTTTATTTTACTCAAATGTTTAAAATTAGTCAAAGAGAACAGCAGGTTTCAATTCTTGAATGCACCTAATCTGGTAGCGGGGGCTCAAACACATGCAAAAACATAATAATAGCTAATAATTACTTGGCCACAAAAGAGAGTTTGCCTGGAGGTTTTGTATTTTTCATGGCCAATCTACAAATCAAAAATCAAAAGTTGAATACCGATTAAAAATTGGCAGTAAAAATACGATTCCTACTAATATAATTCAAATGGTCTAAAAGATTATTTACTTCAAACATTGTTAATACAACATATGTTATTGATACTGAAAGCATAAACAGGATCACAATCTAAAAACAGAGGGGAAAGGAAGGAAAGCCACTGACATTGACCACTTACATTTCAAGTGCCAGACACTGGGTGGTGCCTCATGGACATCTGCTATCACTCTTCATCTCCATGGCAGTTCTGGGGACAGCTTTCAATAGCTGTGTCCCGCACCCCATTTTATAGGTAAAAAAAAATGGATTACCACCCCTGTGACAACACAACTAGTAAGTGACAAAGGTGGATCTGAATTCAGCTCAATCTGACTCCAAAATCAATGCTTTTGTAGATAACATTGCTATAAACATCAAGTTGCGTGGAACCCTTTGAATTAGAATTTTTCTATTCCGTGGATAAACACCTATGAGTACAATTGCTGGATCATAGGGTAATTCTGTTCGATCTTAGGACAATTGACATATTCTGTAGTATTTCAATCCTTTAAAAGATTTGCCTTATTCACCAGTATGGAGCCAATTATGAAAAGAATTTGTTTTCTATATGTCCATTTAGTCACATTTACTTAAAACTTTTTTTTAAAAATCAGCTTGTTCTGCTACAGATTGGTATATTAAAATTTTCTCATTATAATTATAGAGCTCCCTGTAGTTACCATTTCTATCAAATTTTTTGCTTTATCTATTTTAAACCTAAGATGTAAAAACTTACAATTGTTAATTTTTTAGTCAATGTATTAAATTTATAGTCTAATATTTTTATTATAACATATAATCATTTTATCTTTGGCACTTCTTGGCCTTAAATCTATTTTATCTACTTCCAATAAAACTTGACTGGCTTTCAAACAAATCCAAAATCCATGCTGTCAGTGCTTACCAAATTTTCATATACATGCACCAAGTTGGTACTCTGGGCAAAATGCTCTAAATTTAATATCGACAATTTTTTAGTTCTCTCATTTGTTCCACGAGCTTTGGAAAAGTGGCTCCAGGGTTACATGTGGTCTTAAAAGATGCCTCACTGGTCAGGTTTGACTTTTATTCAGGGGACTAGAGAAAGCTTAACACAAGATCTAAGTTAAAGGCACCACAGTAAATTGGATTTATATAGCATTAGAGATTCATCTATTAAAAAAAAAAACACCTATGTCACGTATTTACAATGGGTCCCTGCAGATTAAAAAAAATCCCTGAATATCAGGAACTCAGTGACAATATTCACAGCTATTCGCAACACTGAAGACACACTATTGTGCCATATGTAGGATGTATGGTGTGTGAGAAGAAGTGGGAACAATAGAATCTGTTTGAATGAGTCTTGCAGGACTTACAGAGGAGATGTTTGAACTCTGCAGTTCACTAGCCTGGTTGAGGTGAGATGGAAGAGGAGCGCATGTAAAGGCAAGAAAGGGATGGAGAGAAATTAATGGACTTGAAACATATTTAGAAAGTAATAATACATCTTGGGTAATGACTCTTCATGGCCTTAGAGTAATGGGAATCAGGCATCACGCCAAGGATGCAGGAGAGTTTGGTGCAATGAAAGCTGTTGACTCTTGCACGTTAACTGGTCTAACCTGACATGTTCCCCCTCCCCAATATCATTCCCAGAAAGTTACCAATCATTCATTTCTTACCTTGTTTACACTTACTATTTAATATACTTGTGCCACTGCCCCATAGTTATTTTTAAAACTGTAATGTATTTTGCCAAAGGTAAATTATACACCGCTATAATTAGGACCCAAGTCCTTGCTTTACATGGTGGCCAGGAACCATAAAAATGACCGTGCAAGCTGACACTGTGCACAATGAGAACTTTAAAAATTGTTCCATGAGCTTTACAAACTCTGTCTAAACATGAGAAAAAAAAAAACCTTACTATCTGTTATACATGTATAAGGAAATGAAAAGAAGAGTGAAACGAATTATGTGTCTAGCATACTGTAAGTGAAAGCATTGAGAACATTGAGAATTCAGGTGTTGTGTTTCTTTGTAAAAGGCGTGTCAACAACAGCTCAGCCAGACCTTGCCTCCTTCGTGTCGTGTATCCTACAATACAGAACGAGCATCTGTATTGGGCTCCAACAGTGCATCCTTGTGAAATGTTGTGAAATATCTCGGAGAGTTCCTTTAATGTGAGAATCTGTGCAGTCAGCGCCTCCTCTGAAGTCTCTTCGTTTTCTTTTTTGCTGTTAGGTTGGCCTTTACCAGGTTAAGCAGGCTGCATAGCTAGCGTCTCCAATGGCAGCCACGTCAACACTCTTGTGGCAAGCAGCGATTCCTCCCAATCGCATTCATGTTCGACTCAAATTTCACTGTCATGTTTCATTCCTTCGGTGCATTTTCATTTTTGTTGGCCTCCTTGATACCCATTTTGAATTATCTAACTTTGTAAAGTGTCAGGTGAGTTTATCACAGGCGACAAGGAAGCAAGCCAATTACATGCTTTGCTGTCCTGTGTGGACACAAGGAATAACAGATATGCAGTGAGTAAGCAGTCACTCACATACTTCAAAGGAAGTGATGTGATTAGTCACAGATCAATACGTACATGTGTTCTTTACAAAGACATTTGTGGAATGAGGATCTAGCAGCCCTGTTGGCACTTTGTGTCCTTAGCTCATTTACTGTGATACTAAAATTTGATCTGTGTTGTTAGAGGACTGTTATTATTTGGTGTTATTTAGTTAAACCATGGTAACTGAAAACTGTGCACAGCGGAACCATGAAAGACACACAGAGAGAGAATGTGGAACAACTGGAAATCTCATACACAGCTGACTGAAATCAACACAGGATAATTTTAGAAAATATTTTAGGAATTCCTTAAAAAGTTAAACATATACGTTTATATGTTTATAACATATAATGTGTATGTTATAACATTATGTTATAAAAATGTATATGTATGATATTATAACATATAACATATAATGTATGTTATATATATACATAACATATATAAATGTATATTTATAACATTATAACATATAATGTATGACCCAGACTCTTCATTTCTAGATGTTTACCTATGAGAAATACAAGCAGGTATCTGTAGAAGAATTTGTAGACAAATGTTCTAGTAGTTTTATTTGTAGTAGCCCAAAGCTGGAAACAATCTAAGTGTCCATCAAAGGTGAATGAATACACAATCTGCATATCTACACAGAGGAACACTACTCAGCAAAATAAAGAATAAACAATTTCCATATGCAATATAGCATGTATGACTCTCAAAATAATTACACTACTAAAAAAGTAAAAGAAAAAAATATATACTCCATGACTCTACTTATAAAAAGCCCGGAAAACTCAAGGTAATTTATAGTGATAGAAGACAGACATTTTGTTGCATGGGGATAGAAAGAAGGGACAGAGAAAAGGAGAAGGAGCAAATAAAATAGTACAAGAGGGAATTTTTTTTGGTATTATGCATATATTCATTATGTTGACTGAGGTGATGGTTTTAGGGTTTAAATATATGTCCATTTTAATCAAATTTTCCATTGAGAGTATGTGAGGTTTATCGTATGTCAATTATATCTAAACAAAGCTGTTGTAAGTGTAAGTATATATAAAAATATATTCTATTTTTCATTCATGTCATTAACTTGGCATATACTTTAAAATTGTATTGTGTTATGCTTATTCAATGGTGGATATAAATGAATTAAAATAAATTCGGTTTAATATTTTGTCAAAAATTTGTTCTGATCTTTGGGATTGTAAGGCAAGAATTGATTAATTACTGACACAATATGCATTAAGTCCCATGCCTTTCTTATTGTCCAGAGAATTTCTAAAAATAGGTAATGAAATCTAAAAGGTGTTTAGACTTCTTACCTTAACGATGTGGCTAATAGATCTGTATAATTTTATCATTAAAAGTAGTTAATGAAATCTATAAGATTGTTTTATCTTAATTGAATGGCTAAATAGATCAGTGTAGTTTTATCATTAAAAGTAATTAACATAAATGGCAGCTGTTAGAATTGGAAACTAATTGGTTATAAGAACACTTAAAATTAAAAATTGAGCTTCCTTTTTCTCTATGAGTAAATTTTTCAAAAATTTAGAAAAAGCACATTAGGATAATTTAAAATATTTATTACAATTATGGGCATACAACTCAAATTTTAAAAAATTTACTAAAATTCTCATTTATGGGGGTGCCTGGGTGGCTCAGTCGGTTAAGCATCTGACTTTGGCTCAGGTCATGATCTCATGGCTCATGAGTTTGAGCCCTGCGTTGGGCTCTGTGCTAACAGCTAGGAGCCTGCTTCAGATTCTGTGTCTCCCTCTCCCTCTCTGCTCGTTTCCTGCTTGCACTCTGCACCTTTCTCTCTCTCTCAAAAAGAAATAAACATTTAAAAAATTTAAAAATAAATAAATAAGTTCCCATTTATGATTGGTTTAAGTATACATTGTAGAAATAACAAGTAGTTGATATCCTACAATGAATTTATTGAGGAAGACATTTGAAACAATATATTTAAATGAATATAAATAAGTTTTATATTTGCAGAAATCAGGGGAAAACATAGACCTTCTCCTTCCTTTTCATAACTTATGGTTAAACTTATATTTTGACATAATTGAGTCCAACTTTAAGGTGGACATATCTATGAATCAGAAGAGGAGCATGTAGGAGGGAGGTTGTCAAATCTAATCATTCATGCTTTCTTGTTGCTGTTGCTGCGTTGTAATTAGGTGTTTGTGGCCCTGATTGCTGTTAATGGTGAGGTATTCTTGGAAATGAAATTAAAATTAACAAGTGTACAATTTATATCAATTGATGAATAGTGTTCCCAAAATATCAAATTTCAGAAGCAAAAAAGCTTAGTTTAGTTGTCAATTTTGGCACATGATTCTGCGGAGTACTGTTAACCTTACTCACAGGTTGTGATTGTTACAGTATCTTAGTAATGTTGCCTGGCGTTTCTGGTGATTAAATCTTTGCTCTAGGCTGTAGCCCACTGTAACTACTTTAATAGAAGAAATACAAAAAGAAGAAGATAGAAATGTTGTTGCTGAATACCCTGGTGGAATGAGAAACTGATCTAAAATCGAATACAGCCCAAGCTATATCAATTTCAGTGGAAAACCAACATCAAGCAGACAAAATATTTTCATTGTTAAAATGAAAATTAGTCCATAGGAAACAACATACACTCTAACAACTGATCTTCATAACTCAACCAACATCAATGCAACGTTTTCTATATGTGGAATATTTGTCTCAGAACAAAGATCAAGATTATGGCTGAGGACAATTACTGCCTTGTGTGTTGTAAGATTTGATTTTTAAGAATAATAAGTGCTAAATAATAAATAATTGTGTTATTATCTTTTAATTTTAATGATTTTTATTTATCATTTATTTTGTTAATGTTCCTGTCTTTAACTGTTTTCTGATAATCAAATATCTGTTTCAGGTAGACAGCATTTTTACATTTTATCACAATATATTTTCTCTTCAGAGTAATAACTCATGCATTTATTGCCACAGCTTTATTTTGTAACTGAAAACCTCTGAAACCAAAAGCCTATCACATCAAATGATTCACTATTTATTATTATGGGCATTCATTATTATTTTAAAGTATATAAATACATTACCATGTTAAAATATAAGAAAAACATGATTTAGAGAATACCCCAGATTCCCCACTAATTTCAATTTCTTATGCCTAAACTCCCAGTATTAGTATCTACAGGGAATTTGAGAGCATCTGGTTAGCAGTTTTATTTATTGCCCACTTTAACAATCCTGGATATATAGATTTATGTGAAGTCTACCTTCACCTCTAGTTTCCATGGCGTGGGGGTATATCAGTGCTGAGTTTAGATTGGACCCATTTATCAAATTCCCTTCCCCATGACTTTGTTGTGAGGAAAAGATGTAGTAGTACTTTGAGTACATTTTTCTATACTTATACCAAAATGAAATAATTCAGTTATTCAAACACAAACCACAATGACAAAAATTACCAAAAGTAATATAAAACAAAGTGTATGCTCTATTTCTCACTCTTTTAAGGGAAACATATTTGTGACAGGCTCTGATAGAGTGAATTAATATTTTATGCTTTTAGGATCTAAATCAGAAAAAATATGGATACCTTTTACTTTTTAATACTTTAAATTTATAAACCAGTAATCCAAGTGAAATTATTAACAGGCAATTATTTCCATGTAATGAGATGAGAAACAATTTAGCCATTCTCCTCCAAAAGCACACTTTTAGTCTAATCAAGGATATGAGCACTTAAAATATTTTTGCTACTATTTCACTACTAACCTTTAACTTAGAAATAAAAATTCTTCATGTCCCTTAGCATGCATTGTAAGTATTTACCCCAACCTTGAGGTTTCTTCCAAATGCACAAAAGAAAATAAAATTAAATCCTTTAAACATCAGGGTTATATCTAAAAACATATAATCATCTGCAGTAAATGCTTTGATAACACTGACTGAAGAGTTCAGCTTTTATTTGTGAATACTGCATAAGATAAGAGTTTGACAATATGGAAGGCATTTATTTTTAACAAAAAGATTTGGAGGCATTTGAGGAAACATGCTGAAGAAAATGTGTTTCTTATCTTTTATTAGTATGTGGGATAAATATACGAAAATATTTTTGAGATTATCCCAAGGGAAAAATGCATTCCAGCATGATAAAAGTATATGCCTACTCACAGAGCAGTTGAGCAAGAGCAGAGAAAAAGTGTGTGCCTACTAACTTTACATACGATAGAGCTCTCACAAGGGATTATAATGTGTACTTTGATGGAGGTTTGCTGAATCTTTACTTCCTCTGTTAGCCAAAGCAAATAGCAGTGCTTTCCTTGTATCATTTTTCTTATATTGATTAGAAAATATTTCATACATACAAAAACATATATATAACCTATGATATAATATACATATCATATAAGTTCATATTTAGAATAGAAAGCACCCACAGAAACACCAACAAGCATAAGAAGTAGAACATCACCAGTATACTTGAAGGTCCTTATGTTCCCATCTCAATCCCTCTCCAATTTTTACCCGGGGGTTAAAATTATTCTGAAACTTGTTTTATCCCATACATGCAGTGAACTACATAACTATTAAATGTAAAGCTTGCTGACTTTATGTCTATGTGTATCTCCATGTAACCAGATCACAGATTAAGATATGTAACATTTCTACAAAGTTCTATTGTACATCTTCCCAGTCAAACCCAAATGCAAATGGTATACCTCCTTCTACTAATATAAAGCATTATTGTCCATTCTTAAAGTTAATGTAAACAGAATCATAAAGCATATACTATTTTTGCTTCTTACTTCTTTCATTCACATTACAGTTTTGAAATATATTCACATTGTTGCATGTATCATTGCACTCACATTGTTGCTGCCTCATTTCCCACAATTTATCTATTCTATAGCTCATGGGCATAGGCTGTTTCCAATCTGGAGCTAGTATAAATAAGGCTGGTACAAACATCTTTGTACACGTCGTATTGGTAGGCTAATTTATTGAGCTTTGATGGATTTACACCTAAGAGTGGGAATTCTGGGTCACGGGTAGGTATATGCTTAGCTTTAGGAGATACAGCAGTTGCCAAAGTAAATATATCAAACTCCCACAAGCAATATGTGAGAGTTCTGATTGCTCCACACTTTCTTCAAAACTTGTTCTTTTCATTTTTTTAAAAAAAATCTAGCCATCTGCTGGATTTGTAATGGTATATGTCATTGTGCCTTTAATTTGCATTTTTCCTAAAGACCACTGTGATTTTGAGCACATTTACATATTCTCATTATCCATTTGGGTGTCCTAGTATAAGAAATGCCTGCTTAAGTACTTTATCTTCTCTTAAAACTGGGTTGTCTGCATTTTACTTAATGATTTTTAGGAGTTATGTATATATTCTGAATATAATTCTTATGTTGGATGTATATATGTGATATATTTTCTCCCATTCTGTAAATTCTCTTTTAATATACCATTTCTTCTGTATTCTCAGATCTTTATTTCTGGATTTATTTTCTTTCTTAGACTACATCCTTCATATAGTCTGGTTCTGAGAATTCAAGTCACTAAAAATCCTGTCTGTTTTTGGTTATGTCTAAGAGTCTTTATTCTTATTTTTAAAAATTATTTAATTTGGTTCACAGTTGCTGAGAGTTTTCCCCTTAGCATCCTGGCTTCCAGCTTCTGTTTTGACATTAGAAGTCTACTGTTTTCCAAGTTATTACCATAGGATTATCTTTGTGTCCATCTTCCCAAATTACACTGTAATATGATGTGTTGGGAAATTACCTGTTTTATCTTTCTTGAGATATGTTATACTTTTAAAATCTGAGAATCAGTATCATTTATCAATTCTAGAAAATACCATCTCTGAATATCATACCATCTCTGAATATTGCCTCACTTCGCCCCAGCATCATTCCTTCATTTTCAATGCATGCCTTCTTAAACAGTTCCCAACATTTCTTTTAATGTTTTCTCTTGTCTTTTTTTGATGCATTTGGAATGATAAAATTTATCATCTCATCAACTTTCTCTTCTGTTGTGCTTCACTTTAAAAGAAAATTATATCTTTTGTTTCTAATATTTTTATGTTTCCTTTGTACTCTTGCAAAGAGAAGACCACTAAAATGAGTTTCACTTTCAGGTTGTCAGTCAAATGTACCAGACGGAATAGGCTCACCCTATTTAGCTTTAATAAGGCGGAGAAAACAGGAGCACTATTCAGAGCAAGATAACCCTGGAGGCTTCAGACACCCAGGTGCAGCATCTCATGTGTCCAATCACTGCACCGCTCTAAAAAGGGACAAGAAGATCTTAAGAGTGTCAGTCACATTGGAATAGGGAAGCCACAGAGACTAGAGCCCCTAGGTTTAGTTATCTTTCTAGTCACCTAAACGAAAATGTACTGAGCTCCCATTCTTTAGTGAGGCTTCAGTACCTTAATGACAGAATACATAATAAACAATAGTAACAGTCATACACAGAGTGCTTGAATATATCCTTTCATAAAGTAGGTCAAATAGTAAATAGAGTCTTCTAGGCCAAGTCTATCCCACAGTAAGTCTACTGGTTCCACAGACACTACCAGTGGTAATTCCCTCATTTTTCAAGTTACAATCAAACAGACAGACAAGAGTGTCTCTTAGAGCCATAGCAGTGGTCTCTTGGTCTGTGGAGAAGGTCCACAGACCTATTATAGCAGAAAAAGCTGAGTTGAATCTCTTCAGTCCCTTCTTCACTTTCTTCTGACCAAAATAGTGAACATAAAATAAATCATAACCTAAGTGTAGTGACAGATATCAGTGCCACCCTCGAAGATTTGAGGAAATATAGTATATTAGACAGAATCAATCTAATATAATATTAATCAATCATAGGGAGAAAAATAAAATAAAATGTGTAAGGAGATAGGAAGAACCCAGTGTAGTTGAGGTGATGGTTTGAGGCAGTGTATTCAAGAGCAGGCATTTGTACAGAACCCGAGGGAATGACCTGTGTGGATATCTGGCCAAAAACTACTTTCTGTGGAGAGAAAGCAAATGCAAAGGCTTTGAGTCAAGATCGTCCTGCCATGTGTGATGGGCAGTGGGGAGGCCACCATGGCTTGAGCTCAGTGAGTGAGAAGAGGCCAGCGAGGTGACAGCAGTAAATCATGTAGGATTTTGTAGATCATTTTAGGAATTTTGGCCTTTACTGTGAGGGAGGTGAGAAGTGATGTGGCATGAAATAATGTTTTAATGAGATTCGTGCTGGCTACTTCATTAAGAATAGACTGTCAGCAAGAACAGAAGAATGGTGATGGGGTTAGTACAAGTGGAAGCAGTAGAAGTGGTAAAATTGTGGAAATATTTTTGTGGCAAAATCGGAAGAATACTTTCATTCTACTAGATTCAGTCTTCAGTGTTCCAGCT
Source organism: Crocuta crocuta (assembly GCF_008692635.1). NCBI lineage: Eukaryota > Metazoa > Chordata > Mammalia > Carnivora > Hyaenidae > Crocuta > Crocuta crocuta. The sequence continues at coordinate 1,234,935 of NW_027530851.1, read as the reverse complement.
TATTGGGATATATTCCTATGAGTTTTATATATCCTCTTCCTTTTAGAAGTAACTTGTATCTTAATCCTATGGATAAACATACAGAAATCTCCCTAATGTTGACTTTGATCTTAAAACAAACACTTTTTATATTAAAGTCCTGGTTATAAGAGCTGAACACCTGGTTATAAGAGCTGAGAGAACATTTTCCTTTCACCATTTCTCACTCCTTTCCATCTCCTTCCCAAAACGGTTTGCCTGATTCAGTTAGAAAGAGCGCAACATTCATAACTGGATATCTTAGCAGCTATCTATACAGCCTGACCATAGTGTGAAGTACGGTCACTGGGTCCAGCGTTAGGGGTCCCTGGCTGTGGCAGATGGGGCAGGAGAACAGTATCTCCCTTCTCCTGGCATCTTTAACACAGGCGGCCCTCTTCTTAGTAGTGAAGAACTGATTTCAGTTCTAGCTAAAGAATTTTAACTTAGTTGTTATAGGAAGATAGTTATTCCACAGTTAAAAATGATAAAGGACACATACACACAAATACAAATGAAAATTAGAAAATTTATTTCAACCTTCCAAAATCTTCCATAGATGAACATGAAGTTGATTAACACCTTTCAATAGCAATAGAGCTGGAAGCACAATACCTAAAAGGATTTGTATTATTAGAGATGGTTTTATATGATGTCCACTAAAAAGACCCTGATGGTTTATAACCAAACTAAAAACATGCATTCTCTTGATTTTCTATCAAAGAATTGTACCGAGGAAAAGTACTAATTTACTTGTTCTCATATAGCAAATAAAAACCCCTGATTATTCATTGTTATTTGACAAATAGAAAATTGTTCTGTGAATTTTATGAATTTGCCAACATTGATAAATTAGAGAAGGGAGTTTCTGTGGAATTCAATAATCAAATGTGAAGACATAAGCTTTTTGCAAAGTTCTTGTTCTTATGGGCACAAACCAGCAAAATAAATAATAGTGAAACCTTCTCAGAAAATTTCCGACATTGCAAATTACAAACTGTAGCATCACATAAAGTCACTAATACAGTCTTTAGGGTATTGGAAATCAGGATTCAGTTCCACTTAAAAACAAAAAAAAAAAAGGTAAGAAAAAGTAAACTATGTTTATCAATACAAGCACTGGATGAAAGATCTCTTACTATGTATTTTTTTTCTGTCGAAAAGATGCTTCATGATTTGTTGTCTTCAGTGACTCTTTGGTACTAAACCAATGAATAATTTTAATACCCAATAGAAAATAATTATGAGAGAGGAGATTAACAGTTTTTGTATAGAGTATGACCTATGAACAAATTCCAAAGCTTGCCATTAAATTCCTATGTAACTAATAAGAGAACTTCTCTGGCTCTTCATTTTGCTGGAGCCAAAATAATATGTCCCTGTATACTTAATACATCATGACACATAAATGAAACGGCTTTCCTGTAATCCTAACAAGCATTCATCTGAAGGGTTATCTAGTATACAGTACATAAAATAATAAAGCATATTATCTCATCTTTGGTGATGTTATAGTCATGAACTCTGGTTGTTAGGAGGCAAGGGAAAAAGTTATAGAAAATTCCTGTGACTCATGATAGCTTTGGGTGCTAAGCCTCAAACACACTTATTTATAAACAAACTGAAAATGTGAAGTCAAATTCGTTTTCACAGCTCCAAGGAAACCAGATAAGAAACTATTTTAAATCACCCTCAGATATAATTATTTTTAAAATTATTTTTAGCAGGAGTAGTGATAATTCTAGAAAGAAACCAAATTCTGAAAAACTGAAAATATTTGGTGAGCTTTCAACCTATTTTCAACTGGTTTCACCTAGAAACTGAAATATAAAATTCATTTTCAATTGATTCATGGTTGCAGGGGAAATAAGAACCACAGAAAGTGTGCACATTAAATAAATATATCCTAACAATAAAACAATATATACAGACTTTGGCACAACAGAACAGATTATGTGAATTCCATATCATAGGTTTCTCTTTAATATCTGTTAAAACTTTTAAGGTTGTGTTTTTCCTTTGCCATGGCCAGCCAGGTTTCTTCTGAGGTCTGTTGGGGAATAGTTGTTTTCAGCTTGAAGGCTAAGCTTACTTTTCCATTGCAACATTTATGTTCACTGCCCAGGTGGCCTCAGCCGCATCTCATTACTTCTGATGTTTTTTACTTTTGGAGATTTCTAGAAGTAACAAAAAATAAGAAGGGTTCATCAGAATTGTGTACTGGAAATAGCCAGGAAAGAAACTATGTGCTTTCAAATACTGTTTACAGTATACTCACATGCATATATGTTTTTTGGAAAATAATTGGAAGCTAAATGAAAGGAGGCAAAGAAACAACAAGAACAAAAAAACCCAAAACAACAAACAAAATAAAAACAAAATAAACAAGGAAGAAATATAAGCTCTTCAGAAACAAGATAGATATTTCTATGAGGTAGGAGACAATACCTTAAGTTTGTAAAGTGTTTTTCAGTTTACAAAGTTCTTTTCTTTGCATTTTACTTTAGAAAAAAACTATATTATACAGGTAATGTAAAGTAAAAAACCAAAAACAAAACCCTGAATCTGCAGTGAAGAGACCTGCCTAGCAATCACACAGCTAGTAAGAGACTGAAGCTTGATTGTGCTCTGACAGTGTCTGATTGCAGACCCATCACCTCGGCTGCGACACATGGCCTACCGAATGAAGCCCAAACCTAGTGGAGTTCCAAAGACTGGACAGGAGGAAAAGAGTAGCTATAAAATTTAAACTGAAGAAAAATAACAGGTCCCAAGTGTAAGCAGAGTGATATACAGCTTCTAAGAGCGTATACAGATTTGCCGTTAACATAAAATAATATTGTATCAAGCCCTCAAGTAAAGCAAGCTATACTGCCGATAGGAATTCTGTCTGTGTTCAAGTAAGACATTTCATTACTTTCCATTATGGCTCTGGGGAGCATGGGGGATGGGAAGCTTAAAACAATTCTACTAGCATGTACTATAATGGTCAAGAGGTACAGAAAACCTGTCATCTCCTTTGCTGTCTAATACCTCCATTGTACTAGTCATCTGTTTAGTAGCCCTGAAGAGGAACACTCTGAGGCTCTTGACTCTGAGCTCTAATTAGCCTAGGACTTCCTCCCTCCCTTCTTTCCTTTCTTTTCCTCTCCCTCCTGTCTCCTTCCCTCACTCTCTCTCTTTTTCCTTTTGTTTTTTCTTCTTTCCATCTCTCCTTGTCTCCTTCCCCTTCTCTCTTCTCTCCTCCCCTACTTTCTCCTCCTCCACTTCTTCCTCCTTTCTCTTTTAATCCCTCCCTCCTTTCCTTCCTTCCTTCCTTCTTTCCTTCCTTCCTTCTTTCCTTCCTTCCTTCCTTCCTTCCTTCCTTCCTTCCTTCCTTCCTTCCTTCCTTCCTTCTTTCCTGCTACATACTAGCTCTATAACCTTAAGGAAGTTATATAGCCTTTATGTGCCTCATTTCCTCATCTTTAAAAAGAGAAGATAAGGGATAATAATTCCTATTTTAATGAGTTATGACAAAGATTAAATGAGGTAATAGATGTAAAGAGTTTTACATTTAACACTAAAGAGGTTTACTGTCTCACCAACTGTTAGCTATTTTTATTGCATGTGTGAAATATAAGGACAAAGTATAGTTTTGTGACATCTGAGGAGCTCACAGACGAACTGGGAAAGAAGAAAGATGTCAAAGCAGAAAGAAGTGGGATTTCTCCACACATCATGCTAATTTCTCTGGAAGACTCAATTTATGCTCCTGTGTCAACATCATTCAGTGCGAACTGGGGCAGGGGGCTGCGATTAGGGAGTCTGGTGGGGGCAGTCTGGATTCCAAGCTCTTCTTTATTTCATTCTCTCTCATCATCTGCCAGTCCCAACTTCCACCTTTAGATTTCTAGGTCTTCCTCACATCAAAAACAGCAGTAAAACTATACACTGTCAAGTTTACATTATAGATGAAGGAACACAGGCTTTTTAGGCAGTATGCCCAGATTTAATTCCCACTTCCATCACCTACTATCTTTGTGACTTTATCTGTAAAAAGGGATAACAACATTATTTCTCCCTCACAGTATTGCTTTTCTTGGGGGGAGTAGGGGGCAAGGGCAAATGAAATCAATATATTGTAGTATAGAGAAAGCAAATCTGAAGAACTAGGTCTAATTCCTGACTTATGGGCTGTGTGTCTGGAGAAATCTCTGAATTCCATTTCTCTACCAAGGAATGAGTTGTGATAGTAATAACTGAATCATAGAGTTGAGGAAATATCAAACAAAATAATGGATCTGCAAGTGCTTTGTACAATGTAAAGTGCTACAGAAATATTACCTGTTATTACCATCTCATATTCACATAAAACTATTATAAGCCTGTAGTCTGAAAGTTCAATCTGTCATCTTGACAGTTATTAGTCTCACTCTCCCTTGTCAATAAACTGATTTAAGATAGTTCATAGTTAAGCAGAAAAATGGGAGGTGAGGGGATTAGAATAATTGGATTATTTCAGTATAAAATAATAGGATTTAAAGAGTCTTAGTTTGGAGGGGACCTTATAAGTTGCCTTTCCCTGGCTGATGGAGCCCAATCTTCTATCTAGTGCAAGAATGCCCCAAATAATACCTGTGTTCTTGTGACCAGTTCAAGTTGACAAAGCAGATTTCACATTGAATAGAAACAGAGTCCTTTATTGTATTAACTTTTAAGAATCTCAAAACATACAGGAATTGACTTTTTTTGGACAATTATTTAGGTTTTAAAATTCAAACTGATTTAGAAGCTTCAACTCTTTTGGTATTCAACAACCATTCCTTTTGGAAATGTCACAAACTTTAGATGGAGGTGATGTTTCTTACACTGAATTGAATATTCGACTGATGGCTTTTGAATTCACATTTACTTAAATGACCAAATTAACCGAGGGATGTGGAATCATGTACAGCCCTTGGAGATCAAGCCAAACACTTCATCCATAGAGGAACAGATAAACAATCCAGTTTTGTTTTGCTTTTCTCTCTAAAAAATATTCTTTAGTAGTTAAAATCTACATCTTTGTAAGAATAACCTGTTATTCAATCCACAAAATAAAGCTTTTCATAGGTAAAATCAAATGAGTTTTTTGAATGAGAAGATTAAGGTGAAATAAAAATGTCCATTACTTCTTAGTTTAGAAGAATCAAGTTCAAGTTCAAGTTTATCTAAAATTGCTTTACATTATCTTCTAATGCTGATGCTTCCTAAAGAGTGAATTTGAACCGCTGCCAGTCACACCTTGCTCATTTTCCCTTTGGGGAACTTTGGATCCAGTCTCCTCAAACTGCTCAAGCTGATGATGAACAAATAGTAGAACCTGCAGAAAGCACAACTACTACTTATAGGAGGCAGCTCAACTGTGAAATGTGGTTTCCTGGAATCTCCTCTCAGCATTTCCAACTGTATATTCATCCATTTACCCATTTTCATATCTGTACGTATCCTCTACTTTCCTTTCCTTAGGACTTTTTATAATTAAGTTATTGGTTGACATTGAAATAGCTGCTTTATTCTTCCTATCATCATATTTCATCATTTCCTAGAGGTGAGTCTTATACTCCTGGCAACTATTTTTGCACACAAGAAATGTTTCATAGTTGTCACACATTATCTATCAAGTACAAAATGGGAATCTGGGGCTCATTTCTTTGTTCAAAAAATATTTATCAAGAGAGCCAGGAACTCTTTGGAATCTAAGGATAGAGCAAACTGATAAAAACCTCTGCCTCTATAGTGCCCTCATGTGAGGAAGGTGATCCTTGGTCAAAATAAAGGCATAAGGAAAATAGGCAGCCTTAGATAGGAAGGTTACAATTTTATTTAATTTTTTCTTAAAATTTTTTTAATGTTTATTTATTTTTGAGAAAGAAAGAGACAGACTGTGAGTGGGGGAGGGGTAGAGAGAGGGAGACACAGAATCCGAAACAGGCTCCAGGCTCTGAACTGTCAACACAGAGTCTGACACAGGGCTCAAACACCTGAGTGGTGAGATCATGACCCGAGCTGTAGTCGGACTCTTAACCAACTGAGCCACCCAGGCACCCCATGGAAGGTTACAGTTTTAAATAAAGTGTTTACAGAAGGGATCGCTAAGAAAGCAATGGCTAAGGAAAGACCAACAGAAGACAAACCTAAAAGTCATGTTATGTTCTCGGGGAAGATTATGCATGCCATTTTTAAAAATATTTTTTAAAATGTTTTATTTATTTCTGAGAGAGAGAGAGAGATACAGTGTGAGCAGGGGAGGGTCAGAGAGGGAGGAAGATACAGAATCTGAAGCAGGCTCCAGGCTTTGAGCTGGCTGTGAGCACAGAGCCCTTCTTGGGGCTCAAGCCCACAAACCGTGAGATCATGACCTGAGCCAAAGTCGGACGCTTAACCAACTGAGCCACCAAGGTGTCCCTATGCATGCCACTTGGAGAAAACATTCTGTAAAGGCATTGAGGATGGAGCATGTCTAGAATTTCAGAAAAACAGTTGAGAGAACAATGTGGCTAGATAGTGAGAAAGGGGAAGAAGTAGAGATGCCATTGGAGGGTTTTGAAGAAAGGAGTTACATGATCTGACTAAGGCTTTCACACACGCACTCTTGGCTGCTGTGTTGAGATTGGACAGTATGAGGCAAGGGCAGAAGTAGATTTGGGTGCCTGGTGGCTCAGTTGGTTAACTGTCCAGTTTTTGACTTTGACTCAGGTCAAGATCTCATGGCTCCTGGGTTCGAGCCCCACATTGGGCTCTGCACTGAGAGTGAGGGGCCTTCTTGAGATTCTTTCTCTCTCTCCCTCTCTTTGCCCCTCTCCTGCACATGTGTGCACATGCTCTCTAAATAAATAAATAAACCAAAAAAAAAAAAAAGAAAGAAAAGAAAAGAAAAGAAAAGAAAAGAAAAGAAAAGAAATAGACTGACTAACTAGGAAGCCAATATAAGAATCTAAACAAAAAATGATGATGCCTTGGATAAGATTGACAACAGGGAGCATGGTAAAAATCAGTCGTATTCTAGATATTGCTTGAGGATAAAACCAGTAGGGTTTGCTGATAAAATGAGTGTGATGAATGAGAAGAGAAAGGTTCATAATTCTTCCACTACATTGTTTTTCAAAGTGTCATCTAAAGACTTCCTGCCTCACAGTCACACAAAAAAATACGTCAAAAATAAATTCCTAGTTTCTATCTGAGAACTACTGAATTAGAGTGTTTAGAGCAGATGATAGAAAACTTTTATTCTAAAGGACCAGAGAGTAAATATTTTAGGCTTTGCATATGGTTTCTGTCAAAATCACTCAACTCTGTGGATACGATATGAAAACAGCCATGGGCGATATTAAATGAATGAGTGTACCTGTTATTGCAATAAAACTTTATATAGACATTTAAATTTGAATTTCATGTAATTTTAATGTGACAAAAAATTTTTTTCTTTATCTTTTTCAAACATTTAAAAATGAAATAACAAATATTCTTAGCTCATGGACATACAAAAACAGACAATGGGACAGACGGACCAACTCACTGCCAGTTTGCTCATCTTGCTCTAGAAAGCAGATTCCAAGAATATGTATTTTTTTCCAAGAAATGAATTTTTAAGATGTTCATAAAGTGACTATTTTATGTACAAGAACTTAGAGAATCACTGCAATAAGTTTTGAAAGTTACTATCATCATTTCTTTTTCTTTTGCTTTGTTCATTGATCAGAATAAAAATGCATTTCTTTAATAAAATGAGAATTGGAATTGGTATGAAATAATAGATAAAAGAAAGATTCTCATCTTCCAACAAGAAAAATGGTTAGAAAAAAAGGAGAAAGGAAATTTAAAATAAGATTGACAAGTTATATATGAGAATTTTTAGAGAATTAGGGAGAGACTCAAAATTATATTATTTAGAAGTAAACTTTTAAAAAATGCCTTTACCATTAAAAAGGATCAATTGATGATTTGTGCATGGTTCCATAGAGTTCAAAGGCAGAAGTGACCATACAGATCCAGGCCCCTGTTCTACACAAGTGAAGATACTGTCCTCAGTCTTGAGAAAACTATTATTTTGCCATATGAAAGAATATCACCTATTGTAAGTTGGACCCCATGAACGTAGCTCAGTTGTTAGGTCACAGTTGTTATGAGTTTACACCATGACACCTCCTTTTTTTCACTTGATTATCTAATGCTTTGATTGTTCCTTCTTTCTAGTATCACACTCAAATCATAAAAAATATAGGGGAAACAAGACAAAAATTCATTTATTTAAATGGATCTATTAGTCATAATCATAGTACAAAACACTCATTCTAGGCTTAAAAACTGATTTTGATTTTTCATCTAGTATTTCTCAACTTCATCTCTACTTTGCTAGCATATGATTCTCTTCTTTGACTCAAGATTTAATTCACCAAACTTTTATTTCTGAGATTGAATCAAATAGAAATTGATGATTCTAATTTCAGAGAAAATAATTTTGGAAAATATAACTCAAATGCAGCATCCAGCCCTATATGAAGTGGAAATGAAAAGAGAAAGGAAATGGAGGGGAAGACAAGACTTCAAACATGCTATCTCAATAATCCATCTTGGTCTAACACTCCTGACTCTTAGCAGCTGGAAGATACATTTCTTCAAATCTCTAACAGGTTCCTTGGTAAACTCACATTAGACATGGTTAAATATGATGCCACAGCAATCAATATAGTGCTAAATAAAGGCTGTTGACTGACCCTATGATAATAATAGCTTTTTGGTGTCTACTGTGTGCCAGTCTCATTCACAATTTCATGTGAGGCAGGTATTTTTATTCTTATTTTACAGATAAAGAGACAAAAATCACAAGAAAATGTGACATTCATTGAAATAAGAGTTCAGCCTGGGGTCTTTCTGGTTGCAAACCCTGTGTATTTCCCTCTAGACCTCATCATCTGGCAGAATGTTTCCCCAGTGGTTAATGTTGCTGTCCAGATGCAGCTTGAGGAGAGAATGGAGTGAGAAGAAAAGAAAAAAAAAGAAAAGAAAAGAAAAGAAAAGAAAAGAAAAGAAAAGAAAAGAAAAGAAAAGAAAAGAAAAAGGTTGCTTTGCCTAGAGAACTGTTTTTCCCTTTCAATAGAGTATATGATTTTGCTTTTACAATTAACATTCTGCTGATGAGATCTCCCATTGGTGAAGGCTGACGAGTCAGATTTTCCATGAAGAACAAGCACTGCAGGAAATAAATTAATCTCTAGGGAAGAAGAGGGGCAAGGCTGTCAGTACTCACACAACCGCCTAATAAGAAATGATATTTCAAAACTGTTGAAAGAGTGAAATGACTGTGGGTTCTCCTTCCAGCATATTCTTAAACATTTAAACCTTCCAAGAAGAGGGAAATCGGTTGCTATAAAATGAAGAACAATCTTACATTTTACTTTAGGCTGTCAGTACTTCCAAAGTCAGATAGTATTCCCTGGAAATGTCAGAGAAATCATACCAGTGTCATTGTTTTGTTTATATTATGAAAAATCTGCATTGATGTTAAATTTTTTTAATTTTTTAATGTTTTATTTATTTTTGAGAGAGAGATAGAGACAGTGTGAGCAGGCGAGGGTTAGGGAGAGAGGGAGACACAGAATCTGAAGACAGGCTCCAGGGTCTGAGTTAGCTGTCAACACAGAGCCCAACGCGGGGCTCAAACCCACGAACCATGAGATCATGACCAGAGCCGAAGTCAGACACTTAACTGACTGAGCCACCCAGGCATCTCTGATGTTAAACTTTTGATTACCAGTTTGATATTACAGGAAAAAAACAGATGAACATAGGAGAAGGGAAGGAAAATTAAGATAAAAATAGAGAGGGGGGAAAACCATAAGAGACTCTTAAATACAAAGAATAAACTTAGGGTTGCTGGAGGGGAGGTGGGTGGGGGAGGGCTAAATGGGTGGTGGGCATGGAGGAGGGCACTTGTTGGGATGAGCACTGGGTGTTATACGTAAGTAATGAATTACTGGGTTCTACTTCTCAAACCATTATTACACTATGTGCTAATTAACTTGGATGTAAGTAAATTAAAAAAAAGATAAGCAGGTAGACCTCTTTCATGGGATGAATGAATGAATGAATGAATAAATAAATTGTTCAATATTTTATAGAACAGGTTTTACAGTCTTTGGAGTAAGGGTAATTATTGTGCTTAGAATTACACACTACTTACAATAATACTGAATTACTGAAGTGTTCCTTTATCAAAATTGAGAAACAAGAATATGTTTTATGATATCTAAAGTATTGTCTCTTGATAGCATGTTTGCAGTCATTCTTCAGTCAAGGTCTTTAATACAGAAGACCAACCTTGTCTAACTCTCAAGGTAGTCCTCATAGAGAACTCCATCATGTTTCATTTCTCATAACACAAGTAAAATCTAAAGTTTAGATTAAACATTAATTTTGAATTAAAGCTCAATATAAACATTTATTTTCCAATAGATTCATTTTTCATCTGTAGCGTCTACCTTGACCTCAGTGATGAGTTTTTCCACAGAGCTTGTTTTGTCCTCCCTGTTTAATTGACCACAATATGAAGGTTCCTCCATGTGGTGAATCACTTCTATGTGACTTCTGCTTAAAGATGACCAAAGCTGCATGCTACATGATATCAGAATAGGCCACAGAATCTCATGCTTTCAGAATTGACAGGGCACAGAGATTACTTGGTGTACCTCTTCTTTTGATAAGGAAACTATAACTCAGAAAAATGAAATGGCCTGTGACAAAATGACAAGACATCTGGGTATGGCAAAGCCGGAACTAGACCTTGGGATGCCTATTTTTTGTCTTGACCTAGAGGTCTTCTCACTCCTTGACAAGTTGAATTTATGGAGGATGAGTTCAGTATGAATTTAATCTAAAGATGGAGGAATAATTAGAAGAACATAACTGAAGCTTCAAAAGAAGGGAAATTCCATTAGATAGCTTTGTTCAGGACAGTATTGAACTTGCTCAGTAGAGTATATTTATGTAGGGCAAAAACAAATAGGCATATTTAAAAGATTATCTTTTCTGGCAAAGAGTGCAGTTTCTAGAGAGATGCATAAAGAGGAAATCTTTGTTCAGCGAGTCAGATCACCACAGGCAACCTCTGCAATTAATGAGTTGACCTACATAATAACCCAGATCCTTTTCACAACTAAAGGATCATCTTCTGATACCAAATGACTTTGCCCTTGGCTGAAGGAAGCCACCTTACCCACAGTCCTGTCCTCTTCTCAGGAGCCACTGTACTCAATGACTGATAAAGGCCTGGCTCCCTCACCCCACTACAGGACAACTCTGAACAGCCACACCAGCCACAAGGCTTCCGGTGGGAACAGCAAAGGTCTCTGTTGTGACTGTAGTATGATTCAACTTCCCCCTCTGCTCAGACCTGCCCTTGTTTCTCTGCCTTATGTGTTGTTCACTCCTTATTGAGCACTCCCAATAAACACTCCACATTCAAGTCCACCCAGGGAACTAGATATGAAACAAATAGCTTAAAACAAACATTTGCACTGAACATGTGTTGTCTACCAAAAACAGTACTTTAACTGAATAAACGGTGAAGTCCTGTGCTCTTCCTGAGTGATTGCAGCTGACGGGGAAGATGTCCATTAGGGAGGGTCAGGGCTTCCCGGTCTCTGCAAAATTGCACTCTATCTTGGATTCAGAGGAGTCAGTGTCTCATCTCCAAAGGAGATTTCCAATTGACTTCCATGCCCATGGGATTCATAGGGGCCATGAATTTCCCAGGAGAATACAGTCTTCAAAGGAAAAAAGTGCAAGCCCAAACTCAGAAACCACAAGAGCCACAGCAGGTGGTCACAGCCAGCACTTTGCAGAAGACACTATCTGGAAGCGAAGTTTTTCTTAGCGATCAACTCATAAGGATGAAAAAGTTAGTTATAATAGCTATGATTTGAGTTTATTATGTCCTCTACCAACTTTAACCTATTTTATCTAATAGAGTCTCCAAAATAGCCTATGGTGTAGCCCTATTATTAACCCAATTTTACAAATAAAGAGATAGAGACATTAACAAATTGCTCATGGTACACAGCTAGCAAGTGGGAGCCAAGATTTAAACCTAACAATCTGAGTTCAGACTCCAAAGGTTAACCACTTAATCATTCCACTTTCAGAGGTCTGTTCTTTTAGTAATTTATGGACAAAACGATGTACAGGCTTAATACCAAAGTTCTAAAATAAGATGTGGGCATTGCTAACCTGCCAAGCAACCAGAGTGAATCAAGGACCCACAGAAGAAGGTCATGCAGGAGTCTAGAGGAGGCATTCACATTGGTTGCTTAGGGAAGAGGAGCCGGGCTTGCCAGCACGGATCCTGAGGTACAATTTATTGCTCTCCTGGCCGCAGTGGCGCAGCCTCTCAACACACGATGTGCATTCAGCCATTCACAGCGAATCTTCTTATTATTTATGTTCAATTCTAAAATAAAGAATTCCCTTTAGTATAATGATTAGATACACATTTGAATTGGTCCCACTTCATCTAACTGGAAGAACAAGAATTGGGTGCCCAAAAGGAGCAAAACAGGAGAGGCAGCACCCCTTTATTCATAAGCTTTTTGCTTTTGTTTTTGAAAAAATTTTTAATGTTTTATTTATTTCTGAGAGAGAGAGAGAGAGAGAGAGAGAGAGAGTGTGAGCAGGGGAAGATCAGAGGGAGAGGGAGATACAGAATCTGAAGCAGCCTCCAGGCTCTGAGCTAGCTGTCAGCACAGAGCCCGATGCGGGGCTTGAACCCACCAACCGCGAGATCATGACCTGAGCTGAAGTCCGATGCTTAACCGACTGAGCCACGCAGGCGCCCCATGTTTTTGTTTTTGTTTTTGTCTGTGATGTGTTACAAAAACTCTAAAACTGGTACACTTACCAAAGGGAATTTGGGAAATTATTGACTTCAGTCGAATCACTAAAAAGAGGGGAAAGCTCAGAAAGGGTATCATTTGCTTGTCCTGATCTCTGTGGTGGTTCCTGGATACTCAGAGGTGAGCTATCTGTGGTATATCATAAATGTTAAATAGAGATCCAGTGAAGTTTTTGTTTGTTTGTTTGTTTTTGCCAAATAGACATATATTATATCACAGAAGAGAAAAATGAACCTTGAAGAATTACAGTTGTTTTACCTAACTTTTGTATTTTTATGTACAGAATTGTCATACACTCTAATTCATAATGAAGACAGCTTATTCTGTAATTGATTGTAATTACAAATGGGAAAGCAAATGAAGATATTCCCAAAGGAGCAGACTAAACAATTTCTAAATAAAGGCATGTTGAAAGTAACCTCAGGAAGGAGAGGTCATTTTACTCTTCTTAAATAAAGTTAGGAGTTTCACTTGCTTAAAACCACTACTTTAATTCCAGGTTCTTCTTTTTTCTTAAGCTATCACTTAGAGGTGACATGTTCAAAGCAGGTGCTGCCCGGGTCTGTGACATGCTCTGCACTATTCACTCGGGGTGCAAAGCTGGGGCTGTCCAGTGCCACCCCAGGAAGGGGCACACATAGGGGTAGATCAGATAAGTTTTCCTATGATTGAAACATAAACTTTGATCTCAGGAATTTTGTTATCTGGTACTTTTTAGGATTCCTACTCTTAAAGGGAAAAAAGTTTTCAATGAATTAATAATGGCTTGAGACTCAATACACTGCAGCAATATTCATTGCAGTAGTTGTTCCTTTTATAGTCATGCTTGATTAGTGTTTGAAATTTGCAGGAATTGCAATATGCATGGCTTTCAAAGCCCTTTACAGAATTTCATTTTTATCACTCGGCAAGAGTCAATGAAAAGGCAATAAGAAAAGCTCTATGGGATATTTTTATAGGAGTGTCAAAAGCCAGTAAGCTAACTACATGAAAGAACCCAGATTGTACAGACAGAGTTTGAGCAGAAACACTTCAGAGACTTTATATCTAGTATTTTGACTTTTACATGCCCTTGGAGGAAAAAAGGAGCGCTAGCTACAAAACCAAATAAGGAGAGGAAAGGAACAAACCATATGCTTAAGAATAATTACGGTTTCCATTTTCCTACAAACGAAATGTGAAGTTTCAAAGACAAAGTGTAATAGAAATTGAGCTGCTTTGGTGTGTTTAAAATATTGCCAAGAAAGAAAATTCTCATTTCCCTTGCTAACGCATCCCAGATTTCTACAATATGGAAGTTAGTCGGAATGCTATCAACTTCTCCACAAGTCCATTTGTTCTTGTTTTGCTTTTAGTAGAGATGAAAAATATCAGATCACCATCCCTAGAAATGAAACTATCATAATTCACATATACATTAGATTACTTCTTTGACACATCTTTAAAGACATCATAGTTGCTACAGCCTCTTCTCAAGCCATTAATCCCTCTTGTTAATTCTAGCAAAAATATTATTGTCATTATTTAAAAATATTATTGTCATGATAATACAAGCAATCTTAAAATGCATCTTTGGCTGTGGAAACCATAAATGAAGAGAATAAAATAAAAATAAAAAATAAAAAGGAACAATGCACAGACTTATTATTGGGAGTGTCTAATATTATGCTGCACTTAAAATTACATGTCAGTGAGATCTGCAGTTCAGGCAGTCACTCTGTCGGAGCCATATATATTCCAAGCAAAGTGGGAGTAAGAATCTGTAAATTGTGCATTTTGTCATGTGGGCAATTAACACCAGTGTCATGTGGCTTAACTGACCTGCGGTTACATTGGTGGCTGCCACGACAGTTGCCACACTCTTGCTTTTCTCTTTCTCCAGATTGGCCAAATCATTTTGACAACCAACTGGTACTTTTGAATCCAGGCCAGCTTGATGTGAGTGCAGTTTCTTGTCTTCATGGAGACTCTGAAATGACACAGACCAGAATGATTGATTTCACAAGTAAATTATCAGTCCAAAATAAATGCTTCCCAGAGATACGACAAGGATAAACATTTTTCATATGGCAAGTTATGTTTGTATATCTGAATCAGAACATTCAAAATGTCAAAGTGAGTTGCAAATTACATTTTCATCAGTATATTTTGGTAATCTAGGTGTGGAATTGTTAAGGCAATCTAAGTGAGTAGAGTAAGAAGTCATCTGAGACTCAGAAAATCATCTTCAAAGCCTGTTTGTGTATATTATTTTGTTTTCTTGTGAAGCTTATATTTCTCATTTAAAGCATTTCACTCAGTTTTTATTCTTATAGTTAATTAATACAGCATTTCATTATGTATTACATAACTACATATTGCATAATGAAGAGGAGTTTTCATTTCTGCATTATCTATAGCCTTTATATAAAACAAATCATAACATCTACTTTACATTAACTCACATTTTTATCAGCATTATGCAAATTGACAAAGTTATCTACTCAATTTAAGGATAATAATTCATCCTAACAATGAGTTCTTAAGGCACAACATCAGTGAATCCTAAAACACCTCTCACATATAAGAGGTGTCACAGTGTTTGATGTTACGCTGACATATTGTATGCTTTAAAAGAATCCTCAGATAGGAGCAAAAACTAGAGACCTAACTAAACAGGAAACTGAACTTTCAGCACTTTGCTTCATATCCAAATTCAGACTAGAAGGTTTTCAGTTTAAATATGGTTACATAATATTTGAAGATTCATAGAGTCAAAATTAGCCAGTCAACTTTGGCCATCCTTACTAAGCATTTTGGTTCACTAAAGGATAGGATAATGAACAATTTTTCTTAAGTTCCTCCTGCAAATTGTGTACAGCATTAAATTTACTAAAAGCTTCATTGAAAGCCCAAATTAAAGGATTTTAAAGCTTGGAAAGGGCCAATAAGGAATTTAGGGTCTTTCATGATTAAATAATTCACCCAAATAAACAAAATCAATGGTACCAAGCCTTAGGGATATGTTTCCCAACCCATAGTCCACTGCTTTTCAGGCCACTCTACAATCCATTTGTTCATTTATCAGTTCAGTGTGGTGGATTGGTTGCATTGATGGCCCCAATTCTTCACCCCTCTCTGTATCCATGTCCTCTCCATGTTATTTTGCTATGCTCTTCTATGCTGACTTCTGACTTGTCCATGTGACTTCTTCTGGGTCAACAGGATATTGACACATGTGACACAGAGACTTGAAAGATACTTGCACAGTTGGCTTTGCTCACTCTTGCCCTTTCACTACCCCATGAAGACATGCCCAGGCTAGCCTACTGGAGGATAAGCGGGACAGAGAGTAAAGTCAGGTCACCCCAGTCATCAGAGCTGAGACAACCAACAGCCAGTAGAAACCCAGGTATTTGGGTGAACCAGCCTCGACCAAGTCAGCTGAATTCCACAGTTTAAAGGACTAAATAAATGTGTTTTTGGCTATATGCATTAGATTTTGCTGGTGAGTATGCACCATTGTGTGGCCATAGATAAATGATATATCCAACAACAATTTATCTACAGAATCCCAGATACTGGGTACAGCATGAGAATACAAATGTAAATATAACATAGTTTCAGACTTTAAATTATTCCAACATAATTTCTTAAATTGTTTATGTGGAGAATTAGAGTGTGGTAAGTCATTTGTAGATAATTCTCAAATTCTTTCTCTAATAACAAAAGATGGGATCCAGGTGATACTATGGGGGACAACTCACAAGGTCAGTGTTTGAATGTTGGTATGGGTCAAAATAAAACCACTACACCTGTTTATATTTGACTTATCCACATCCCACAGAAATTTAAGTCCGTATGAATTTTTAAATTAATTGTCAGGCTTGACACAGTTTGTGTTGTACATACCTTTGTTTTTTTTTGTTTTTTTTAAGTGAGCCTTCCACATTTATTTATTTCTAGGAGAGAGAGAGAGAGAGAGAGAGAGAGACAGCGTGAGCAGGGGAGGGTCAGAGAGAGGGGGAGTCACAGACTGAAACAGGCTCCAGGCTCTGAGCTGGCAGTCAGCACAGAGCCCGACGCGGGGCTCGAACCCAGAACCGTGAGATCATGACCTAAGCGAAAGTCGGATGCTTAACCGACTAAGCCACCCAGGCGCCCCAGTACATAGCTTTGAAAAGAAGCATATTAAACTAGCATTTAAGTATTTTTTATATTAGTTGCCTTGGAAAATATATTATTTCAATTATTAGATGACTATTAAATCGTAGGTTTTCAGTATTGAGCAATAAACTAGAATAAAGAAGTGTAGCTTCTTGCTTTTTCATTCCAAATTCAATTGATAATATTAAACTATTGAGGGGGAAATGTAAGAATTCATGAAAATTATGTGAATTAAAACGTAATTCAGACTTCAAAGAAGAAACACTGAACTTAAATACATTTCTTTAAAATAATTTTTTTTTTACATTTCTTTATTTTTGAGAGACAAGACGTGAACAGGGAGGAGCAGAGAGAGGAGACACAGAATCTGAAGCAGGCTCCAGGCTCTGAGCTGTCTGCACAGAGCCTGACATGGGGCTTGAACCCATGAGTTGTGAGATCATGACTGAGCCAAAGTCAGATGCTTCACCGACTGAGCCACCCAGGTGCCCCTTAAATAAATGTCTTAAACTTGAAACCTGTAACATGAAAGACTGAACAGGTCAAGGCTGACCATTTGCTCACAATGAGTCAAGTATTGAACAGGCCTGGTGCATCTTGGTGCAAATCTCTGGCATATTGAGCATGTTATACGTACATTAACATTTCAATAATTAGGAACCCCACTTTGCTAAAGGCTGTCCCCACATTGGGGTCTCCTCTAGTGGAGCCATGTCAAGTTCTTAAACTTCTCCTTTGCTTTACTTGTTACAGCCAGATTCTTATTCCTAGTCCCAATGTGAAGGGAGTTAGATGCCTCTTAAGCTACTGATCTTGCTATGTTCTCTCAACCTTGTTTACTTAAAGTCAGTCCCTCCCTCCAGTTCCCTGGTTTGTCAAACCATCCACAGGTATAGATTTTCTGCTTGAAAAAAAAATTCCACAATGCTCCATTCTTTACTGCCTAACTGTCTTCCATTAAGCATCAATCCACCCCTCTTTCTCTTCTTTCTTATGTCTCAGATTCTCTCAGGTGCCTGTAGAACTTTACCCCATAGTTTGCAATTTTCACTATATATTCAACTTTCTTTTAGAACATTGTCCCTACCTCCATACCTTGACTAAATTTCCATTCTTCATTGAAGATAGCACTTCTACTGCAAATGAAGATGGCTGCTTATTCTTCCACATTCTAGATACCCTCAGCTTGATATTCTTGCCCATAGTACTGTCCATTGCATCCTTACCTCCTTGCTAAAAATCTCCGCTGCTTTGATATTTCTGCCAACTAGGTAGGCGCCATTTCCCTTCTTGTTGGGATCACCCATCTACCATTCTCTAGTCACAATCCATCCTTCATAAAAAAGACCAGATTATCATTTCTCTTCCAGCCCCATGATCCTGGATGATATTCATATCTACACAGACATTCTATTCAAAACCCTGACTGAATCCCCTTATTATGAATGAATTTTTCATTTCTCTCCCTTAGACATTCACTCCCAGAGCCACACCTGAAACCTATCATAACAACCTTTTCCAACTCAAAAATCACTAAGTGTCCCCCTACTCCCCCATGCACCTAATCTCTTATCCTTTATTGTCTGTACTCAAGCCAAGCTCCCATCTCCAACATTGCTTTCTCTACCAGGATAATTCTTGGACCTCATTGGAACCTGGGCTCCATTGATCCTTCTACTTTCTCTATATCCACCAGTGTCCAAGGCTCATTTCCCTTTTTTCTCTACACAGCATCCATCCCCGTTTGAAAACTTCCATCTGTCAGACTTGATCCTACGTGAGCCTTAACCAGCACTTGACATGTCTAGTCACTCCCTTTCTTTGCCTTAGAGTCCCTAATACCACCCTGACCACTCGTTCTTAGTCCCCTTTGCTGTTTCAACCTTCTTTACCTACACATTGACTGTTAAGACTTTCTCAAAGTTTTTTTTATGGACCGAGCTGTCTTTGTACCACCTTAGATAATTCCAACAGTTGTGTGGCTCAGTTTACTCTCTATGTGCTTTGACTCCAGGGGTGAGGGGAGATTTATTAAATGAGATGAACAAGGGCTTCAGTGCCATGTAAGTATTCTGGACTCCAATTCTAATGTGCTTTAGCTTTACAACTCCACCATTATTCCTTCCTGTCTTAAGGCTTGGATCTTCTGTTTGCCTAGAACATTCTTCACAAACTCTTCCTTTTAAATTGATTAAGTATCAAGTTCTTGCAAGTCTCCTCTCACCATAGCCTTTAGCCAGCACCTTTGTTTTCTAGGTTTTGAGTAACTTGTAGTTCTACTGTGAAGCAGTTTTCACAATATAATTAAATACTACCTGATTTAGTGTTTAATGTTTATCTCTCTGGTTAAAATACAAACCCACTGAGAATAAGGACTATGCCTGTCTTATTCACTGTTCTCAGTCCTTATCTCAGTATTTTAAATATAGTAGGTATTACATAACCACATACTAAATTAGTGGAGAAATGCATGAATAATTGTAGATTTGATTTTTATGACTTTTTCTTTGGCTAGCCTGTCAATGTCTACTCTATAGTCACATGTTCATACGTTAGAAGTGATTTCCAGTCATTTTGAACAGTAATATTTATTATATATTTGAAAGGAACACATGTTTCTAACTTGTTTTTCCATAAAAAACACATATTGCAAATTTTGTGCTTTTAAATAAATTCACTGCTGCAAATCACTGAAAACACTATCATTATATAGTGTTCCATATATTTCTGTGGCTTGATTTAGATTGGTTACTATCTATGAAAACTATAAATCAAGGACTGGCTATATTAGGGAAATAGAGAACTTAGTGTGTATACACTATGGCCCCGTATTCCCCAGGCATGAGATTGTGACCTGACAATAATGGAAGAAATAAAACTCTGTCAGGCACTGCTTCAATGATGTCAATCAAACCTTCCACCTGAAGATCAAGTCCAGAGGAAAATGAGAAAAATAAAATGTGTGCAAAGAATGGAGAGGAAAACAGATGAATTTGAACTGGCATGCACCAGGCCTTCAAGACCACTCTACAGTTGTAGTTCAAAAATAAATCCTGTTTATTTTATATAATTTCCCCTTAACTTATCATTAGAAATGAGTCATTATAATCCTGTCTGCTAATATAAAACAATGGTTAAATTACTTTTCATGCTATTCTTGGCTTGTAGTTTGTGTATTGCTTTTAGTGGTCCCTCTGAAAGCGATGATCCAATTACAAGACACTGAATATTTTTCTCATGAACAAAGAAAATAACAAATTAATACTACCCAAAAAAGTATTTTCTTTCTTCAAATACATCTTTCATCTCACTCAAGGCCATGTTGTCAAGGAGAAAATCATCCTCTTCCATGCACTTCATTGAGATTCTCCGTTCATGATTACATTCCTCCATGTCCCTTCTCCCCAAGGGTGAGGTTTGCTTTTCTTTAGACAGTCACATAGGGCCTGTATCAGCCCAGGGACTAAACATCAGTCACATTTAAACAACACGAAGTATCCCAGGTAACGTACTTTACTTTCTACAAAAAATCAATTGCTCTCCTAACAGACTGAAAAAGCGTCCTCTGTCTCTGCTTATATAAACAACCATTCCTTTCCACTGCTTGTACTTTTTCACTTCAGAAAAGTGAATACAAGGGATATGTGACATTCAAGTGGTATTTGGAAAGAAATTTCCCATTAACTAACTTTCTTCCTCAGAATTAAATTACACTTAAAACAAGAACAATAGTAACAGTAATTCAGAAACTATACATTAAAATAAAGAAATGAAATTCCAAATCCAATCATAAGAAACACAGGTTTGCACATTCAAATTATCGTTCCAGGAGAACATGTAATCGTCTATGCCATCTGTCTTCTATTGTGAGTGTGTGTGTGTGTGTATGTGTCTATATTTTCTTTTTTATTTGTTATATGGATGAATCACCATAAATAATTTAGAAGATTATTAACTGCCTTAAAAAAAACTAATAAATTTGTCATTGTGCATTAAAAAGACCCAATTAAATAGAGGGAAATGTTTGGTTTTTCTGAGGAAAATATTTAAATAAGCAAGAATATAAACTGAAAGTAATTTAAAGTTGATCATATAAACAGTCCTCTCTTTCAGACAATATCTGAGTTTTCATGGAATTATCCATGTATGCTAGTAATCTGTCTTTTTACACAGAACATGTTCTTTTGTAAATATATATATATAATTATGAGAGACAGAAAAAGAGAGTGAGTGTGTGTGCAGTTGAGGGAGGGAGGGTCAGAGAGAGAGGGAGAGAATCTCAAGTAGGCTGTCAATGCAGATCCCAATGTGGGGCTCAATTCTACGAACCGTGAGATCATGACCTGAGCTGAAATCAAGAGTGGGACGCTCAGCTGAATGAGCAGAATATGTTCTTTATATCAACTGCAAAAGCGTCCTTTTGAGCTTGTTCCACTCTATCCCAACAAACCATCTTTGAGAACTTTCCTGTCCCTTGCAGCCTGAGGTTGTTTGCAGGCAGGGTTGCCCAGAGCTGTGGTTGCAGGGCCTCATTTCATCAGCCCAGCAGAAACCCAAGGCCGCCTCTCCTACGCATCCGAGAGTTCCAGGCTGTGGCTCTCCTGTGTGAGACTCTTTGCTGGCATCCTTTACCCTCAACAAGTGTTTCCTCCTTCAGTCATGCAAATGAGACCATTCTTCAAATGAGACCATGCTGGCTGGGCTGTGAGCAGGCAGCTAACTGGGCATCTCAGCAGCAATAACAAGTGCGTGCATGTGGCTTGACACTTAGACACTCTTGGCCTAAATGTGGTTAACAAGTGGGATAGATCTGTCTCTCCATTGCCTGCTGCAAGTACCACCAGAAGTTCAGGACATTAAAGAGTTGAGGTTTTCTATCTGCCCTGCCCTTGCCCTTGGGTCAGAGAAGAGGCAATTGGCCCATGCAAAAGAAATATGTCTATATCTGCTTCCCTAGTTGCTCTGATTTTAAAAAAATGACAGCTTTCTATCATAGCCCTTCAAGAACTTCTTCTACCTGCTGAACTTACTGGGACCAGATCCAAGAAAACAAATTCTGCTGGAACTATTGAAGATGTTATCATACGTCATATATCAAAGATGTACCATGTTCTCCGGGAAAGAAATCCTTCATTTACCTTCAGACTGCTTTAAACCTTAAATTTCAAAGACATCTTTCCAGAACATAGTATGTATTAAAGAAGGTTTTATCAGTATTAATATATTTCAGTTGCATCTTCCTCTATTTGCCCTGCTGAAAACAGGAAACTAGACCATTTGACAGCTAGAAGTCCTACCATCCTGATTTGACCATCCTCTTGAGGGAAATCAAGTCCTAGCTCACAAATGCAGAAGGAACTCAGTATAATCACAGACTTTGTTTGATTTAAACAAGTTTAAGAATTTTCCTTCAGAGGACTCAGGGTGAAGAATCTCTTCATACCCTTTTGTCAAGCTCAATTCCATCTGCTTCTTACTGTTCTAATCTTCTATAATTTGAGCCAAAAATGAAATGGATGCTTGAAGCAAGGCTTAACCAGGATATCCTCAAGTGAAAATGAAGCCAGAAGAGACAGCCAATCTGTATGTTTGTTAATCTTAAGGAGATAAATGAGAACTCCGGCTGCCCCCAAAAATGTTAGCCATGTCACTCCAGATAATGAACAAGCAGGCAAAAAAGTTTGCTATTTTAGAGCTGGTATGCCAAGTGCATTTCCTATGAAAGACCAAGGTTCGCTTACCTTTAATGTTGATCAATGGACACTGGAATAACTCTGTATATAAATACATTTTCTTCTTTCTTTCTATTTGCCTTCCTGGAAATTTTAAAATTATTCATTCACAGGGTTATTGTTATAACTTTCAAGCTCCCATTTTAATTGAAAAATCATAACCCTTAGACTCTGTGGGGGTAATCGGTGGCCAAAGGACAGGAAAATTAATCTTAGTTTAAATTACAGACACAGAAATTACAGTAGAATAAAATATGTGACATATTTAGTTTTTGGTGGAACTGGCTTTTAGTCGGCAGACATATGAATAGCATTTGAAAAGTGTCCAGCGGAGTAACCCTGGCTACAGATGGCAGATGGGACCTTCAGTGTACCACATAATAGGTCTGTATCCAGGGAAAGTATTCTAAATTCATTTATTAAAAACTTCACTTGAAATCATTTTAACTTTCTGAGCATTGAAACACAGCCTTCCATATAAGTCTTTGAAAGGTATCCACCCTGGAGGTCTGATGCAAAACTCTGCTGTATATTATTTGAGCCAGAAATTATTTCGGTGACTATGGTTCATCTATTTCTTTAAGCATTCACATTGCATAAAATGTTAATGGCATGCTTGCCACTGAAGAGTTACTAAGATGTAAAAATTTCATGCCGTTGTGATCCAGTGTCTAACATACGATGTAGTCCTTGAAAGGTGCTTTGCACCTCCTCACCTCAACTCAAGCCTGGACACATTTCCTTGAAACTCTTTCCCATGAAGGCTGTCCTTTTGATTTCTTCCTACTTGTACACCCTATCTCCCTGCCCTTTGTAAAGCACTGCCTGGCACTACTACTCAACACCTTCTCTAAATTTCTACAGAAATCTGGCATGACTCTTCAGTCATCTCCAGGATCCCCCCCCCCCCACACACACACTTTCTTTATAATGTGTTCTTCAGCTCATGGCCTCTTCTGTGCCACTCCTCTACCAACATGACCTCAGAGGACCTTAATGTTCACACTCCATGGAACTTTTTTCCTACTCTTTTTAGCCTGTTGTAATTACAATCGGAACTTCAACCTTATTGTCCCTCAGAACTTCTCCATCATCAAGATCTTGGATTTTAGCACACGCCTCTGTGCCCATAATCTATTAATACTGTTCATCCCTCTCAATCTTCAATTCATTTCTGTCTCTCAGTCTCTCTGTCTCACATGTCTCCCTATCCAAAGGGTCCTTGGAACCTCCTTGTTATCATTTTTCTCATTGTGGTTGTAAGATCCTAACTTTTCATTCTACTCTTATTGCCAATCTTCCAAAGGTTGCTTATTGCTGGCGATTTTTTTAAAGGCTTATAATTCTCCTATTTGTCTCTAACAAATTTATGGTTCCTGGTGATATCTAGGTCCTTCAGTTTGCCCAGTTGTCTATGAATCTCTATTTCAGTTCCTAGTGAGAAGTACATAGATGATATTTCAAATCTTTTTCTCTTTTAGCAAGCTCACAGTCACAGCCTGCTGTTTCTCAGTCTTGGGAAGTTATTTGATCACGTAATTCATTGAGATTATCAATTCTCACAGCTTTCCTTGTCTTGTCTTAGAGATTCACTTGATCTTTCTCACGAAGGATCCTTCCTCTTTCTAATGTCAGTACCTCCTCCTTTTACCGTGACACTTTCCCCACCTTTCTCTTCAACTTAATCAATTATTCTGCTCACTTATATTCTCTGACTCTGCCTCTGCATTGCCCCATTCATTTTCTGCCAAACTTTAGTAAGAGTAATCGATTCTTACTGCTCTTTTTTTCCCCTCCCAGTCACTTATTAGCTGGGTATTTACTGAGTGGAGTTTCTGTTCTTACCACTTGATTAAAATATTTTCACCAATAGCCTTTTATCCATCAGTCATAAATCCCATGGCCTTTTCTTAGACCTCACGATTCCTGAGCTTCCCTTGCACATAAATCTGATAACCATCTCATCATCTGAAAAGAAGTATTTTACCCTCAATATCCAGCAACTCATTCTGTCATATTTATTTATTTATTTAATTTTTAAAATTTATTTTTTAATTTACATCCAAGTTAGTTAGCATATAGTGCAACACTGATTTCAGGAGTAGATTTCTTAATGTCCCTTACCCATTTAGTCCACCCCCCTATCAGTAACCCTCTGTTGTCCATATTTAAGAATCTCTTATGTTTTGTCCCCTCCCTGTTTTTATATTACTTTTGCTTCCCTTCCCTTATGTTAATCTTCTGTGTCTTACAGTCCTTGCATGAGTGAAGTCATATGAGATTTGTCTTTCTCTGATTGACTAATTTTGCTTAGCATAATACCCTCTAGTTCCATCTAGTTACAAATGGCAAGATTTCATTCTTTTTGATTGCCAAGTAATACTCCATTGTATACATATACCACATATTCTTTATCCTTTCATTAGTTGATGGACATTTGGGCTCTTTCCGTATTTTGGCTATTGTTGATAGTACTGGTATAAACATTGGGGTGTTTGTGCCTCTTTGAAATAGCATGCCTATATTCCTTGGATAGATACCTAGTAGTCCAATTGCTGGGTCATAGAGTAGCTGTATTTTTAATTTTTTGAGGAACCTCCATACTGTTTTCCAGAGTGGCTGCACCAGTTTGCATTCCCACGAGCAGTGCAAAAGAGATCCTCTTTCTCTGCATCCTCATCAACACCTTTGTTGCTAGAGTTGTTAATGTTAGCTATTCTGACAGGTGTGATGTGGTATCTCATTATGGTGTTGATTTGTATTTCCCCGATGATGAGTGATGTTGGGCGTCATTTCATGTGTCTATTGGCCATCTGGATGTCTTCTTTGGAGAAGTGTATGTTCATGTCTTTAGCCTGTTTCTTCACTGGATTATTTGCTTTTGGGGTGTTGAGTTTGATATGTTCTTTATAGATTTTGAATACTAACCCTTTATCTGATATGTCAGTGGCAAATATCTTCTCCCATTCTGTCAGTTGCCTTTTAGTTTTGCTAATTGTTTCCTTCGTTGTGCAGAAGCTTTTTATTTTGATGAGGTCCCAGTAGTTCATTTTTGCTTTTGTTTCCCTGGCCTCTGGAGATGTGTTGAGTAAGAAGTTGCTGCGGCCAAGGTCAAAGAGGTTTTTGCCTGCTTTCTCCTTGAGGATTTTGATGGCTCCCTGTCTTACATGTTGGTCTTTCATCCATTTTGAGTTTATTTCTGTGTATGGTGTAAGAAAGTGGTCAAGTTCATTTTTTCCGCATGTTGCTGTCCAGTTTTCCCAGCACCACTTGCTGAAGAGACTGTCTTTATTCCATTGTATATTCTTTCCTGCTTTATCAAAGATTAGTTGGTCATACATTTGTGGATCCATTTCTAGCTTCTCTGTTCTGTTCCATTAATCTGAGTGTCTGTGTTTGTGCCAGCACCATAATGTCTTAATGATTACAGCTTTGTAATACAGCTTGAAGTCGAGGATTGTGATGCCTCCTGCTTTGGTTTTCTTTTTCAGGATTGCTTTGGCTATTTGGGGTCTTTTCTGGTTCCATACAAATTTTAGGATTGTGTATTCTAGCTCTGTGAAGAACTGTCATTTTCCTTTTATCTCTTGGACTCCCATTCACTCATCTGTTTTGCGATATTTTCTCTTTCCTCCTAACCTATAAATCAGTGATTGCTGAACCATTCTGAGTGCATATTCTTAGCAAAAATTTGAAGCACAAAATATAAATGTCACACATGTACACATGCATGATATTATATGTATGTACTCTTTCGACATATATGTAATTATGTACATTTACTCTACTAATAATATATCAAGGTGTAGGGGCACCTGGGTGGCTCAGTCGGTTAAGTGTCCAACTTTAGCTCAGATCATGATCTTGAGGTTCATGAGTTTGAACCCCATGTCCGGCTCTGTGCTGACAGCTCAGAGTCTGAAGCCTGCTTCGGAGTCTGTCTCCCTCTCTCTCTGCTCTTCCCCTATTCGTGCTCTGTCTCTCTCTCTCTCTCAAAAATAAATAAACATTAAAAATTTTTAAATAAATCTAATATATCATGTGCATTATAAAACAAACTCTAAGTAGAAATTTTAAAATAATAAACTGATGTTAAGTAAAGTTGAAATAAAAATATTTTAAGCAAAATTATTTTATTTATTAATAATATTGAGAAAAGTAGTTGAATAGTTTTCACTACTTTTTAAATCTTAATTTAACACTTTGTGATACAGCAATTCAGTTGTTTGTTTCATAATTCAGTTGACCGATAATTCAGTTGACTTGAGTTTTAATGGTGTCATGTTAAAAATGATATTTCACAAAGATAGATGGATCCAAATGGAAAAAGTATATTGTTAGTAATTTTGCAAAGATATTATTGAAATTGGCTCATAAACTATTGTCTTCACTGATGTCAAAGCGATAGTTAATCAATTGATATTTTAATTATCGGATTAGAAACATACTGAAATTCTGCGGAAGACTTTATAAATGGTTAGAAATTTCCAAGGTTTTGAAGGTTGCAAGATGAGAAGTTGCCTCGTTTTCAGCAATGGAAGCACATACTATCAGAAATATTTTAAAACAACCCTTTTTCAAAATATCGTATATAGGAGGATTCTTTGGGTATGGATATTTTTGCTTGGGGACCAGCTCAAGTATATATCTGTGCGTTCCTTCAGGTGGCACACTACTGACAGGTGTTTATGGATGAGGTAGATGATTTGAACACTCACCTTTTAGTAAAACAAATCTTAATATTATACATCTTTAATTTTGGGAAAAAAATTATTTGTTGTAAGGCAATCAGCAAACCTTTTTTTCCCCAGAAACATGTTTTTTAAAATTAAATTTTATTTAGTTAGCATACAGTGCACTACTGGTTTCAGGAGTAGAATTCAGTGATTTATCACTTCCACGGAACACCAAGTGCTTGAAACATAATTTACAAATACAGTAAACACATACGTTGGGAAGACACTGAAGTCTATTGCAACTTTGCGGAAAATCTCCCTTACTGATTCATTTGTTCATACAGATAATTAGAACAGCTAACATTTATTTTGTGCTTTCCAAATGCCAGGTACTATTTTATGTTTGTTACATGTATTAGCCTATGGAATTCTCCAGCATCTATTTTCTAAACCCTTTCCAAGAGTATTTTCAGAAAAAGAAATGATTTTTGTTTTTCATTGCACCATATTGCTTCTTTATATTATTCTAGTCATGTTTTAGGAAACACTGGTATACTTACATATATATGTATGTATATAGTGTTTTTAATCTTTGTTAAAAAAAAACCTCAAAAGGGTTTAACCTTAATTTTAGTGAATTTTAAATGTAATGGAGTACTGGATTGATTCTAAGATAATTGTAAACAGCCCTGAAAAAGTAATTGTCTTCATATTCTTTTTGCTTCTTTTAAAAATATATTGTTAATCATGAAAGCTTCATTTTCCCAGTTTCTAATATCACATAACACAGTATAAACTACGATGAAATTCACCATTACTTATAGTATTCGTAAATCTTCATTTCAATCTTCTTGAAAATTTCAAATTATTGACTGATATCTTGATGGGTATGATTAATTTTTCTCTTTTATTGTTTTCTCCTAATGTAGCTGATGGAGAAATGTGAGAAGTGTGAACACTGTCAGTTCTACTTTTCTTCTTAATCACTGTGGTATTTTGCTCATATTATAGATACAATATGTTAATAAATTTATCTTCTTAAGTGTGTAATACTTTTAGAAAAAGGCACAAATAATAAGGGCAGCTCAATGACTTGACACAAATTCAATGCATCTATGTAACTCCTACCCGTATCTAGAAATAGAATATTAATAGGTCCCCAGCAGCTTCGTCACACCTCAACCAGTCATATTTCTAATCCTTCTTCCCCAAAGCTAACTAGTATCCTGACTTCTAATATCATCGATTAGTTTTCTCTCTTGTGTGGAAGTTTTATATACTTTAAATCATAAAGCACATCCTCTTTTGTGTCTGGCTTCTTTCATTTGGAAAGAAAGTTTTCCATACAATGGAGTATTCCATTGTATGAGTATAGCAAAATTTGTTTATCTGCTCTACTAACTGAGGAATGTGTGAGTTGTTTCCAATTTTAGCTATTATAAAGAATGCTGCTATGACTATTTCTATACATGTATTTTTGTGCACATATATACACATTTCTTCACATATGCATTTGCTCCTTAGGCATCTAATTGTTGGGTCAACTGTGGTATGTATGCTCAGCTTTAGTAGATCCCGCGAAATGGTTTTCCAGAATATTTTCTCACAAGGAGTGTATAAAGTTCCAGTTTCTTCATAATCTTGCTATGCTTTGGTACTGTTAGCCTTTTTATTTTATCATTCTATGATTCTATAGTATTTTGTCATTGTGGTTTCCATCTACATTTCTAGATGACAAAATTAGTTTTTCAGTGTTTTATTGGTCATTATGAAATACCTATTTTTGTAAAGGGCTATTCAAGTATTTTGCCCCTTTTCTCTATTGTGCTGGCTGTATTTCTGTCATTAATTGGTAGAAGTTCTTTATATATCTGAATACAAGTCCTTTTAAGTATCCTTACCTGTTTTGCAAATAAGCTTCTCCACTCTGTAGCTTACCTTTTCACTCTCTTGATGGTATCTTTAGTGACATAATCTTTAATTGATGGGTTTTTTTTTTAGTAAAAGATATTTGTCCATTTTGCGAGATTCAATTTTGCTTCAAGTAGAAAATACCATTTTCAAACAACTAAACCAGGCTCATCTAATCTACAACATAGTACAATACTCTCAAATGAAGGGTGCCTAGTCAATACTCTCTGGAGTAAACAAAAACAAGATCCAGTGGTCAGAACTGCTCTATATTTTCAGTACATAGAAATATATACTGTATTCAGTATATGGAGTAGTCTTCTCAGAAATTCAAATCCGAATCTATTAAATATCAAGAGTTAACTATCATAGTACAAGACAGAAGGGCATCTTGATAGGAAGCAACTCACAGGCTAAACAATTCAAGAATATATGACATACGGAATTTATATTATCTAGAATATATGGCAAGTGTTAGACCAGGAAAGAGACTGAAATACAAAAATCTTATGTGAAGTATGAGAAATTTAGTAATAGAAGGTATTTGGAAAACAGCAAAGGGCATTATAATACATCACAGCCCAGTTTCTACTCAAGTCGCTCCATACAATTGGCAAAAGAAAAATCATTTCCACTCTCTATCACCGGCAACCACAATCAGCAGAATTCACGTTTTGGGGAATTCTGTGGAAGTAAGCCGGTTTCCCCAACAAATTGAAAAAAAAAAAGAAGAAACCTATAGGTTAAAAGAGACTTTAAAACAAATCATTCAAATACAATGTGTATACCTTATATAGATCTTGATTCAAACTGTAAGAAAGCATTTATGGGAAAACCATGAAAATCTGAATCCTAACATGATATTGGATATCCCTAAGGTATTATTGCTAACGTTTTCAGGGATGATAACTATATTGCTTGTTTTAAGAATCTCTACTTTTTCGAGGTATCCGACAAAGTATCTGCTGATGAAATGAAATAAAATGACACCTGCTTTTGTTTTCTCCCCAAAATATCCAGTGTGGCTGAATAGTGAGAGAGAACAAAATTAGTCTTGACTTGCTGGGTGATGAGTATCTCCAGGTTCATTATGCTATTCTACTACCTTTGCACGTACTTGAAAATTTCCAGAATAAAAAGTTAGAAAATAGCTTTCCCGGACTTGAGATCAAGGCAATAATAGACTTATGTACAATGTGGGGACACATGAAAAATATACTGTCTTTGAGAAAATAGGCTATAGTTGCTTAAATCCTCTGGTCTGCCTAAAACTGAAGTTGGTGGTTAAGACTTGGCTAACATGACGTACGTGGATCCCCTGTGCTCTCAGAGGAGCATTTCAGAGATTTTTCTCTACTTCTCTAGAAGCTACATGAAAAGCTGCAGTCTGGACGATGTTGCAGGGAGTTGGGGAAGGATCAGGGGTAAGACCACAAGCCAACAGCAAGGCTGAAAGGCCTAGAGGGATTTGCTGGCAGACAGTAACACAGAGCAGACCCTCCAAACTGGAGGCCAAACTCACCATTCAACATGGCATTTGCTTTTGGTTAATTACAGGGAATGAAGAGAGAACAGAAGAATGCTGGGGTCCAAGTGTCTTTTCCATCTATACCTGAAATTCTCACTTTATAAAGACCTAAAAGTTTAGACACATCTTTTGATGTGTTAGTAATGTATGTCTAAAGTATTATATTGTGAAGAAATTAATTTTATTGTATATAACTTGTATATTGAGCAGAGAGATTTTAAATTCGTACTTAGAAAATGGTGAATAATGAGTGTGGTTCACACACACACACACACACGCACACATGCATATATACATACCACTCAAAATTCTACAGAAAATGCTTCAACTCACTCTCATGTTATGTTGAAGGGAAATTCAGTAGAGAGTAAATTGATGATATCAGATGACACAAACTATGAAAGTCAAATATGATAAATAAAACTCAAATACAAAAAGATTAAATAATATCCTCAAATGCAAACCAGACTAGAGTCTAAGGTAAAAGTTCATTGCTTTCAGACCTATGTTCAGATTATTCTTATCACTTGCCATTTTATTCATTCCTCTGTATTTTTGATTTCCCAAAGTAGTCAGAGTTGTGTATTACAACACCCTTATTGTAATTATAAGGTTTATCCCAGTTTCTTAGAAATAGAAATAGATGCGTAAGGAAAATAGAACGACCAGAATAAAAGAAAAAGAAAATAGAATAAAATAAAAATATCTGTCCTTCCTTTTTACATGTCAGAGAAAAGGTAAAACAACAGAAGAAAAAACAAGATAACAATAATCATACGGTTATTAATTAAAGCATGACTCACACTCCCCAGTGGAATTTCATTTAAAATATCATTTCATTTTTCTTTCAAGGTTAGGTTGTAAACAAATGCTTGACAAAGCAATAGGGAGCTTCTGACTGTAGTTTAGCAGTAATTTCATTTCCCCACCAGATGGCAGTCTTCTCCAGATCTTCGCGGCTCCCACTGGAGTCCAGCTATTCATTGCTGACAAAGCAGTCAGATTTTATCTGTGTACTCGGTTTAGATATGGGAAATCTGCCAGGACTCTGTGGCTCCAGGATTAAATGTCTCTTATTTGAAAAGAAATTTCCATGCGCAGAGGTTTTTATTTTTTTAAGTCATACATATATCTTCGGGACAAAGGCTATTTACATAAACTCCAGGCTTAAGTTGAGCTTCTCAGGATCTCAGCTGGCACTGTTTCTTGATGCTCAGCACCCCAAGAGGTTGGTAAATGCACTAGTGAATGTTGCAGAGTATTGTATTTCTTAAAGCAGAGCCAAGTAAGAAGTTTTCAAATGCCACCCGTATCTCAAGTATTCTCATCTAATCTCAGCTCCTAGAGTATTTACTTAAAACATTTTCATTTTCTTGGCAAGGAGCTATGTAAATACATTCAATTTTACCTTTTTTTTTATCCATATGTCCTTGAGACATTTTGACTAATGTGTTAGGTTTGAGAATTTTACTAACTACATGTGCACAAATATATCATAAACTAATTCCAGAGAAAAGGCTTATCTCAATGATCAGTGACATTTACATTTAGGAACTATAAGCAATTGAAAATTCATCTACTCCCCATATTGTTTGTTAGAGAGAAACTTAATGCATTTTCTCCTTGTGGTATTTTAAGTTTGTGTTTCTAACAAATTCTTATCCCTGACACAGATCAGTATTAGTGGACTACTTTTTCAATACAAGCCTTCACACAATCTTAGATGCTATCTGTACCTTAGCTAGGAGCAGGCTAGGAACATTCTCACAGGGTGCCTGCACAGAGGCAGAAGGTGTGGCTTTAGGGAGAGAGGCTTCTCAGGTAAAGAGAGCATGATGGTGACTCAGGGAGGCGCATTTGAGGTGGGACTCTATCCTTATCACGTTGACTTTTTTCTACTGGAGGGTAGCAGAAAATACCATCCCCAAATATGACTGTAAGAGTTCAGAACATGCCACCTCAAAGATGCCACTTTGGAATAGTGATTACTCTGAGCTGTAGGCACTGAAAAAAGGCAAATGAAAGAACTGCATCTCAACTCCTTGAATCTACCTAGAGACAGATCCTCCAAAAGTACTTGGTTATTATAAATCTCCATCAACCAGAAGACTGACCCTTATTATAGGAGAAGAGACTGGAAGTTGACATCACACCCAAACAAACTTTGTTACAAACTGCCACACCTTTCATCTAATTTTCTAAAGGCTCATTCATTTTCTCTAAAAATCATTTTTAAAAATCACTCTACCCTAAGAAACCTGCATTCCTTAACCCCTTTCCCTGATAAGATGGTATTTAAGTCTCTATTTAAAGCTACCTCTTGGTGTTACTCAGTTTCCCTACGTATCTCTCTGTATATATGAAGTCTACATGTTAGGTAAACTTCTATTTGTTTTCCTCTCATTAATTTGCTTTTTATTATATGAGTCTCAGCCAAGAACTCTGAAAGGTAGAGGAGAAATTATTTCCCTTCATTTACACTAATCATACTTAATGGGGAAAGGCACAGGTTAGTGAGCAGAACTATGGGTAAATTCTACCCTGCCTTAGCTTCTCATTCTCTCCTCTCACCTCGATTCCACACAATGCAGTACGATGCAAATCTAGAGAATCGAAACTATTTTTCACACATGCAATACAATGCAAGTATTAGAACTCAGTATAACTTTTCATTAAAAAAAATACTCATTACCAGAACTAAATTCAGTCATTCAGAGAGAATAGGACTGTAATCCAGTTGCCAAGTAATGTAGCAGATGTGGATACAACCATGCATAGAAAAGGGAAATTTTCTATGGATGGGGAATTGGGGACAAAATTATTTAGGTAAACAATGCAACAAGGAGAGACTGTAATATTATTCATGCTAGTTAAAAACAGAAAGAGAATTCTATCCCATTTCAAAACTGAAAAGCCATAGGTTTTTCATATAAAATTAGAGTTTTCAAATTAACTTCTCTATTTAAAATTCCTCTATAACTCCTATTCTGTAGCCCAAAGGATTAATTCCAGATCACTTTCTGTGA
Source organism: Crocuta crocuta (assembly GCF_008692635.1). Taxonomy (NCBI): domain Eukaryota; kingdom Metazoa; phylum Chordata; class Mammalia; order Carnivora; family Hyaenidae; genus Crocuta; species Crocuta crocuta. The sequence goes on along the minus strand of NW_027530851.1, from coordinate 1,200,987 downwards.
CCTTTAAGATTAGCTCCATTTCATGGCTCCCCTTCTCTGCTTTGATTTGTAATTTCCTGAGCAGCCTGTGAGTTTCTTATTTTCAAGTCCATCTTGTCAGATAGTATGCTCCTGGACATTTTTCTGATTATCTTTGAAATTTCCAGTGAATTTTCAATACATGTGCGATGACTTTGTTAATCAATTAAGTAACTCCTGGTGAGTTTTCTGACTGTATTATTTCTGTAAAATTCCAAACACTTGGGAAATATATGCCTATTCATTTTTCCCTGGAAAGCCCTGGAACACCTGTGTATTATACTAGTTCCCTGGAGCCACTGTAACAAACTACTAAAAGCTGGGTGGCTTAAAGCAGCAGACATCTATTCTCTAAAAGTCAGGGGTGGCCCAGTCAGTTAAGCGTCCAACTCTTGATTTTGACTCAGGTCATATTTTCATGGTTTGTGAGTTCGAACGCCTCATCAGCTCTGTGCTGAGAGTGTGGAACCTGCTTGAGATTCTATCTCTCTCTCTCTCTCTCTCTCTTTCTCTCTCTGCCTCTCTCTCTCTCCCTTCCCCAACTTGTGCTCGTGTGCTCTCTCTCAAAAATAAATAAGTAAACTTAAAAAAATTTAAATAAATAAAAGCTCTGGAGGTCACAAGCTTAATTAAGGTGTCAGCAAAGCCGTGCACGTTTCAGAGGCTCTGGGAAAGAAACCTTTTTTTTACCTCTTGCAAACAAGGGTGAGCAAACTGTGGGGTAAAAATAAATAAAAATTATTTCCATCACTTCCAAAAGCTCAGAAAAGGGAGAAAGCAGACAGTGGGTGCTGGCATGTGAAATGGGGAGGGGTGGCGGTGGGGGTGAGCTTGGTCATCTGCTCAATGCTGTAAACCTAAGAAACTATTCCAAGCATGTAAACTAAAATAAGGTTTTATATGAATCTGTAATCTGCCAGCCACTTTGCCAATATTCTTACACTCTAAGATTCCATTATATTAACAGTGAAAAGCACATGGGGTTTTTGATATCATTAGGTGAAGAGCTCACATTCAGCTGGTGTGCACTGGTATTGAGCAGACCAGCATAAGTTCTCAAGTAAGGCACGTTCATATGGCTAGTGCCCATATCAATTTTCTCTGGTACCATCTCTGATTGCATGCATGGGCCTGTGAGGATAGGGTTAAAGAAAGAACCAGTGGAGAAGGGATCCCTGGATTTTGAGGCAGAGATTCATCCCTGAATCCTCCAGGGAGAGAAGTAGGAAAATAAATTAGAGCATTGGCAATTGGAAACTTTTTTTTTTTTTCTGGGCACATGTGAATATTTTATCACAAAAGACATAAAAAATTATTTAACATACCCATAAAATTATTTGCTGGAAATTCAAACACCTTCTGTGCCCATAAAGCAGGGCTCAAGACAGATAATAGAAGGAAAAAAAGTAAGTACCATATTTGTGATTGACTCCAGGATTGAAGTTATCAGTTTGTCAACCCTAGTTAATGAGAGTATCTTGTCAGACAAATACTACTAGTTTGGAACCTTCAAGTGGATTTGAATATTACTAAAATCTTTATTGGAGATAAAGTTCAAACTGTTTATAGTCATAACAAGTGATTTAAAAAATAGAACAAAAGTGATTAATTAGGTGATTTTACTCAAACTCAATTGCATAGCCAATCCAACTGATTCTTTTAAAAGTGTCTCTTAATTGATCTAAAACCTTCCAATGCCATTGAAAAAGGTGGCCATAAAGCTACCCCCATTTTGCTGAGTTGCTACAAACAGACATGACAGCATAAGTAACTTGACCATTGTTTTTCTCTTGTTATCTGAAAATAAAACTAGTATGTGATTACAAATGGCTGTGGTGAAAGGGATGGATTATTTACTGAAACGATCTGTGATAGTCATAGCATTATTCCTCCAGAGCTAATTTATGAGTTACTAGGACTCCAATACACAAGCTATAAATCATTTACTACAATATTTTTTAAAAGAAACAGAATAGGAATTTAGGGCGCATTTTATTATATATATATATAATATATATATTATATATATATGTTTTATATTGCCAGCAAGTGTTCAAACTAAAAATCAGAAACCTTTAAAAAATTTTTGCCCTTGTAATCATATTTGAAAATATTTCCACCTCTCTCATCCCCTCATCATATATATATACAAAGACATCTGCACATGTTTGTTTGCCCATACCTGAAAAGTACCTAAATTTTATAGATACCATCTCCGAGAAACCAATAAAACCCTACAAACACTATAGCTCTGTAGAAAATTCAGTTTTAAATCTGCACACCTACTATTCAATTTCACTGTGTCTCAACAAACATGTAGTTAATAGACACAGAGCAGCAAAAGATAACCATCTACAAAACATAAATTACAAACATATGGGCAAGTTTACCATTTTCTTTAAATTTTGTCACTAAATTTTCTGGTGTGCTTTCAGCACTTTTAATGGTCAAACAATGACCTACAACTCATTTAAATATAAAATTATCATTTTTATTTCTTTTTGTCTTTCTTCCAATCTTAACAACATTCTTTGAATAGCACTGTTTGCTGTTGTGTATCAAATTTCATTTGCAATTTATAGACTTAAAATCATAGAGGAAGAATCTCCCAAACATATGTATTTTATTCCATAATAAAACAAAGATGCAAAATGAAGTGAATGAGGAGGATAAGCCAATTAAGGATAAATAACAGTGCTAGAAAGATTTCTTAAGCCTCGAAGCATAAAAAAAAAAATATCTAGAGACACAGCAGAAAATGTTCAGCTAGGAATTTAAAGACTATTCTAACCAGCTTCTCCAATTCCTTCAGTGACTTGGAGAAGTCATTTATGTTTACTCTGCTCTTCCGTTAATCCTTAGTATACCAACAAATTCTCACAACATACCTGCTCGTCTTAATCTGTAAAATGGGAGTAACAGCTACTGGTTGGCCAAGATAATGGCTCAAAGTTACATGAGGCTGCTCAGGTTAGATAGGAGACAGAGAAATCACTGGAACTGAGGTATCTTTCCATCAGGTGACACTTGATCCCCAAGCAAATAGTAATAACACCAGTGAAAAATGACAAAAGAAATGACTGCTGCAGAAAAAACTAAGGAAAAACAATTTAAAGAAGGTATTTGCAGGGCAGCCAAAACAGACACATTACATACAGTGGGGGTGGGGGTGAGGGGAAGGGATACAAATCATTGTGGAATAAAAAGTATGGTGGTTCCTAAAGAAATTACACATAGAACTAGCATATTAACCAGCAATGCAACTTCTGTGTATTATATCCAAAAGAATTAAAGAAAGGGACTCAAACAGATATTTGTACGCCAATGTCCATAGCAGCATTATTCACAATAGCCAAAAGTGGAGGCAACACAAGCATCCATTGACAGATGAATAGGTAAACCAAATGTGGAATATACATACAGTAGAATACTGTTCAGCCTTAAAAGGAATAAAATTATAATACATGTTACAACATAGATGAACCTTGAAGACATTATGTCTAGTGAAATAAGCCAGACACAAAAGGACAGACATTGTATAATATCACTTATATGAAGCACCTGGAGTAGTCAAATTCATGCAGACAGAACACAGAATGGTGGCTTCCAGGCCTGGGAGGCTGGGGGAATAGGGAACTATTGTTTAATGGGTGCAAAGTTTCCGTTTGGGAAGACCAAAAAAAAAAAAAAGTCCAGAGATGGATGGTGGTGATAGTTGTTCAACAATATGAATCCACTTACTGCTATTGAATTTTACACCTATAATAGATTAAAATTGGGGCACCTACGTGGCTCAGTTTGTTGAGCACCCGACTTCAGGTCAGGTCATGATCTCATGGTTTGTGAGTTCAAACCCCATGTCGGGCTCTGTGCTTACAGTCCAGAGCCTGGAGCCTGCTTCTGATTCTTGCCTCCCTCTCTCTCTCTGTTCCTCCCTCACTCTCACTCTGTCTCTCTTAAAAATAAATAGACATTTGAAAAATTTTAAAAATAGATTAAAATGGTAAATTTATATTATGTACAGTGTTTCACAAAGAAGAAGATTTCTTCCTGAGTTTTACAAAACTAATTTATGAAAGAGGCTATCATACAAAAGAACAAATTATTTAAAAAAATTTTTTTAATGTTTTATTTATTTCTGAGAGAGAGACAGCATGAGCAGGGGAGGGAGAGAGATAGAGGAAGACACAGAATCCGAAACAGGCTTCAGGCTCTGAGCTAGCTGTCAGCACAGAGCCCGACATGGGGCTCAAACCCACAAACCACGAGATCATGACCTGAGCTGAAGTCAGAGGCTTAACTGACTAAGTCATCCAGGTTCCCCAAAATAACAAATTATTTTAAAAATAATATATAAGATATGAAGGGTGATTCATAACAGAAAAGGGACATAGAATGTGGGCCATTTTCTTGAGGAAAGTCAGCATACTAATAAAGGTCCAGAGAAGTCTAAAGGCTTCCACTAGATGACTATCTTCTCCAGGTTAAAATAATGATATGTCAGTTCTGAAGATAGTTTTACATTAGAGCCTCTTAATTTCAAGTTTATCACTTGGGTGCTAATCTTTGGGACACCAAACACTCCAGATATGAAGTCTAAGCCTGAGAAAATGTCATCACCCTCAATTTTTCTCCCATCCAAAGCCAAATTAAATGAAAAAGTCTGCTTGGTATTTTGAAATTTGTGGATGTGAATGGAATGAAGGAAGTTCACGTTAGAAATATGTTTGGTGTTTAAGAGGAGTTAAGGAATAAGATATATGGAAAAAGAGTAGAGCAGAATTGTACTGTTCAGAGGATCACTATTCAGTCCTTAAATGTAATGGGGATGGATATAAAAGGCTTCTTAAGATAGAGTCTCTTACAGAAAGATGTACTAGGGTTTTGTAGTTGCTATGGTGTTAGCTTTGTGAGCAGATGCTGAATTCAAACAAAACTATGGACATCTATCTTATTGTGCCCCAGGCTACTTGACATATGTGATGATGAAGGTGATAATTCAATAAATTCCTTTCATAGATCTTAGCCCAAATTTCTCAGGTACATAATGTATCACAAAAGCAAATCTTGCATTTAGAGTAAGTTCTACTGAAAACAATGTATAAATAGTGAGAAGCAAGTCTATTTTTTTCAATATTATTTTAGTCATTTCTGTATTATGCATACAGGTGTTCCTTTAGGTAAAAGAACAAACAGCTTGCTAGTTTTACTTTGAACAATTTAATACGTTACCCTTTGAAAATTGCTTTTGGCCAAGAAAAAAATAAAACTAGATAGTGAAGACAAATAACTGAGATTTTGAAATAAAACTTTTATTACATCATTGAAATTGACCGGCCTTCCAATACCTGATATCAGGTACAATGGCCAGAGTTGACCCAAGAACACTAGATTTTTCATTGCCTGCTCCAGGCAATTATCCTCCAATAAGTTACAGAAGCTGCAAATGTCTTTACTTGGTTTGCCAGAATCATCTGGACCTACCTCAGGAAGCTAACGAGTAGTTGATCTTTCAGAAATTTTCGGTGGAAACAAAATTTGTCTTTAGTAGTCTCTTTTCATTCTGCTATCTTTAATTCTCCAAATCCTCTTATTATCTTCATGTTATCCCAGACCCTACATATTGTATCAAAAGTATAATTGAAATATATGAGAAGGAAATGCTAACATAAAGAAATAAAACACAGTGGTATTTATGTCAAGATGTCCCCTGAGATTAAGAGATATTACACAGAATCCTCTCCTTAACTTCACAAATAAAATCAACCAGAGTGACCAAAACAGCACTTTTATACATTCTAACTTGAGAGAGCTTAAAGTATTCTCTTGCCCTGCAATCCGTATCAAAACAACACCAGCATTCTTCACAGAGTTAGAGCAAACCATTCCAAAATTTTTATGGAAACAGAAAAGACCCCAAATAGCCAAAGCAATCTTGAAAAAGTAAACCAAAGCTAGAGGCCTTGCAATTTCAATCTGCAAGCTGTATTATAAAACTGTAATCATCAAGACAGTATGGTACTGGCACAAAAACAGACACATAGATCAATGGAACAGAATAGAGATGCCAGAAATGGACCCACAGACATATGGCCAACTAATCTTTGATAAAGCAGGAAATGGAAAAAAGACACTCACTTCAGTAAACGATGTTGGGAAAACTGTATAGGGACATGCAGAAGAATGAACTTGGACCCCTTTCTCATATCACACACAAAAATAAACTCGAAATGGATGAAAGACCTAAACATAAGACAGGATGCTATCAAAATTCTAGAGAAAAAAAATAGGCAACAACCTCTTTGACCTCAGCCATAGCAACTTACTTGAGATGTCTCCAGAAGCAAGGGAAACAAAAGCAAAAATGAACTACTGAGACCTCATCAAGATAAAATCTTCTGCACAGCAAAAGGAAACAATCAGCAAAACTAAAAGGCAACCACTGGAATGGGAGAAGATATTTGCAAATGACATAGCAGATAAAGAATTAGTATCCAAAATCTATATAAAAAAAAGGTATCAAACTCAACACCCAAAGCACAAATAATCCAGTGAAGAAATGGGCAAAGGAGATGAATAGACAGACACTTTTTCAAAGAAGGCATCCAGATGGCTAACAGACACATGAAAAAATGCTCAACATCACTCATCATCAGGGAAATACAAATCAAAACCATAATAAGATACCATACTTATCAGAATGGTTGAAATTAACAAGTCAGGCAACAACAGATGTTGGCAAGGATGTGGAGAAAGAGGAACCCTTTTGTACTGCTGGTGGGAAGGTAAACTGGTGCAGCCACTCTGGAAGACAGTATGGAGGTTCCTCAAAAAATTAAAAATAGAACTACCCTACAACCCAGAAATTGCACTACTAGGTATTTATCCAAAGGATACAAAAGTGCTGATTTGAAGGGACACATGCACCCTAATGTTTATAGCAGCAATATCAACAATAGCCAAAGTATGGAAAGAGCCCAAATGTCCAGACAAATGAATCAATAGAGAAGATGTGGTACATATATATAATGGAATATTACTTGGCAATCAAAAAGAATTAAATCTTGCCATTTTGAAAACGTGGATGCAACTAGACTGTTATGCTAAGTGAAATAAGTCACTCAGAGAAAGACAAATATCATATAACTTCAATCATATGTGGAATTTAAGATATAAAACAGATAAACATAAAGGAAGGGAAGCAAAAATAATATAAAAACTGGGAAGGAGACAAACTGTAAGAGACTCTTAAATACAAAGAACAAACTGAGGGTTGCTGGAGGGGTTTGGTGTGGGGGGATGGGCTAAATAGTCAAGGGGCATTAAGGAGTACACTTGTTGGGATGAGCACTGGGTGTTACACATTAGGGATGAATCACTAAATTCTATTCCTGAAATCATTATTATACTATATATTAAATAACTTGGATGCAAATTTTTAAAAAATAATAAAAATAAATAAATAATTTCCTAACCCTTATGAAAAGCAACTTGGAAATATGTATCAAAGCCTTAAATTTTAATATTAAACATACTTATTTCTTTTTCACAGAGAAGTACATTAGAGGTAGGCCATCCAGGGTTGGTATGAATTGAACAGTACCAGGCTTGCAGGTGTTTCTCTCTTTCTTTCTCTCTCTCCCTCTCCATCATCTAACATCCTCAAAACATTGCTTCCTCCTCAAAGCCAAGATTGCTCTGAGTTGCCATAGTCACTCCAGTGACCAGCCTTCCATCCCCCATTTTAGAGACACTCCTTGGCATTGATGGATACTATTTCATGCTTATTCACTGCTCATAACTTTGTCACATAACCAACCTCGCTCCTAGGAAAAGCTGGGAAAAACAGTATTTAAACTGGCAGCCATGCCCTAAAAATCAGGGATTGTATATTACTGAGGAGGAAGTACACAAGAACGATTAGAAAACAATCAGCAATCTGCCACACAGGTCTTACTCTTCATTATATTCTCATGGTACCTATCACAGGGACCTGCACAAAATAGATGTACAATAGATATTTCATTATAGTATTTTTAAAATTTAATTCAACTGATAGAGATTATTCAGTCACAAATTTGGGAATATGATCTAGAAATGCTATGTCTAGTCATTTCTGTTAAGTAATATATCAAAGATGTGGCTAAAGGATTTAACAACAAGATGCACTGCTTACTAAAACACTGTTTTCAGGTTCAGTTGCTTAGGTGTCTGATTCTTGACTTGGCTCAGGTCATGATCTCATGGTTTATGAGACTGAGGCTGGCATTGGGCTCTGCACTGACAGCATGGAGCCTGCTTGAAATTCTCTCTCTCCCTCTGCCTTTTCCATGCTTGCACTCTTCCTCTCTCTCAAAATGAATAAACATTAAAAAAATAAAATATTGTTTTTAAGACTTAAAAATGGGAAATAATAAATGACCAATAATATAAGACTGATAATGTAAATTATTGTATATCCCTAAAATATGATGCTAGGCTTGGAAAATGTTAGCTGTATGTTAATTCAAAGGGGCTGATTAAAGGGGCTTCTGGGTGGCTCAGTTGGTTAAGCGACTCATTCTTGATTTTGGCTCAGGTTATGATCTCACAGTTTCATGAGTTCAAGCCCCACATCGGGCCCTGTGATGACAAGGCAGAACCTGCTTGGGATTCTTCCTCTCTCCTTCTCTCTCTGCCCCTCCCCTGCTCATGCTGTCTCTGTCTCTCTCAATAAATGAATGAATGAATGAATGAATGAATGAATGAACGAATAAATAAAGTTAAAAAAAAGAAAAGGGTTGATTATAAATCAAATTTAGCAGAGGAGAAGGAAACTAAAGGGAGATTTATCAAAGTTATTAAGGTAATTAGGTAGTGAATTATATGCAATTGTATGTTCATGTTTGTTTATATCTTTTGCAAAATATTTTTCTATAATAGCATTGTTTTTGTAAAAGACTACTCATATAATAAAGTTACTTTTCAAATCTACTGTGAAAAGTAGGTCAGCATCAAAAAAGGATATTGGTCATAATTCACACAATTTTGTTCATAATCTGGACAAAGGAATAATTGAGGGACATGAGAAATCTCCATCTTATTTTTTTCTTTTTATGTATTTTGCTTTATTATGTTTGCACAGAAAACAAATTAGCTTTAAGAAAAGAAACAATATAAATTTCCAAGGTGACCATAGCAATTGTTTAAACTGAAAACTGCCTCAAAAAATGCCGTATGTTATGAAGACAATACACACCAGAAAGGCCTCAATTTTTCTGCTAGTGTTTCCTACAAGTAGCCAGGCTGCCGAGCTGGGGCTAATGGCTGATAGGATATGCTGCTAGTAAGACTAGAGTCTCTCCTCTGTTGAGCAGATTGTATCCATTTGAATTTATTCACTTGGAAGAGTCTGCTTTACCAACACACATAAGCAAGATCTGAGGGCCAAAAGGAAATGTTATAGAGTGTGCACCAAAATGGGAATTAAGAAACAAGTATAAAAACTCCTAGAAAAACATATAGATAGTAAGCTCCTTGACGTCAGTCTTGGTGTCCTTGTTCCTGTTGTTTTTGATCTGACACCAAAAACAAAAGCAAAAAATAAATATATAGAATTACATTAAACTTAAAAGCTTCTGTACAGCAAAGGACTATCAACTGAATAGAAAGATAGGGATTAATATTCAAACTATAAGAAGAACTCATACAACTGAATAATAAAACAAAAACAAAGACAAATAATGTAATTAGCAAATGGGCATGATATCTGAATAGGACTTTTTTCAAAGAAGACATACAGATGGGAAACAGGTACATGAAAAGATGCTCAACATCACTAATCAGGAAATGCAAATCGAAACCACAAAAAGATATCACCTCTCTCTAGAATGGCTATTATCAAAAACACAAGGAAAAAGGAGTGTAAGTGTTTTTTAGTGAGTATTTAGAGAAAATGGAATGCTTGTGCACTCTTGATAGGAATGTAAATTGGTGCAACCATTATGAAAAATAGTATAGAGTCTCTTCAAAAAATTAAAAACAGAAATACCATATAATCTAGTAATTCCACTTCTGGGTATTTATCCAAAGAAAACAAAAACATTAACTTGAGAAGATATATACACCCATGTTTAGTGCAGCATTATTTACAATAACTAAGGTAAGGAAACACCTACTTGTCTATTGACAGATGAATGGAAAAGATGTGAGATGTACACACACACACACACATACACACACAATGGAATATTACTTAACCATAAAAATGTATGAAATCTTGCCATTTCTGACAACATGGAGAGACCTTGAGAACATTATGCTACATGAAATAAGTCAGACACAGAAAGACAAAATACCACATGATTTCATATAAGTGGAATCTAAAATATAAAAAATCAACACTAACCTCATAGACACAGAGAATAAATTGGTGGTTGTCAGAGTAGGGAATGGGGGTGGGTGAAATGGGTGAAGGGAGTCAGGGTACAAAATTCCAGTTATAAAACACATAAGTATAATAATGCTGTGTTGTATATTTCAACATTGCTAAGAGAGTAAATCTTAAAAATTTTCATTACAAGAAAAAAATGTGTAACCGTATATAGTGGTGGATATTAACCAGATTTACTGTGATGATCATGTTACAATACACACAAATATCAAATCATATTGTACACCTGAAACTAATATGTTTTTGTCAGTTATACCTCAATATAAAGAAGGAAATAAGGTTATTAACCTCAGTTCTGTTACTACTACTATATAACCTTGGGGAAGTCACAATTTCCCAGAAGGTTAGTTTTCATGTTAACCAATTGTAATATAATTATATGATATTTAGATACTTTACTGAATTAAAATAATCATATCACAAATTATTTCATAGTGAAAAGCAGCCTTGGACTGGAAGCCAGGAGATTAAATGTCCGCTCTCAGTCCCAGTCCTAATTTCTTATTAATTCTAGGCTTAGAGAACGTAATACGAGCTAAAAGCATATCTTGTATGTGAAGAAGGATATGATGAACTCTAAGGTCTCATTGAGTTTACTATTTCATTATTCTGTGAGTTAGGCCATTATAACAATTTCATATGCCAGTATATTGCCTTTGGCAAAAATTTCCTCATGTGTAAAACCTGATTGAGTTCTGATAATATTAGGCCTTGTTGAATCTAGAGCTCACTGCAGTGTGAAAGCTATTCTTCCTTTATCTGGAAAAGCAGTCTATGCTTTTCAGTCTATGCCCCTCACACTGTGGGTAACTAGTCTCCCTTGTTCAAATATGACAAAAGCATAAGAAAATGTGGTGATTATAAACTGAGTGTAAACAAGGCAGCTGAATTCGATATTTATTTAAACCCCAGGATTTGATGGTCTCTATGTCAAGTTGATGTTGAAGGAAAGTCTTCATGGAACTAGATATGAAGCATGGGACATTAGCAGCTTATTTTGGGAAAAAAAATTGAAATAGAAAAGAATGATTTGTAGTCACAAAAAGGCTCTGTCACATTTATAATTCTCCCTTGGGATTTTTGTTGCATGTTCCATATGCCTTCATAGGAAGTGACATCTCTAATGTAGCAGGAAACTTACAGGTGAGTCTAAAATCAATGCTGTGATAGGACCAAGGACTTTTTAGACAATTTGTGAAAAGAGGTTAAGACTCCAATTAAGTAATCTTATTTTGTAAGACCCTGACAAAGCATTACTAGGCCATAGGGTTAAATGTTCCTAGACCTTACTAGATTGAAGATGAAGTGTAAGCCATAAAATAGGCCTTATCCTCTGGACATGTAGCTGAACTGGAAGTTTATTAGAGCCTATTATATCATGCAGAATTGCGGCCAGCTCTACTGACCACAATAATACCATGTCATGGGTTTTGCAGAATATAGAGATAGATTTGGAATTTTGAGTAGATCAAGGTATTAATAAAAAAGCACTTTATATTTTCTGGGGCGCTAATAAAAAGCCGTTCCTAATGTCTGTCCATTTCTTTATAAAATGAGCGCATCATTTCTTAGAGCACTTGAAAACACTTATCAGAATTGTTCTTACATAAACAAATACTTAAGGAGTATTACCATACTTCTGTCTAGGTCTCAGGCAACAAACTTTATTGAATCTGGGTTGTGAGAAGAAAGCTGCCCTTGTAAGGAAGAGGAAAAAATACTGCTGTCCTTTCCCAATTAATTAGCGTGTTCTGATCACCTGTAGTCGAAAAAAAATTTTTTTAAGTGGGAGAAAAATAAGGACATATTACAGTTTATATAGCATCCTTTTGAATCAGGCATAATTTTTTTGTCATAGCCTTGGCCTACATGGAAATTATCCCTTTACAGATACATTTGAAGAGCTGATTCTGTTTATGTTTTTATATATGCTGCATATAGTATTTTGAATGGTTAACTTGAAAAGGAAAACACAAAACAACTAATAATTAATAGACACAATTTCTTTCATGCCTGATCACAAATTCTAAACCAGATGTCAACGTGTCACTAATATAACAGTTGTGCTCCCAACACATGTTTGATTTTGGACTCCCAGACAGTGGCACAAGACATGGCCAAACTAGGTCTTTTTATCTTATTTGAGGCAGGAAATATTTGTTTGCTCTAAGACAGATTGGGTAGCTACTCATATAATTTTAATGGTTAAAATTTATGGGAAAGTTAAAATATTATAAAGAGGCTGCTTACTATTTATTTCACATTACTTAAATGCTTTACAAATGTTGAAATGACTTAAATGCTATACAAAAATTTATAAGAGCAGTCCCCAACCTGTGAAGAGATTCTATTCCCACACTCAAGTAAAGTAATTTGGTGAATTTTTTCTTAAAAGCATTCCAACCATATGCTTAGGCTTTAAAAGTTTTTCATAACAGTTGCTTTAATGTAGCTGAACTTTAGTACAAATAAAATTTTTAAATTGATATTTAATACCAAATTCTCATGGTGAAGTGTGTATGAAGTTGAAACTCAGGATGCTGTGGCCCAGGGATGAGGTCATGAATGCAAATTATCACTGTCTCTCCACTCTGTCGTTTTTAGCATGTCAATTTTGTCCACCAGTCTATCCTCCCATGGTCACGAGATAACTACCAGCAACAACTCAAGAAAATGCTTCTTAGTCCACATCCCCTGGAAGTCAGGGAAACCTTTCCCTTAACTAAGGAATATAATCTTCTTCCTTCAGTCTCACTGGGCAACCTTGGATCATGTGTCCATGTCCAGATCAATAATGGCTATTAGGAAAACTGCCTTAAATGAATCATGAAATGACCCTGGAACTCAGGACAAAGGTTTAAAAAAAACGGGGTGGGGTGAGGGTAGAGGTTTTGTATTAAGAAGAAGGAAGACAGCAATGTATTTGGGTTTGGGGATTGGGGATGCAGCGGAGACAATAAGAACAGATGAGGAGAGAATGGTGAATGAGGACAACTGTTCAAATTAGTGAATTGTTTATAGGTTATCTGTTGATAGTTTAGGGAATGTTCATGCTTTCAAAATAAAATATGTATGTAGAGTCATGTTCCCAGGAACTATTGCAACTAATTGGAGAACGTTACCAAGAAATCAGGCAGAGGATTATCTTAAAACTCCATCACATCTATTCTTTTCAAAAGACCTCCTTTAAAAACATCCTGGTTGCTAGGATGGAAGGCATCTTTCCTCTAAAACTGCCAGCACTGAAGCACCTGGCTGGTTCAGTTGATGGAGAGTATAACATCTGATCTTGGGGTTTTAAGTTCAAGCCTCATGTTGGGTGTAGCGATAACTTAAAAGTAAAGTCTGTTAAAAATTTTTAAAAATTAGGCTTGGAAAATTTTTTCCAAGAACACATGATGCTTTAAAACTATATCTGTTATTAGCATTATCCTCACCAATTAGACTCAGACAAATCAATTTGAGGTTACGACACATGATAGGCAATGATTCTCTGAATAAAAAAAGACCAAAATACTTTTCAAATAATGTTATTATAAGGAACAGGTTAGTTTGGCTTCTTGGTCTAAGCAGGTTTTGGATTTATACTAAGAAACCAATGGAGATGACAATGAATAAGAATTGTGAGGTTTCCAATACATTGCTTAATATTTCATGTTTTCATTAAAAACATACAGTTTTCCCCCATCCTACAGAATGTTGGAAGGAACCATCTAGCATAACAAGATACTATTTTTTAAAGGTCTTGTTTGTTTGTTTGCATTTACCTTTGGTATCAGTGTGCTAGGACTTTAAACTGTGGGTTGTGAAAACATTCTCCACAATCAAAATAATAGCAGAAAATAAGCAATATTCTCATCTTCCATGTGATGCATTAGCAATCAATATCCAATTCTAACTCATCCAAATACANCCTTTTTTTTTTTTTTTTTTTTTTTTAAAGAAAGCCTTTTCATCATTGTCTTAAAAAAATTAGGAATCTTATTTCAACCCTGCTCAAGTTAACTTTCAAGATATCTAAATATAAAACTATCAATATGCAAGTATGTTTACATTTGTATGATTTTACAAGAACAATTGTACAGAGTGGCTGTCAGGTTAAAAAGGTAGCACATAAATATCTCATTAACTTGTAGATCAACACCACAAATGCAAGCATAAAATCATGGGCAAATTTTATTATACAAAGGTTATTACTAATCAATTTCACTTTTGCAGAAGCACAAAAGATGAAAACTCTTGTATGACATTCTCTAACAGAATACTTCTGTGACCAAATTCAACTTTACTCAAGATGGTTGTATGCTCATTGCATCTAATGGCTACTTTTGACAAGATGATAATAAAAATAAAGAGGTGAGAAAGCTCAGCACACAAAACATTTCAGAAAGCATTCTGACATTTCTAAATGAAGACTCTGACTCCCCTAACTGTCATTCAACTACATCCTCTAGTATTTTTCACTAATTATTAATTATTTACTAATATGACAGCTACTTTATTTAGTTGAAGAAATAAAGACTAGAGAGATAGTGTATTTTCTAGTATTTTAATACGCTAGTTGAATTAATTCCAAAAGTGAGTTTCATCAGAGTGGTTCATTGTTTAGCTTTTATGAGGGAGCTGTAATGTCACTTTGAACTCCAAAATGTGCCTGCTCCACAGTCCAATTATTTACAACCTAATAGAAAATGCTATGATTAATCTTGTTTTTTTCCCCTATTAAGTGGACAGTACATAGTGACTTTTCAATTCAGACATTTCCTTATTAGAATGTTTCTGCTAGCTTGTGATATTTGTGGCAATAATGATAATGAAATAGTTTTGTAACAAAAAAATGGTCACTACCATACATTAGAAAGGAAAAGTGGGAAATCAAAATAGTTTGTACTTCAAGTCAAAAAATATTCTTGTATTCAATAATAGAGCTTTCTAACAGAACTTTCTTGGAAGATAAAAATGTTCTATATCTGTGTTATTCACTACACTAACCTTTGACTACATGTGGCTATTGAGTACTTAAAGGGTTTGAACTAAGGAACTATATTTTTAATTTTAGCTGATTTAAACTTAAATAGCCCCACATGGCTAATGGCAATATTAGTCATGATATATGGTGTAATATGTTTCTGGTTTCTACAATTATTGCCAGAGTTACTAATGTACCTAAGCCTTTGATAATATATATAAATTTATTCTTGAATAGACAAAAATGTGACTAAAGGCACTAATAAGTTTAGTACTTTATACGTGCATGTGTGTACATAGATTTATATATATGTAAATCTATAAATCTATGTGATAAGTTGACTTTTCTTTAAATATAGACACACATATATGCATATATGTATATACATTAGTATGAACTGTATTAGCTCAAATTAGTTGCAGTATCAACAACTACTAATTCTTATAGGTTACAACAATATAGGTTTGTTTCTTACCTCTGTTTTTCAGGATTCAGCTATAAGCGGCTCTGGAACCAAGCTAAAGGAGTGGCTACTATCAAGAAATGATCAGTTTCTTAGCAGAGAGAAGATAACATGGTAGAACCAAGAATAGCATCTCAAAGATTTTGCTTGGAAGTGGCATATGTCACATATGTCACATTTCATTGACCAAATCAAGTCTAGAGGATAAGTCTGATATGGGTGAAGGTGAGAATATTATCTACCTGTAGGAACAGCATGGTCGAGAAGAATCTGATAGAGAAGGGAAAAATACTTTGGCAATAATATATTTTCTAGAGATACATATATACATACACATAGATACAGATATAGATATACCACAAATATCAGTATGTATATACATACATGTATTTGTATATACACATATATACTTACACAGCTTCATTACAAAAGAGATTTGAATCATATATATGTACGTATAACACCAAGAGAATACAAAAAAAAGAAGAATTGAGAATACAACAAAAATAAGATATAGCCAAGAAGAAGGAATACTTAAATATCAAATCAAAGGTCCTTTACAATTGATAGAGTTGGGTTATAAAATGGATTCTGAACTTTCTAAGACACCAAAAGAGGGAAACATAATAAATTCTTACATATATATTAATCATAAGATGAAATAAATGAATTTCCTAGAGAAACATAGCTTTCATTAGTAGAACAATTTATTAAAGCACTGTGATAATGAAAAAAAATGGTCTCAAAATAAATATATGTTAAAAATATATGCCACTACAATAAATAAACAGCCTTAATGCCCAGAGGCATTCAGTAGATATTTACTTAATGGAAAAAGTAAAGACAGGAATGTCAAGTTTCCTGTAGCAGTTGCATAAAAACATCACTTAATGTGTAATGTTAAAGCTCAACAAAGTAAACTACCTTTCTCAAGAAGGTAAATATATAAATCACTATTTAAAATATGATTATGAAAAATTTTAAAAATAACAATCATGTGACTTGATACAATTACAAGTTTAGAGTACATGGTGGAATGAATGGACTAGATTATATACGTAACAATTAATGAAAAAAATAATTATTAGATCATTTAATGGAAAAAGAAATTGGTTCTTTAGTGGTGAAGTAACATAATCGGAATTATAATAAAATTTTACAAGAATTCTTAATCTAAATTGTGTATTTTAAAGTGATACTTAGGTAGTTGCTGCTGTTTTATGCACATGTTAAAGGCTTACAAAATACCTACTAACAAAAGAATTCAATGCTAGAGATGCCAAGAAGTTCCCCCAAAATATACTAAAGGCCTGAAGTCATATAGGATATTCCCTTTGAAAATGACTATATGTGCATAGAGAAACTGCTTATATTTTCAGAATTTAGGAATTTCCTAAACTAAAAAAAGGAAGTTTAATATATAAGTATAAATTTATATAAGGGAATTAAATTAAATACTAAAGGGTTAGGGTGAGGATTAGGATGAGGGCTACATAATTAGAGATGACTTCCTTTAGCTTAAGTCATTCTCTCTACATAGATCTGCATTATCCAATATGTAACTACTAGCTGCATGTGGCTACTGAATGCTTGAAATGCGGCCAGTCTGAACTGATATGTGTATAAGTGTAAAGTACACACTTGAGTTTTTTAACTTAAAAAATGTAAATGATCTTATTAGTAATTTTATATTGATTACATATAAATCAATGAAATTATTAATATTTTTTACATATCAGACTAATATTTTTTACATATAAGCCAAATTAATTTCACCTATTACTGTTCTTTTTTGCATATATGGCTACTAGAAAACTTAAAATTGCATATATGGTTAACACTTGTGGTTCACATTATAGCACTATTGGTATAGGTAATTTGAGATGAGACATGACAGAATCAATCTTACCCATTTCTAAAAGCTGGCTTAATTTAGATTTAATTAAGAAGGAGATAAATGAGAGCAACAAAGGTCTCTATCACCAATTTAGAAAGACACAGGAAAGTGTGCAACATAATCTATATCCAAAGATTGGCTAGAAGACACTTTAATTATTGATAACATTTACAGCGTGCTTACTAGGTACCTGACATAGTACATACTTTATCCCATTTAATACTCATAAAACTCCTATGAGGTAGAGACTAAATCAGGACTGAAGGCACTTGCTGTATTTTTCCATCATCGTTTGCCAAAAATTAGCTTGTCTTTCTTTTTTATTAAGCTAAAGTCTGCAAGGTTGGGGTTCTTATACTTCAGTAAATTTCCTTTTTTTGAGATAGAATAGAAAAGAAATGTTAAAACATTAAAAAGATGGTTCTGAAGTGTATATATGTAGAAGATTCTGTGATCAACAAGATTAAAACATAAAATAAACTGATTATTAAGTATATAGAAAGATATCATAGTCTCAGAGAGGGACTAATGGGACACTAGTCTATTGACACTTTCCCTTATCAGAACCTTAACTTTTCAAGGCCCTATTTCCTAAAGTAATATACTTGGTAAAGATTTAGAACATTTAGAACAGATTGCCTGCTGGCCTTAACTGAAGGCAGTGGCAACCATTGGTAATCACACTGCGATTCAGTGACCGATTGTGTATTTTTCTTACTCTTTGCATGCTCTCATGTGATTTTTGAGAGTCTATATTTTCTCACCTCTTACTTAAAATCTCCAGGAGTTGTTCCGATTCTGCTTTTCCTGAAGAGATTAGTATAAACGTTATTGTTTGTTTTGCTCTCACTCTTCCACATTATCACAAAATCAGACCTCCCCCAACTACAGTAGGAGTTTATACTTCATTTGGTTCTGACATCTCCATTTGTATGGGCCACCACCAGGGAAACCTCATTAACTGTGAGTTTTAAAGCTCATGTAAACTACAAGTGTCTCATAAATCTAATTCTGTTATAGGAGACCCTTCCATTCTCAAGGGATACCCCCTAAGGCTTTCAAGAATTCTCAAAGTCAAGAGTACTATTATAGCACATAATTTCTTCCTTAACAATTCAGTAATGCAGAATTTAAAAAATACATATATATACATATATATATATATATGTGGGTCTCTTCAGACTCTTAACAGTTCTACAAACAAGGCAAAAATCATGTATAAAGCTATTTGAGGGACAAGAATTGTTACTTTCTTAGGTCTCTATCCTGCTCACCAACATTATCATCTGGCTATTTTCTGGGGAGTATTTCACAAAGCAACAAAGTTTCCATCATGTCATGAGTGTAATTGTTTAGATGATGATGAAGAGAGAACAACAGAAACCCAAGTTGACATATATTGCCATCTAGAAAAAAATTGATGAGGAAGCTAACTCTAGTATACTAGCTTTAAAACATGAGGGTCAATTTCAGTTGTGGTAAATTATAAATTATTACATGGTATTGTGTCTAAAGAGTGTTTACAAAATAATGAAAGGAATTTTCTAACACCAAATGTAAAGGATTTCTCAACCAATTTAATCATAATTGAATTTTACTGGGTATGTGTAAATGCTTGCCGACCATTACAGCATTCCTTGGACAAATCTATAATTATACTTAAGTAAATCCTTTTTTAATATGAAATATAGAGCAAGGTTTTATTGAGTGGCTACTGTAGAAGTAAAGAGTCAAAATTTAGCACCCAAAAGTCAGAGCACTTGCTCACATGACTTTCAGTTTGTGGGACCAATCTGAAATCACCATTTCATTTTCTGTGTCCATGACAACTTAATACGAGGATTCTAATAAACTCTTAATCACCATCCAATGAGCCCATTATATTTCTGATTTAACCCTTTCAATGACTGCTTATGTCTTTGTGATGCGTACCAAGATCCCCGAAGTAAATTTTGCACATTCTACGTAGCTTTCCTGTTTGTTTGATACAAAAACCAACATATTTATTGAAGGCAGCATAAACCATAAATCAATATTTGGAAATCTTTGTTTAAAAATGTTTAATGATACTTTTGATAAAAATAGTTGGCAATTAGACACATATTTAGCCTCTTTTCTATTCTACTTCTAGAAATAAGAGAATTCCCTTCCCCAGGTAAATAAAAATGTAAAATATGTGCATCAGTTGTAGTAAAACAGTTGATAAGTTCTTTATTAATGGCTTATAATATAATGGCTTATAACCCCCAAATATTGATAAATTTATCTCACCCTTTCTTAACTCTCTTTCTCTGAGCTGTAAGCACACACATGCACACAAACACACAATTCACTCTATTTAGTTTTGAGCCTAGGTATTTAATGATTTTTCCATTCATACAGATTATAACTTGGTGGAATATGATGCTTCTTTCATTTAATTAAAGAAGATACACTTGCAGAACAAAATAAATGTTAAATAACATTATTTGTATTCCAGGGATTCATTTTCCATTCCTTCTAAACTAACTTAAATGCCATGCTGTGTTTCTGGATTCGTTAACAACTCCAGGCACATTTCCCTCCACTTGCCTCTGTCAACCCAGCAAGCTGTTCCTTCTGACTTCAAAGTGTGAATATTTTTGCTTCATCATCAGTTTTGTAGTCTGAAGGGAGAGCTGGCTTACCTAAAAAGAAACCATACTTTCCAATGAAAACAATAGAATAGGGATGCTAATTACCACTGCCTTTTAAAATATGTATGCCTTTTCTTCCAAAAAGAAAATACAAGGGAACTTTCTTTTGTAAATGAATAAAGGCAAAGTGTAAAAGAGATCTTCAAACAGTATTAATTATATTTTTAAAATTTAGAATATTAAAACCACAACACAATTATCAGCTGAATTATTCATGTATTCAGACTATTATTCAGATCAGAAATTGAACACTTACAAAAATATTACAATGTTTCTAAACAAAAGTTCCCAAGTTGCTCATCATTTCTACAAAGTTACCTGGATATAGGTCAATGCTTTATATAAAAGTATCACTTTGTATTCACCATAACGGTTTTGCTTCTACTAGCAGGTTCTAATCATTTTGGCAGTGCTGGTGCTATGGCACGTATCCGATCTTGGTAGCTTATCACATGGCTAACCCTGAAGAATCTTTTTACCTTAAACAACACAAAGTTGAGCTCAATCTAAAATGTAAAATTACAGTGTTCCAAACACATCATTAGAAGACAACATTCATTTCCAGTTTACTGACTTTAATAAGTGGCTCTGTGAATTTTAGTCAGCTTGCGGCTCTGCAGAGAGTTGGAAACATCAATTTTATTTGGAAGAATTATTTGATTTCTTAAAGCTACCTTTCGAATGGAAGGTTTGATAAGGAAATAAATAGACCTAAATAAAACTAACATTTTTAAGGATTCCATTAAATTGGGTAAATCATCAAAGTTAGTGATCCTTAGCTTTCTTTACTTGGGTCTAATCAGTGATTTAAATTTTTAAGTTTTGTTTATTATGAATAAGTGAAAACATGTACTGATATCTCAGGACTTATGTGCGTGGCAGTGTATGAAATGTTGTCCCACAGGATCTTCTTTGATCTCCCCCAGGAACTTATAAGGTATATATCATCTCCCCATTTTACAAGTGAAGAAAAAGTGGCTGAGAGATGACACAACACGTTCAATGTTACTAAGCCCATACGCTCAGGCTTTGCTCTCTACTGCCAATCATGCTTATTCCCCCGGCTTAAGATTTTATTTCTGTTCCATTAAATAAAGGACCTTACAAACTACCTTTACATTCCATGGAAATTACTGACCTCACACTGAAATTTGGAACTATGAAAGCATTTAAATTATTTATGGTTCACCAAAGCATAGTTCAATTATGATTCACCTAGGCATAGTTTAAAACCAAAGATGAGATTCTTTTAAGTTGCACCTTGGATTTTTTTCCTATTCTTTGTATATCTGCACAATTACAAAATTAATATATGTCTAGCCCTAATTTCACTATTTCTCCCACAATCATCCCAAGGTCACTATTCAGAATGATATGTGTGTCACATCACATGTATGTATCAAAATACATGAAAGATCATATGAAAATGAGTAGTTTTGTTCTGTGAACTTTTTAATAAATGGAAAAATACTGTGTATTTTGTTCTACAGTCTTCCTTCTTCACTTAATACTATATCTTGGACACTTACTTTTCGTTACATCTACATCTGTCTCATTATTTTTAAATGTACAGTATAGATTTTTTTACATTATATAATAATTAATTCTGTTAATAGATATCTATGTTGATGCCACATGTGCAATTATTTGAAACAATGTAACAATGATTATTCTTATGAATGCACATATGGGAGGACTTTCTAACACAGATAATGGTAAGTGGAGTTGCTAGGTCAAAAAAGTATTCATACAGAAAATAAGAGAAGCTGTTTCCTTGTACCATCAGATTAACTTTTTATCTGTTTAATTTTGCCTGTGATGAATTAAAATAGCTTATTTTTAAATTTGAATATTTTTATTTAATGTGATTAACAAGTGTTTTATATATTTACTGGTCATTTGTACTTCTATAAATTTTCTATTCCTGTAATTTGCCCATTTTGCAAAGAGAGTGTTCATCTGTTCACGGAGGATTTCTAAGGAAGAACCCTTATATTTGAGCTAATGACATATTTGATTTACAACTTGATTGGTTAAAGATTATGTTTTTGAGGTCATTTTTCTGGAAAAAAACTTGAATGTGATGGTTCATTTCTGTGTAGCCAGAATCACTCAAATATCTTCCATTCCCTGTTCTCTTTTAATAAGTATTCTTGAGGATAGATTTTAATTCCTATGCCTTTTTCTCCCTTGAAACAACAACATCTTTGAAATCTAATGTGATTTTGATGTTTATACTCCCAGAGAGGTCTAAAAAGTAAACTAGTTCTGGTGAATGATTTAGAGGTCTAATCTTTTTGCTTAGGTAGTTCACTAAAAGGGGAGGAAAACTCAGTCTTTGAGGAATTCTTATTCTATAAGAGGTAAAATGTGTTTATTAGACTCCTCTTGGCTCTGCCAGTTGTGATATACTTAACAGACAAATGAAGTTCTACTAAATCAAGTCGATAACACTGGATAGCTTCCAGAATTCAGATTCTGTCTGTGTGTAAGGATATAATGATACAAACTATGCACCTAAAGCCTCAAAGTTACTTGTAGCATGATTTTGAGGACAGAAAAATAATTAAGAAACTAGAGGTAATTCCAAGATTCTGCTGATAAGAGAATAGAACTTTGGCCTAAAATGCACTTGCTCAGGGAGCAAGGTAAAGAATATAACTTGTAATAATGGTCTCATCTAATTAAGCTAATGTGGAAGACTTAAGACTTAAAATGTTTCTGTAAAGGATCATGTTTCTGATCAACACGCATTCTCTGGATATATTTCAGCATAACTAGTATGCCAAATGGTATGCTAGAAATTTCCAAAAGAAGGATTTACATTTTTAGAATGTGTCTGAGCCCCTTTATCCCATTTTCTACCATTAAAAAGAAAACAGTTACAAATACTCATAGATCCCTTAAAAATTCTTTATTATTAAAAATTTATCTGCATTCTTATGATTGATACGCAGCTAAAAAGTTAAACTACCACTAAAGGATTTGAAAAGATTTTTTTAAATGACAAGAAGATTATGGATAGTTGCATCACATACATGACATCTGGTATCTTATTCCTTGCCAAGATCCACAAATGGCTTAAACTGTCACTTAACTTCATAAAAAGCAATCTTTTTTTGAAACCAAACAACCTAAAGAATGATAATCAATACAGCAACAGCTGTAGAAGCCTTTAATATTAGTGGCCATGTAATAATATACCAGAATAAAAGGTTTAAGATTATTTAAGATTAGCTCAAGTTCAAGAGCAATTAGCCAACGTATCGATTTTATTCTATAAAATCTTACGCGCAGATACATAGTGGCTTATATAAATGTCTTAGCTATCAACTGCTGGATAACAAATGATCTCAAAATGTAGTGGTTTGCAACAGTATTTTGTTGTCTCCACCATTCTGTGAATCAACTAGGCACAACTCAATGTGACATTATCTGGGTCTGTAATGTCCAAGATGGCTCACTTTGTGCCTAGCACTTTGGTGGAGAAAGCTGAGCTCTGCTGGGATGCTGTGATGACTGAATATCCCAATGGTCTCTACAACAATATAGCCAATTATTTCACATCACAGTTCAGAGTTATCCTAAAAGGCAAAGCAGAAGCTACCAGGCCTTCTTAAGGCTAAGGTTAGAAACTGGCTAACTGATACTTGTACCACAGTCAACTGGTTAAAGCAAATCACAGGGCTAATTCAGATCCAGTGTGGTAGAGCACTATCAAGAGGCATGAAGACCTGGAGTCATGGTTCATTGGGGGCTGTTGAGAGTTTAGTTAAGCAACTCCATGGTATTGATGCCCTTGCCTCCATTTTGTTTGACCAAGCATCCTGCAGGGGCCTTAAACTGACATCAGCCCGTCATACAAGCTCATGCCCTAGACATAAGTACACAAAGTCATAAATAAACATTAAGTTCCTGTTATGACTTTGCCAATGGTCCTTGAGATGAACAGTCTCCTTCATCTTTCCCTTATAAGCTCCTTAGATAAGACCTCTGCAAAGGTTACCAAAGTCTCACTCTTTTTGGTTTAAATTGACCAATTTATTTGGAGCCCAGAAACCCCAGAGTGCTCCACCCTGGGACCCTAATTAAGGCATGTGTCCCTGGTCCTGCCAGCTCTTCTTGCTGCATGTTGTCTTGATGGCCAGTTGTGGTCTCTCCAGGCTTGCCATGTATTTTCTCCAGGACTCATGAGTAATAAACTTCTCTAATTCAATTGTTTTGTGATCTTTTGTTGAACTGAAACTCACCATATGACACCCTGGTGTTTAACTTAACAAATGTTAATCTAATAAAATTATGACAAGGACCATTTTTGGAGAATAATGACCACAATTATCCTCTGGCCAAATATGATACACATCCTTCCCATTTCTGAAGTACATTTACTAAATCCCCTAAACCCCTGAAGTTTCATCCCATTTCCACATCAGGATCACACTTTAAGTCCAGGAACACATTATGTAAATTATGTACAGGTACAACTGAGGTTAGTTGTGGAAGCCTCTTCTTGATCAGAAGACAATGGAATAAAGAAACAAGCTATTGAACCCCATATATCCAACATACAATGGGGAGACAGGATCAGGAGAATTGCAATAGATGCTTCCATTCACAAAGAGAAGGAAAAATTGGAGCAACATGGAGTCACCGGTCTATGAAAGTTCTGAGATCTAGTAAAGCACAGTTGCCATTTCACTTTGTTCAGAAGGCAGGGAATATGTTGACCAGGACCTAAATATATTCTCTGGGTGGTTCTTCTCGGCTACTGGCCCCTTCCTCTGGACATACTTTCATTTCTCCTTGGTCAATTCCTTCAAGTGAGGTGGCTAAGTGTCACAAAAGATTTCTATGGAATTCCTTTTAAAAATCTGTCATACAGTTTTATTTTTTTTAAGTTGTATCATTTAATCTCCATCAGCAGTGTACCAGTTATTTTAGAGTTCAATTCTTCCACAAGTGAACCAAAAGTTGATCTTATTGGTCTTTTTAACTTTAGCTGTTTGGTAACTCATTGTGATTTAATTATTGATAATGATTATTTTAACTGCAGAGAATTTTTTTGGTTATCAACTGTTTTGAGTGACTCCTTTGTAAAATTGTCAAATATTTTTTCTTCTGCTTTTAGTGTTGTTGTTTTCTCATTTTTAAGTTGTAAGAGGTTTTTTCTAATGTATAATAAATACAAATGGTTTGTATTTGTATACGATATTGTCTCTTAGACTGGGGCATTTCTTTTCATTTTTAATACAATATCTTAAAAAGTGAATAAGTTTTTAAATCTGATGACATTCAATTTAATTTTTAAACAATGGTTCATTCTTGTTGTGTCTTATTCTTGAAAAATCTTTGCTCATGAATTTCTATTTTTATGAAGTCAGCTGAATTTTTATTGGAATTGGGTTAAATGTATATGTCAATACATATATAAGTTATTTTTTCAGAATGATACATCTTAAAGTCAGAAAGCTTTATGAAAAGTATACTTCTTTCCTTGAGATATGATTTGGTGTGATTTCTACTATATGAAAAGATTTTTAAAAATGTAATAATTAGGGATGCTTGGGTGGCTCAGTTGGTTAAGTGTCTGACTTTGGTTCAGGTCATGATCTCACGGTTTCTTGAGTTTGAGCCCTGTGTTGGGTCCTTTACTATCAGCACAAAGGTCGCTTCAGATTCTCTGTACCCCCTCTCTCTGTCCCATGTATGCATGTGCCCCATGTATGCATGTGCTCTCTCTCTCTCAAAAATAAGCATTTTTTAAAAACTGTAGTAATTAAAATATCTCAGTTCAGTTAGAAATGAAGAACAACTGATGAACCAGTATAGGCATTTTTTTTCTTGCTTATTCAAAACTCAGAGCCTTTAGAATACTAATAAATATAGCCCCAAAGAGTATTTTTAATGAAGTGGATCATTATATGAATATTATGCTTAATATATCTATAGAATAGAGGGCAAATAACTAAATACTTTTCATAATTACTCACTATTGTTAAATATTCTGAACTGGCCATTTTGGTTATACATTAAGCTTATTCATGGACTTCCCATGTGTTTTCTCAGACAGGCTAGAGTTTGCTGAGATTTAAGGCACTGAAAGAGCCCTTCTAATATCCATTGTCCCTTAGTAGAGGGTGACTTAAGGAAGCATCTTTGTTTGTCATCAAAATTTAAAACATTTTATAAAGACATCAATGACCTTAAGAGTTCTAGGTATTTCATAAAATATTGTAAATTTTGTATTTGATCCCTGAAGCAATCTTTTCAAAAAGTGCCATTTTATAAACTATGCTGGCAAAAGTACATACATAAACAGGTTTATTTTTCTGAGGTAACAAAAGGCAAAATTACCCTGTTTGAGTATGGTTTTCACTGGCTTATAATCATAATGTCTGCAACAGCTTGGCCATTGGTTATTGTTTTAAAAGGCTCTGGGGAATGTTCAATGTAATAGAATGGAAAACAACTGCTGTGGTCTGAAGCTTTGTGGAATAGAACCTATAAATCTATCTACCCAAATAAACTAATTTAAAAAAAGTGGGACTTATGCTATGAATATAATACCAAAATTTTAAAAAATTAATAAAGGATAGGTTTGCTAATATTGTATTTTATTTTAAAAATTTTTTAGTTTTATTATTTTGAGAGAGGTAGAGACAGAATAAGTGGGTGAGGGGCAGAGAGAGAGAGAGAGATGGAAAGAGAGGATCCCAAGCAGGCTCTGTGTTGCCAGTGCAGAGCCCAGCGCAGGGCTTTATCTCACAAACCTTGAGATCATGACCTGAGCCAGGATCAAGAGTCAGATGCTTAACCAGCTGAGCCACCCAGGTGCCCCAGAACTAATGTATTTTAAATGAATATACTTGATCTTTATGGCAGATGTTTATTGAGTGTTTGTTGTGTGCCCCACACTATTCTCAGTGATTTTCCTAAATAAACTTGCAACAACGTTGAGCATATTATTATCCCTGTATTACAAATGTAAAAATTGAGGGAAAAAAGGAGGTTAAATAATTTGCCCAAGATCAAGAGTTAAGAATATGGACTAAGGATCTACAAAATGCTACTCATCCACAAAACCCATGAACACTGGGAAAATTATTAGAATCAATATTTTTTAGAACTCTAGAATTAACTAAATATTTTCAACAATCCAAGAAGCTTTTGTTTAAAAAAATGACTCAGTCTTGATAACAGTGAGCTTTGCAGCATCCTGACTTGCTTTCATCCTATTCTCTTCCCCCTAGCTCTGTAGTAGTCTCTAAACCCAGCAGACTTGCAACCACCAAAGGGGAACTCTGGGTTTGGAGCTCCTTAGGAAACAGGATAGAAATTCCTCAAACAATTAAAAACATTACTAGTATGTGATCTAGCAATCCAAAGTCTAGAGAGTTATCCAAAACTATTGAAATCAGGATCTGAAAGACATATATGCATTCTCATACCCACTGCAACACTATTCACAATAGTCAAGATGTGAAAACAAGCTATCCATTAGCAGATGGATGAATAAAGAAAATGTGGTATGTGCACACAATAGACTACTATTCAGCCTTAAAAGAGAAGGAAACTCTGCAATATGCAAAACTATAGATGAATCTTGAGTACATGAGACTAAATGAAATAAGCCAGTTACAAAAACACAAATACTGCATGATTCTACCTATATGCAGTATCTAATAGTGTCAAATTCATAGACTTAAAGAGTGGGATGGTGGTTGCCAGAGACAGAAAGGATGGGAAAATGGAATTATTAATTAATAGACATAAAGTTTTAGTAAAGGAAGATGAATAAGTTCTAGGGATTTGCTATATAACATTGTACCTGTTTTTGATAATACAGTATTATAACCTTAATTTGTTAAGACAGTAGATCTCTTGTTAAATTTTCCTACCACAATAAAACAATTTTTTAAAAAGGTTCTCTCACAGATTATTGTCACTGTTACATTAATCTGGCAGCTCCCTGGAAAAGCTCCTTTTGGAGCCTGATTTCATCCACTCTGGAAGCAGCCCTATCACTAGGCATTTCTTGAAAACAATCAGCAGCAATTGTTTAACATTGCATCTTCCTGAATTTGTGATACTAATTGTGGCAATTAAAACATAAGATATCAGGTTAAGTCTCCATATTTTAATGCCCCTCCCTATCTTGTTTTATTTATCTCCAACTCTTTTCAGCACCCTTGCGTGAGTGCGCACATGTGCACGCACGTGCACACACACACACACACACACACACACACACACATACACACCACATACCACACCTTCTTCCTTTACCCAGAAGACAAAAACCTTGT
Organism: Crocuta crocuta; assembly: GCF_008692635.1. Taxonomy (NCBI): domain Eukaryota; kingdom Metazoa; phylum Chordata; class Mammalia; order Carnivora; family Hyaenidae; genus Crocuta; species Crocuta crocuta. The sequence continues at coordinate 1,172,227 of NW_027530851.1, read as the reverse complement.
TTATCTACTCATGAAGATTAAAAGCTCTAGAAATCACCAATCGATGGCATATGCCAACATGACACTGTGCTGCACTCATGTCACCATGTTCTTTGCATGGCATCATCCATAAAAGCATGTTTCAATGAAATTCAAACCTACCACCACTGCCACGGAAATGTCTTTACCTATCTCTCTCAACAGTCTTGCAAATGTGTGTTTGTGTGAAGAACTCCATGTTTATACATGCACTATTTCTGGGATCTCTTTTTTGAATGTATCACAGAGAACAAATAACATACAGAATATCTTGACAACTAACATAAAATGAGTCTCATCCTTCATCAATACAAATATTAATGTGACATGAGTCTCATAAAGGGAAGACATCAGTGTTGAGTCTGAAATTTAAGGGTCTGAGACAATACTTATAATGCAAGAAGCTATCCTGCCACAGTGTTATGTAGATAGATAGATAGATAGATAGATAGATAGATAGATACATACATACATACATACATACATACATAGGCAGGAAGATATTCTGACAGGAAACACAATGTTTTTATTATCACAGAGCATCTTAGCACTGGTGAGGCTATATATGGCTTCACTACTAAATCATTCTGAATAAATGGTATTGACATAATTGCCTACTTATTTGGGGGAAAATTATGATTTTGCACAAACAGAGGGGTTGTACCACAGACTCACAAAAGCACAACACTCAGAGCTTGGCTGGCACATTCTCCCATCCTCCCCTCTGGAGAGGGAAAGGCTTTTATTCTGGGATATGAGCAAATGCTACAGGAGAGAGAAGTCTCTGAATCTCCCTGAAGTAATATACTATCTGTATCTTCTAGGACATGGTTGCTATTCAATCCTCCTTTAACAAAATTTACCAGCGGTCATTCATCAGAAAGTCTGGATCATGAGGGAATATGAAAGCATTCAGAGAATTCCCTTCCAACAATCAGATATAGGGAGTGAAGCTTTACAGTCTAGTGACCTTTACTGATTTATTATACAGCTTTCTTATCGAATAATGAAAAATTGGGTGGACTGATGTAAATGGGAAAAAAGTAAAATGACCATTATTGACATTTTGATTAAAGAAATCAATGACATTCATAATTACTGTCTTAGTCTAAACTACCTGAACTTTTAGAGTAATCATTTACTGGCAGTAACATGGAACTAAAATGTATTTTTGGATTGTAGTTCTTATTTGAAAATAAGTGGTTTTTAAAAAGATTTTTATTCCTAAATCTTTTCTTGAAAAGATACAACAAAAATAAGCTTGCTTCAGAGATTCTCCCTTTTTATCACTGAATGGGCAATAAATTTTTATATCTTATAAATTCTGGTCAAACCAGGTTACTTTACTTAATCCTCGTTACCTTCTGCCCATTCACCCAGAATATGGCAAAACACTAGAAAAATAAAACTGATTTTATTTACATTGATACAGTAAATATATGTTTAAATACATTCCAAAATGAAAACAAAATGGCCCTAATATCTAGGATATCCTTTAGAAACAAAGCTTCATGACCTGAGCATGGTGGATGTTAATCATTCAGGACCCTGTCAACAGCCATAGTGATTGTTTTAAAGCATAAATCATACCATGCCACATCTCTGCTCTCCTTTTTTGATGGCTCCCTATCTCAGTCACAGAAAAAAAAAAATCAGAATCCTTTCGAATGGCCTATAATAACCTTCATGGTCTGCCCATCTTGAATAACAGTTGCTTTTTGTTGCTTTTGTTTTGTTTTCCTATATCTATATATTCCAACTACTCGGCGGTTGGTTTGATAAATGAAGTATGATTGGTATGTAGACTATAAATAAGTCCTAGAGTTATTTAGCTTTCCATTAAAGCTGGATAAATTCCGTATATAATCCAAATTGTTTTCCCTGGGAGATTTTTTTAAGTGTCATGAAAATGTGTTCTCTTACTCAACCCCAGACAGAGACTTATTAAGCATCTTTTGAGAGCAGTCATACTCTCTCTCTCATTCAAGACATGGTATTTGGAGTACAGACTATACCAGATCCAACAAAGCAGATAAGCTATGTACATCAATATTAATATGAGCAAAGTAGCAAAACAAAAAAATGAAATGTAAGGAATTCCAAGGAATCTGTAATCAAGATCACCTGATTACTTGGTCTAAATTCTAAAGGAAAATTCTGGGGCATCTGGGTGGCTCAGTCGGTAAAGCGTCCAACTTCAGCTCAGGTCATGATCTCATGGTTTATGGGTTCGAGCCCCGTGTCAGGCTCTGTGCTGACAGCTAGCTCAGAGTCTGGAGCCTGTCTTCAGATTCTGTACCTCCCCCTCTCTCTGACCCTCCCCTGTTCACGCTGCCTCTCTCTCTCCTCTCTCAGAAATAAATAAAAACATTAACAATTAAAAAAAAATAAACAGGAAAATTCTCCCAAGTGAAATGAGGACTATGTAGAGATTTAGTTCTGCTCTATTTGGGAAAAAAGACACAGCAGAATTAGGGGGACACTAATCTTGTAAATTTCTGAAAAAAGTTGGTAGTGGTGCCTATACACAATATAGGTATATTGGCATAACACAATCTTTGTTTACCTGGTTAGCACACAGAACTACAGAATTCATGCAGATCCAACGAGGAAAATGGTATACAATACCTGCCTCTCCAACAATGTGTCAGCAACATCATTTTTGTATGAAAAGAAAAATGTGCTTGCTTCTAAACTTATGTTACTGATGTACCTAATCACAATGCCTTTCACTTAGAGGAAAAGATTTTATTTTAAATCACAAAATTTGCATACAAAATCAAGCTTTTAGGTGAGGTCATATTAATTCCTTTTTGATAGGGCTTTTTTTTTTTTTTAAGATGTGTGTTATTTCTTTGGATTTTGTCCTTATAATCCCCCTGTGGTGAAGGTGTTATTGCTCTGTTTTGTCAATGATGGAAACAATAAACATGGATATCAAGCAAGGAGCAATAGAGCGGAAAGTTTGCTAGAGACGTTCATATACCCCCTTTCCAGGATGCATCATGGGATTGTAAGGGGTGCCTGGGCTTGGCTGGCAGGGGAAAGGCCCACCACAACACTTAGTGCAGATCTAGGAACTTTGGGCATGTTTCATTGATGACAATCATACCTATATCACAAGGTTGTGTTACAAGAGTTAAATGAGATGAAGTACACAAAACCACCATGTGCCATTATCATGGTTCCTAGGAAAGCACAACTTTAAAAATTGTCTGTGTTTATCAATAACCCAATGTTAGAAAATTCTGAGAATCATCATTTTGGATTGTGTTTCTGGCTCTCTCACAATGCTTCTCATTTTGAACTATTCCCTGAAAAACGTAACGTTGCCAATCAAATCTGAATTACTGCTTACTTCTACAGACTACTCTCTTGAAGACTGATTACCTTTTAACTATGATTTGAGATTTAGTTTTCATAATAAGAAATAACGGTTTTGCAGAGTGGTCTGGCAGGGTTTTATAGAACAGCTCCAGTCAGGCTGACATGTGCTTTTATTAACCACATTTCCTGTAGTTGCACAGACAATGAGAAATCCACTTCTGTGAGCAGAACCAATTATAACTGAACAGGTACACTTTTTCCCCAGCCTGGTCATGATGTCAAATGTTTGATTAGAAAGATCTTGTGCTTTTGGCAAAGTGGGGGTGAATTTCTTTCCATTTGCAAGAACAACCTATTTCTGCCTTTCATTTCCTGGTCTCATAGTATCTTAATTCTGATCTCTCAATGTCAAATAGAGTCATAAATACAATGCCCTTGAGATGGGGAAAACAATATTGTTCTATGTTTCAAAACAGCTTGAGCCAGCTTCAGGGAGGAAGAGGCTGCACCAGGACACAGAATCAGATGTATCATGTGATCTAAGAGAAGACAGAGACAAGGTACACATGGAGAATATGTCCCAGTGGAGGCAACATGGGATGGACCTGGTAGCCCTGCAAAGGAATCTCAAGAACAGTGTTAAATACAGAGAAACGTTAAGTGAAACAGATAAAAAGGTGAATGGAAATACTCCCTTGTGCATATATAAAACAGTGACACAACCACAATAAATCAGGTTTTGAAAGTGTGGGACTGAAATAAGGAAGGGTAATTCTAAAAAGAGGCAGTTCCTAGGAAAATCCTCTCACAGATGGGAAGAAAAAGAAAAAGTGGGAACTTGGTTGTAAATGCAGGATTACAAAGACAAAGCAGTCCCCATTGAGTCAAGCATTAAGACAAGGGCCCCTTTCTGCTGCCAAAGAGAGAAACTTGCCAGCAATGTCAGTAGAAAGACTACCCCATCCCCTCCCCACCACCTTCCCCACCCCTCTGCCAAAATACTAAAAGCTTATTATTGGAAACTTCATATTTCTTCTCTTAAAAATTCTTCAGCTATGGCAAATCAATCTGTTGATATTTCATGGAACTCAAATGAAGATTATTCAGTTACTTTTAACTCTCTCCTGACCAATGTACAGATACAGAATTGTAGATGGGTAGAATATTTAAGCTCAAAGGAATTGTATTGATCATTTATTCTAAACTCATTGTAGAGTCAAGAATTCCAGGATTATCTCAGATCACATGGCAAACTAGTAACACAGCCAGGACAGGAATCACATGCTCTTGATTTCCAGACAGTACTTCTTTTTTGCACCATAGCTCTTTAAGATAAAATTTTCAATATTTTCAAAAAAGAATTGCATTTCTATAAAGTCCAAGAGGAAAAAATTCTATTAATAAGAGAACCCAAGACCATGAGAGACTCTTGAATGCTGACANCAAGTAGGAAAAAGCCAAATTTAATAGGTCACCAACAGAGACTTATAAAATGAATATATATATTTTTTTAATTAAAGGTAAGAGGCTGCCTGGGTAGCTCAGTCGGTAAAGCATTGACTTCAGCTCAGGTCATGATCTCATGGCTCATTGAGTTGGAGCCCCACATCAGGCTCTGTGCTGAGAGCTTGGAACCTGGAGCCTATTTGGGATTTTGTGTCTCCGCCTCTCTCTTTCAAAAATAAATAAACATTTAAAACATTTTTTTTTTTAAAAAGGAGGTGGTGGGGAAATGCAACCCAGAAATAAATATCTTTTACTTTGCACTCAAAATATATCTAAAACTAACCATTTCTTGTTACTGCACTGCTACTCTGTTGACCCAGGGAAGCATCATGTATAGCAACGTTCCCCTAATTGGTTTCCTGTTTCCATCCTTGGCCCCCTATTACCTAACAGCAGCACAGAAGTCAGAATGAGTCCTTTAACATGTGATTGTCATTCCCCGACCCAATCCTCCAATCGCTTCTTGTCTCCTAAAAATTGAAGCCAAAATCAATACAAAGACCTACAAAGACCTATACAATTTACCTTCTGCATTCCCTCTCTGATCTCATCTCCTTTTGTCCCCTTAGCTCACTATATTCCAGCCATCCCGGCCTTCCAGCTTACTCTTGAGTACATTAGGCACAGCCGTGCATTAGGGTTTGTATCATCTCTTTGGCCTGGAGCATTTACCCCACCCTCTGTCTACATAGCTCATCTTAACTATTCAAGTCTTTGGACAAGTGTTGTCTTTTCCTTAAGGCACACCATAACCACCTTATTTAAAATTATTCTACTCACTGTGCACTCTAAATCCTATTTATCTTGCTCTATTCCTTTTTACATAGCACTTATCATGAGCTACCATTCTATATTATTTACTGCCACTAGAATGTAACATTAAATAGAGTATCAAGGCATTTACCAAGATGTTTTGTTATTGATGTATATGCAGCATCTAAAACAGTACCTAAAATATAATAATCAAGAAATATCTGCTGAGTGACAGACTTGACTAAAAGCAGATGATCACCATGTTAAGAGCCATAATCTCTGGTTTTACTCAAATGAAAATTCAAGAATTCTACACTGGAGAGAGTACCACAGAACGGAGTGTTCTTAACTCTGAAGGAAGGGGTCTAATATGAAGAAACGGCAATTTGGAGAAATGTCAGAAGCACGTCAGAATTTGTTATAATGATAGTGCTCGTTTTGGCTGCACACATACTAAACTTGGAACAATACAGAGAAGATTGGCATGGCCACTGTGCAAGGATGTCACGGAGATGCGTGAGGCATTCCATATTTAAAAAACTGTTATAAAGATATATAGGACTTTAATTACAAGATTTAACTAAATGGAATATCAAACCATTTGCCAAGATCGCAAAATAAAACTTCATATTCTGTTAAATTAATATTTAAGTTTAATAAAATATCTAAGGGCCCAATAGATGTTTTTATGGAAATTAATGAAATGACTTAACAGTTCATTTGAAAGGATGAGGAGCTGAGAACCTAAATAATCAGTGACAAGAAGAAAAAATTTATACCAATATTAAAACAAAATTAGAAAACAGTACTTATGAGCTACTGATTTGAGAAAAGCCAGATAAATCAAAGAAATGGAATAAAAAATTGAGAAACTGCCTTCAGAACAAATGAGTAAGGAATAATTTAGTAAATATATGGAACTAGGAAAATGTTTCAACCATTTGTTTTTAAAAAGTTTTTTCATACAACATACAAAGTAAATTCCTCATGGATTAAGGAGTTAAATAAGAGAATAAATGCAGATTTAGAATAATGATAAGTGGGTCTCATCTTAAGGCAAGTCAAGCTCACCAAGTTTAAGATATCATAAGCAAATTATGAGATGAACATTTTTAGAGCATTATTATTACTATCATTAATAGTAATAATCATTATTTATTATATTATCCCATTCATGGGATACTTTGGCGGATAACTTGGAAATAATAATGACTATTATTAATATTAATAATGTTGTTGTTAAAAAGGAAACAACCAATATGAGGTGATCCTGGAAAGAATGGCACTCATTTTGTGAGATAAAAGCCTGGAGGGGATAAAGGGTCAAGGATTAATCATTAGGGTTTAGAACTTTCACTTTCTTTTCCTAGCTATTATTACCAGAACTTCAGCAAATTCATTTTTTACCCACAAGTGCACTCTTAGTGGTTCCTTGAAAACTCAAAGAGAATAAATTGAATTCGTAGTTTGGGGCACTAAAGAGCAATCTCACGCAGTTGAAACACCAGAACTGAGATGAAAAATAAACATGAAGGAAGAGGGAAAAGCAATTATGAAGAGGATGGCAGGAAGCTTGGAGCTGTTGGACAGGTTTATGGCAGACTCTGTTGAGTTTCATGGGTGTATACCTATTACTAAACTCATTTCATGGGTGTATACTTATTACTAAACTCATCAAGTTATATATATTAATTATGGATAGCATTTTGTATGTCAAAAATGTAAGGTAAGAAAATAAAATTCAGAAGAAAAAGAGTGAAGAGCAAAAGAACAAAAAAGACCAAAGGAGCATATATATAAATATCCCATATAGATTTTTGAGAATAAAGGAGGAGGGCATCAAATGCTGAAAATTATATGAAATTGAGGGCTTATTTGATTTTATTTGGACATTAAAAACTTGATAGCTAAAAGGATGACTGGAAATAACAACCTTGCACATACCCACACTTCCATACTCATATACAGAGATCTGCACATATGGGTGTACACACACACATACTTTCAAGCAACTTACTGAGAAAGTTTGACTTGATAGGCTATAAGAAAGAACCAACTTCATTCTTGTTCTTTTGTATTCCTTCAAATTTCTGTGAACTAGTAGTTGTTCTAACTCTGCGTAAAATTTTAAGGAAGTCCCATAGTCTTTGGTGAACAGTAGTTTATAAAAATCCACATTTGTGTGTTAGCCACTTAGATCCAAGCCAGTTTTATATATTTATATAATAAAAAAGCTCAGAGAGTTTCTCTAATTTAAGGCTTCTTCCTGTAGTAGCTTAATCTCCCTGACTGACTTTACTTTAGAGTAAAATAAAATTAAGTTTCTTCCTTCCTTCTTTCTCTCTATCATTCCTCCTTTCCACAAATATTTATTGAGTGACTGCTCTGAACCAGGAGCTTTAATAAAATACCAAGGAAGCAAGCAGGACAGATGGCGAAAAATTAAAAAGAAAGCCATAAGGAATTTTTAGCAAGAGAATCACACGGTAAGATTTTTCTTTTCTAATGATAAATATATCAAGATGTGGATAAGAAAGTTGAATATAGTGTGACTAGACATAAAAAGGCTAGTTAGAAGATGGTCTCAATAATCTGGAAGAGAAATGATGAAGACCTGAGGTAGAGAGGTATATATTAAAAAGGTTAAAGAAATAGAAGAGGATTTAATGATGGATAAATGAGAAAAGGGGGGGAAGAAAAGGACCGTTCCTAGATGCCTGGTGTAGGCTACTCAGTAGATGGTGGTGGCCTTTGCAAAGATAAGAAATCAGAAGGAAGACAGGGCACCTGGGTGGCTCAGTTGGTTGAGTGTCCAACTTTGGCTCAGGTCATGATCTCACAGTTTGTGAGTTTGAGCCCCATGTCAGGCTCTGTGCTGTCAGCTCAGAGCCTGTATCCTGCTTTGGATTCTGTGTCTCCTGCTCTCTCTGCCCCTCCTCCATTTGTGCTCTGTCTCTCAAAAATGAATAAATATTTAAAAAAATTTTTAATTTTAAAAAACATCAGAAGGAAGATTAATGTGATTATTTTTGTTAAGACAGTATAGCTGTTTTTTTATGGTTCATTGTTACCCAGTTTCTTTCAACTTTGAGAGATTAGAGA
>NW_027530851.1:1149477-1163456 GCF_008692635.1 Crocuta crocuta | reverse complement strand
TTAATTTATAAATAAGTTTATAATTCCATCTGTGCAGTGGATAGAGCTACACATAGAGATCTCTTGGTGCATTGTTTTGAGTTCATGGTTCTCTATCTTCTCTAACACAATGACGAGTGGCCATGTTCCAGAAGAAGGAGCCTCCCTTAATATGGGTCCCTAACTAGAGGATTCTGTGTTTCAGAACATTTTCTTTAGATAATGCATAGTTCCATGGAAGTTGAAATTCCAAACAAGCTCCGTATATTGATGATTTTCACGGGTTTTTTTTCTCAATTTTTTTTCTGTATACTGATTATTTTCACAACTCCTCCTTTGCCCTTGCAAAACCACCCTTCTATCTGTGTCTTGAGCTCCTGACTTAATAAGTTTAACCACCATCTATGTTGATGCTTATGTCAGAAGCTGGGTATTTTCCTTATATCGTGACTTTCTTATTCTCTACACATCATCAGCCACATGTACTACAAATATCACCTCATTAAGTCTTCTTTAATATTTGTCTTCCAGTCACACAGGCAATCATCTCTCTCTGATATGAGTACTTCAGTTTTCTAACTGTTTTACTTGATAATCTGCTCTATAATTAGAGTGATTTTCCAAAATGAGTATTTAAGGGGGTATAATTGATGTTTTCACCATTGTAAGTGTGCAATTCAATGAATTTAATAAATTTAAAGGGTTGGGCAACCATCCAGGTGTAGAACTTTTTTATCATCCAAAAACTTCCCTCCGGCCTGTTTGCAGTTCACCTCTGCTCCTATCCACCACTCTAGACAACCACTTATCTGCTGTCTATCTCTATAAACTTGCCTTTTCTAGAGGTTTTGTATGTAAAATAGAAATTTTATTGTTATTTCCCTACTGGAAATTCTAAAATACCCTCCATTTTTCCTCTGTAGAAAGTACAAATTCCTTTAAAAATAGATTATTGTAAGGAAGGAAGGATTAGTCTTTTTTTTTTTTTTAATGTGGAATACAACTGATTTTGTTTGTCTTCATTCTTTTCTGTACTGGAAGAATAAAATGCAGTATTTCTTTTAGGAGGGTGAGGTGAAAATGGGAGCTAGCTTGTTTCAGGTGCTAATATTTGAGCTGTGTGTGGGCTTAATGGGGCACCAGGGCCTGTGGTCAAAGAAGGAGTGGAAGTAGAGAAAACCAAACCAAACAAACAAACAAACAAACAAAAAAACAGTACCTCTTGGCAAAATACAAAGAAAGGAAGAAAAGACTAAAAGGTTGAAAGATAAGAGATTATGGGTGGAGTCCCCAAGAACGTAGCTGCAATCTTTAAGAAATTAGCCAGGGAGAGAGGGGTCCATAGTCATGCCATTGCCTGATGGCTGAACCAGGTAAAGGAGAGATAAAGTAATGTAAAGACTGAGTCCTGAGCACTGGGAGAGCACAGTGTGGCAGAAACCTAAGAAGCTGATATTGAGGAAGTCACATTCTTCATCTTCAACAGAATGATTAAAGTGAACTGAACTACTTGCAAGCCTGAGTTAAGAAACTTGGTAATGACACACGTTTCCTGATTTGGCCTTTTTTCTCTTCCATCCTGATAATATTACTCTATGCTACAGACATTATAAACCTCTCCAGGATCCTGATACAGTTATGTCTACACCTGGCTGGATTATGCTAAACATCACTGTACATCTGAGTAATTCTACTTGTTTAAACTGATATATGTCAATCTGGACATCTAAATATCCTTCATTGATCTCAATCCCAATGTTTGATTGATCATAATGAATTGTCCCCAAACCTGTGTAATCTCCAACTAATAGCGCTCTTCCCTTGAGCCCTCACACTGAAATTGTTTTCCTGTGTCTAATCCATTAGACAGAGAGTCTCCTGAGCTTAGATACTTGTATCCTATTCTCTTAATGTGTCTCTAGTGCTTATCACAGCTAATGGCACGCAATTAAGATTTTACATCTATGGAGCTAAAATAAGTGTAAACAATTACAATAATAATCATTATTTTAACATTTTAAAATAATTATAGATGTAAATAATTTAAAAGCATTTAACATGCAATATACAATTAAGGTAATATTTAAGGACATGCAAACAATAGATTTTTAAATCTTTTCTCCTCAATCTTTTATTGCAGTTATATAATTGCAGTTTTCCTCTATGTAGCAGTAATATACTGTGTATTTTTCTTGGCTTATTAAAAAACTGTCCATTATTCTGAGCTCTTTAACACATTAATCCTTATTAATCCTCTTTTCTTTATTAGTTTCACATCTCCCTTGATGAAAAAAAAAGGCTTGACAGCCTTTCAGGATCTTACGTTATCACCTACTTGATGTGGAATCCAAAGTTACTAGTTCTAGTCCTAGTCTGAGGTCCAGCTTTTTAAGTTTATTTCAGCAAAAACAGAATTGTTACTAAAAAAGCTTTCTGCTGGTGCCAGGAATAGCCTTAGGACTTCCCTAAAATTCTAACATCTCTCACATAGCTTAAGGTCCTTTCCAGCTTTTTGCCATCACTGGGTCATTAAAAAGAAAAACTCTAAGCATGACAGGGGCACCTGGGTAGCTCATTCAGTTAAGCCTCTGACTTGATTTCAGCTCAGGTCATGATCTCACAGCACGTGGAGCCCCATGTAGGACTCTGTACCAAAAGTGCAGGGCCTACTTGGGATTCTCTCTCTACTTTTGCATGCTTTTTTTCTCTCTCTCTCAAGATAAATAAACTTTTAAAAAATCCTCACCCTGACAAACCTACATTTACAAGAATAACATCAGAAGGAAGTGTCTGTCCTAATCTGATCACTTTCCTGACCTCTGATAACTGCAATAGACCAGACACAATGTCACAGGCGACCATCTCTAAAAGACTGAACTTTCTTTAGAAGATGACTTCTCAGCACACAAAAGTAGATTTTAAAGGAAAAACATGAGGTCATTTCCAGTCATTTTTCTTAATAAATCCACACATGTGACTATTCTCCTGAAAGCCATTTTACAGGTATAAATTAAAGAATTTGTGAGTACAGGTGAGTGTGGAAATGGAGAGTGAGTATGGATAGAGAAAAGATACTGACGATTAAGTTCTAAACCACTAAAACACTTACAGTTAAGGGAGACCAGAGAGAGTCAGTCAAAAATTCAGAAGGAAATTCAACCACAACAGTGTAAGAAAATCACGATGTTCCAGAAAACAAAGGATTTCAGAAAAGAGAGAGTGTTCAACGAGTATTCATATAATATGAGGACTTTGGATTCTAACCCTTTATCAGATATGTCATTTGCAAAATCTCCTCCCATTCAGGAGGCTGCCTTTCAGTTTTGTTGATTGTTTCCTTCACTGTGTAGACATCTTTTATTTTGATGTGGTCCTAATAGTTTATTTTTGTTTCTCTTTCCTTTGCTTTGGGACACATATCTAGAAAAATGTTGCTACGGTCAATGTTAGACACATTACTACCTGGCTCTCTTCTAGGATTTTTATGGTTTTAGGTCTCACTTTTAAGTCTTTAATCTATATTGTTTATTTGTGTGTATGGTATAAGAAAGTGGCCTAGTTTCATTTTTCTTCATGTAGCTGACTGCTTTCCCCAACACCATTTGTTGAAGAGACTTTTTCCCATTGTATATTCATTCCTTCCATATTGAAGATTCATTGGCCATATAATTGTCAGTTTATTTCTGGTTTTTCTATTCAGTTCTATTGATCTATCTCTCTACTTTTGCACCAGGATCATACTATTTTGATTAATACAGCTTTGTAAGATAACTTGAAGTCTGAAATTGTGATACCACGAATTTTCCTTTTCTTTTTCAAGATTGCTTTTGCTATTTGTTGTCACTTGTAGTTCCATATAAATTTGAAGACTATTTGTCCTAGTTTTAGGGGTGCCTGGGTGGCTCAGTCAGTTAAGACTATTTGTCCTAGTTTTGTGCAAAAATGTAAAGATGTCTCTCACCTTTTTGGTTAGGTTTTACCTAAGTAACATATTGTTTTTGGAATGATTGTAAATGAGACTGATTCCTTGATTTCTCTTTCTGTTGCTTCATTATTAGTGTATACAAATGCAGCAGATTTCTGCACATTGATTTTGCACCCTGCAGCTTTACTGAATTTATCAATTCTAGTAGTTTTTTGGTGGAGTCTTCTGGGTTTTTATATATAGTATCATGTTATTTGCAAATAGTGAAAATTTTCCTTCTTCCTTAACAATTTAGATGCCTTTTATTTATTTTGTTGTTGTCTGATTGCTGTGGCTAGGACTTCCCATATTATGTTGAATAAAAGTGGAGAGAATGAACATCCTTGTCTTATTCCTGACCTTGGGGGGAAAACTCTCAGTTTCCCCACATTGACAAGTATGATGTTAGCTGTGAGTTTTCATATACGGCCTTTATCCTGGGGTGTGTTTTCTAAAGGAAATTACACAACTCAACACCCCCCCAAAAAAACAATCAAATTAAAAATGGCAGAAGACATGAACAGACATTTTTCCATAGGACATACTGGTGACCAACATACACATGAAAAGATGCTCAACACTATTCATCATCAAGGAAATGCAAATCAAAACTACAATGAGATATCATCTCATATCTGTCAGAATGTCTAAAATCAAAACCATAAGAAACACAAGGATGTGGAAGAAAAGGAACCCTCGTGCACTGTTGGTGAGAACGCAAACTGGTGCAACCACTGTAGAAAACAATATGGAGTTTTCTCAAAAAGTTAAAAATGGCATTACCTTGGGGCACCTGGGTGGCTGAGTCAGTTAAGCATCCAACCCTTGATTTCAGCTCAGGTCATGATCTCACAGGTTTGTGGGTTCAAAACCCCACATTGGGCTCCATGTGTTGAAGTACAAAGCATGGGATTTGGGATTCTCTCTCTCCTCCTCTCTCTCTGCCCCTCCACACTTGCTCTCTTTCTCAAAATAAATAAATAAATAAATAAATAAACTTAAAAAGATGGAACTACCCCATGATCCAGTAACTGGCTGTTTCCCCAAAAAATATTAATTCAAAGGGACACATCCACCCCTACGTTTATAGCAGCATTATTTACAAAAGCCAAATTATGGAAGTAGTCCAAGTACCCACTAATACATGAATATATACACACACATATATACACACACACAATGGAATATTATTCAGTCACAAAAATAGAACCTTGGCATTTGCAGTGGTGCAGATGGAGCCAGAGAGTATAATACTAAGCAAAATAAGGCACTCAGAGAAAGTCAAATACAATATGATTTCACTTATAATGGAATTTAAGAAACAGAAAAAATGAGCAAAGGAAAAAAGAGAGAGAGCGAGAGAGACCAAGAAACAGATTCTTAACCATAGAAAACAAACTGATGGTTAACGGGGCGTAGGTGAGTGAAATAGGAGAAGCGGATTAAGGAATGCATCTGTCTTGATGAGCACTGGGTGATGTAGGGAATTGTTGAATCACTATATTGTACACCTGAAACTAACACTGTACGTTAACTATACTGGAATTGAAAATAAAAATAATATGAAGACAAAGGAATGACCACACAATTTGCCAACCTGAGTGCCACTGATAACTAGGATATATGACCTACCTCTCAACCTCAATTACCTCATCTGCAAAATAGGGATAATAATAGCACCCATTTCATGAAGTGGTGTGAAGGATTAAATAAGATAACAACACATGTAAGCGCCTAGCATAATGCCAGAGACAGAAGAAAAGTTCAGTGATGGCAAGTATATTTTAATTGCAGAATACTGAGCAGCTTGGATCATAGAACTTATGATATTTTATTGAACACAGGATGCCTGACAACCCTGTGAGAGAGAATTTGGCTCGAGAAGAGCCTGGAATGAATAGAAAAATATAGAAATGATTCCAGCTCAAGAGACAATGAAGAGAAAAATATCTTGGGTAGGGCAATTTCCATCCTCGAATAACACAATTGATATGACTCTGTGTTTTATAATATTTCATAATTAGTCAGCATGTTCTTTTTAAACATTAGTTAAGGTTTGGAAACCATTTGAAAGCGACAACAAATTTTCATTAAAGACAAATGTTATATAAAGTTTAGTTATCTTAACAAGCTTAACATCAGAAGTTAAAATTACATTCTTATCTCTTAACCTAGGAGAACAAGTATTTCTTGCGTTCTATATATTGTGTAATCCACAATTTTACAACCAGTCCTTTTCAATTCTGTGTCTACATAAATAACAATAGACTGTCAGTTGTACAGTTCTTCTGGTCTATGATATATTTGTCTTTGTTCCATTTGGCTCATTTTGTAGTCAGTGGCCTTCTGATCTTCGAGGATTTTCTCTAATTTTTTTCTTTCCTTATTGGATTTTAAATTAGCCATGCAATTGGTTCATGGTGAATATCTTAAACAATGGCATATCTTACAAAATAGCTAAAAGCTACTTGTTCTAATACAATTATCTAATTGATAATTAAGTACTGGGTGGAGGTTTTCTAAGACATCATGGTCATATTGAAGTTAGATTCTGATGAAGTATGATAAAAAATTAGTGCTGTAATAGGCTGGCTGAGAGTTTGCCCTTAAATAATGCATTAGTATGAATCATTATTTTCTTTTTTTAAGAGTTTTTAATGGACCCTCTCATTCTCCTAAACGCTGTGTTCATTTTTACTGACTACTCTTCTGTTATTGAGATAAATATTTTTCTTAAGTTTTCTACTTTTCAAATTAAAAAAAAAGAAATACTGATTTTTGGAAGCTTATCCCCATGCATGCTTTCATAGCACTCTTATGCTCATTTTCTATCCTAACATTTACCCAGGAAATTTGGTTTGGGAAGCAAAATATAAACGTTTTCATTTACACAGGTCTGGAAACACCACCAAAAGATTAAATGTAATGGTTCACTTGCAAGAAACTGTGAGTTGTAGCAAAACTTATTTGCTCAAATATATAGCTTATGTCTTATCAATTTATTTCTAGGTAAGGTTTTTCTTCTAAAATAAATTCAGAACTGATACAGTAATGGAAAACTCAGATAAATCAGTTTTTGAAACTGCAAAGCTAGCCATCTTACCACCTCTAGATTTGTCCAACTGCTCTTTAGATTTTTTTTGAAAATTTAACAGAACCGAAGGTAGTGAGCTCAAAGAACGGAATTTAAGTATCTAGTGAGACCACACTCAACTCAATGAATCAATGAATCTCTACAGGATTATAAGAAGATGGCTATTCATGTGCCCTCACTTTATACATACTGTGCACTGAACATTCCAAATTACTGATTCTTCTGGTAGAGATGGTCATTTCTAAACAGGGATTTCTAGGTTATGAACATCTTTTAAAAATGAAAACTCTCCTAATCTTCATAAAAGCCGGAAATCTAATATGAATGATTTACTACAAATTTCATTCACTCATTTTTCCAATCCACTGGGAAAATAAATCCACATTTTTTCTTTTTTTTTTTAAGTTTGTTTATTTATTTTGAGAGAGACAAAGAAAAAGAGTGAGAGAGTTGGGGAAGGGCAGAGAGAGAGGGAGACACAGAATCTGAAGCAGGCTCCAGGCTCTGAACTGTCATGAGCCTGATACAGGGCTCAAACTCACAAGCCATGAGATCATGACTTGAGCCAAAGTCAAAAGCTCAACTAACTGAACCACCCAGGTGTCCCTAAACACATTTTTTAAATGACTTTTTTTTTTGCAGTTAAAAAGTAATAATCACTAATATTGAAAGTGATAATCACATATTTGGTGGTATATTTTAGTTCTTCACTCCACAGATGGGAAAAGGAGGCAAGGAACAGTATTAACTAATGTTTTTCATTAGCCTTTCCTCACTTGCCTGGTGAGAACACTGTTAGCTGAAAACTTAAAAAGGGCCAAAAGTTTGGTTAATTCAAGTATTTCTGAGTAGGAGTGTACTTTAATCTCCCAGAAGGAAACAGTGTTTTTTGGACATAAACTCTCTAAAGAAAATGAATATTTTATTATTAGTCAGATAACATTCATTTTGGTTGAAATTTCCTTAAAATGAGGCCATGTCTGCTAATGCCTGACTTTAACCAATTGTTTTCATTTAATAATAATTTTTAAACCATTCTTTGGCACTCCAGCCAAAGTATTAATATAGTACATGTTATGCCAGGGGAAAATTTTAAGAGTTCTGTATACTCTCCCACTTCCAAAAGCAAAAAGAACTTAGAACTATTTCACACTTCCCATTGGGCACAGCGTTCTATCTGCAAGGATTCAGCTGGAACTTGAGTTTGGCTAATTTTCAACTCAGGACTTCCTTTATTCATCCTTTTCTCTCCCCGCCTACCTTTTTCACTTGCTCCTACTACATTTGGCTGTTTACAGGCTCCAGACTTCGGTCAACTCAAAAGCCATGGCGTATGACCATATTAATCTGTATGTGTCTCAACCTTGAGGATAGGTCAAATATCTGCTAAAAATATGCCAAATTTGTCAACTTTTTATTTAAAAAAGTTTTTTAATGTTTATTTATTTTTGAGAGAGACAGAAGACAGAACATGAGTGGGGGAGGGGCACAGAGAGAGGAAGACACAGAATCCAAGGCAGACTTCAGGCTCTGAGCTATTAGCACAGAGCCTGACATGGGGGTCAAACTCACGAACGGTGAGATCATGACCTGAGCCGAAGTTGGATGCTTAACCGACTGAGCCACCCAGGTGCCCCAAATTTGTTAACTTTTTAAAAGAAGATCATAAGCTCCCTGTATCTTTCTTATTTCTCAGATTTAGAATCTCAGGGTTTCATTATGTGCATGTTCTGCACCATCTTTGCCTTTGGTCTCTGAAGACTGCTAAAACATTACTCTTCCTTATTCACAGGGAAACAGACTTACAGCCTCTCTGTTAGACAAAGAGAACACACCACGAGCAGATAGATAGCGATCTTCCAAAGTACAGAGTTGGTTACAAATCTAAACATTCTTAATGTCTTTACACCACATCGCGTTGACAAAATAAAAGGAGGGAATATAATACTGTTCTTTAACGATCTAGATTTACCCTAGGAGCATGGTTCCTTTAACACTTTTTCAGCCACTAACTGTCACATCAGATCAGAAGTGAGTCTTAACACCCAGCAGCAGCTGGTGAAGTGTTCTCTCTGCACCTCCCAGAAACTATTGCTTCCTTCTGCCTTTTTCAGCTCTCACTCTAATTCTGGTACAGGGTTTGTTTTCTGCTCAATTCACACTACCTTGCCATTACTGCCTCCCTTGCTCTTTGCCTTAATGTCTCCTGTGGGTGTTCTTGTCTGACGGAAATCTAGAAATTCTGGCAGCAAAGTGGACACTTGGGCATCAAATGGCCAAACAGAGTTAGTGAAATGCAAGATTTCTGGTCCCAGGTGCAGCCTCAGAAGGAGTGGAATATCTCATCTTTCAACCAAAGGTTTGTTTTTCTGTGTGGTTATAGACCCTTTCATCAGAATGCAGAAGTTACATTTCTCCTATGTGGCACTCAGCAGTCATAGCCATATATATCCAGGACAGGCACAAACCCCAGTGAGTACATGCTCTTTCAAACTATCTGAAACTACTTCTGACATAGGAACTAACCCTCATGAAAGGAGAGTCTGCCCCAGAACACTTCTATTTTGAAAACAGTTTTAAACCCAGACATTTACTTGGTCATTTTAGAATATTGTTCTCATCTCATTAAGAAATCAGGATGCAAAGATCCTAAAGATACTATGTCTACAATTGTCATCAGCCTGAAAGGAATTTTGAGGGGTCACTTGGTATGTTCTCCACCCTTTGTTTAGACCCCATTCATTATTCTCCCTAAAAGCTATCACATTTTCAAAACAACAATTAAGTCCTTCAGTGTAAAACTTCATAGGCCTTGAGATGTGTTGTCATCTCTGTTGATATCTACCCCCCTCACTCCTCACCTGCTCTGCTCATATCAATATCACAGTTCTCAAAGAGCTGCTACAATTGATTCTTATTTTAGGGACTGCTAAAGGGAAAGAACAGCTACAATCCTACCCTGGAAAATGGTTCTTTCTATTTATTCTAGTTTCTGTAACCTATTCCTCATATATTTTTCATTTCTAAACTTCTTAGATGAACATGTAGGGTTTATACCTGACAGTAGATACCTGTATACTCTTAGATGGCACATGTGTCTGTCTTGTTGTTTAATAGTGCAAGAACTGATCTAGTGAAATTAATGACCCACTGGGAAGGCATAAGTGAAGTTACATAATGAGGAATTTGATACTCATCTCTACATATATTAAAAGGTAGTTTAATGAGTTAAGTGAGTTTGAATATTTAAACTCTGAATAGCCCTTGCAAATTGTTCTCTGAGTTTGATGCAATATTCCATATGCAATTCAAAATCTTAGAGCTTATTTTCAATGGCTGCTTCCTGTCTTTGGAATATAAAAAGTGTTCTAACCAATCACTTCTAAAAGCATACATAGATAGAAGAGCTTTAATGTAGATATCAGAGGAAACATAAAAGAAGTATATGAAAGGATGACACTGTGATGATAAGAAATAGTTGGTTGCAGGACTTTTCAAGTAGATTATGCAGAAACTGACAGCTTCTGTTTATATTCCAAAATTGATCCACTAAGCAGATTTTTATCTTCATGGCGAAAAAAAAATTGTTGAAAATGAGGTCAGTGGGTCTGAGCACAGGTAAATTATAGCATTCTCTGACATTTTAAAGTGATTTCAGAGAAAATATGGTTTTTTATCTACCACACTAGCATTGATGAAACCAATTATAAACAGAGAATTATAGACCCTTCTCAACTGATTGATAAACTTTTAACTGAGAGGAAGTGTCCTGATGACTTGGGGTTTCCTAGCTTCTGCTTTCACCTTTTCTGAGACAAGAAATCTGTTCTAACACATCACACCAAAATTGTGCTCCCTTTAACTCACAACCAATGTTGTGATAGAAAATAAGAATCCTGGTGCCTGGGTGGCTCAGTGGGTTGAGCGTCAGACTTCTGATTTTGGTTCAGGTCATGATCTCTTGGATGTGAAATGGAGCCCCCATCTGGCTCTGTGCTGAGCATGGAGCTTGCTTGGGATTCTCTTTCTCCCTCTCTCTCCCTGTCCCCCACTTGAATGCATATGCTAGCTCCTGAGCTCTCTCTCTCTCTTTTAAAATAAACAAATAAACATTTAAAAGAGAGAGAGAGAGAAAAAAAATAACTTTGCCACAGAGTATCTCCTTAAATGTATACAACAGTATCATCTAGCTCCAAGTCATTCAAGTTTAGACTATCACTTAACCATTCAAATGGTTCCCTCAACCATTTGTCAGATGAAAATGGTTCCTGGGCTTTTTAACATCTTAACAAACAACTCAATGTTTAACAAACTTTTATTAATCAATATTCTCCAGAAGTGAGACTCAGAAATAGACAAAAGAACCCATGCGAGGTCTGACCGGTGAACAAGCAGTTAGACATTATTAAGTTGATATTCTACACATAAATGGCATAGGATTTGTCAAAGATTACATTAGTTTTATTTTAGTAACTGTGAGATATCAGAAAATATAAATAGGTCCCTATCTTATGTTCCTGACACTGAGTTCCTAAATCCCCTGGAGTTTCTTGGGTAATAGGAATATACATATTTTTTTTTCTAATGAGGTGACCCTGAATGGGCTTCTGGATGAGGTTAGCTGATGTAAGGTCTGGTCACCAGAAGAACCACCACATAATTAGAAGCTTGGAATTTTCCAGACAGGGGAGAGGGACTAGAAACAGGGTTAATAACTGACTGTCCCTATGTGAGGAAGCCTCCATAAAAATCCCAAAAGTATGGGGTTTGGAGAGCTTCCAGGTTAGCAAATACATCAACACACCAAGAGGGTGGCATATCCCAACTATACGGGACAGAAGCTCCTTTGTTCAGGACCCTACCAGACCTTGCCCTGCATATCTCATCTGACAGTTCATCTGTATCCTTTATTATATCCCTTAACAAACTAATAAACCTAAGTATTTCTGAGTTCTCTGAGCCACACTAGAGAATTCATTGAACTCGAAGAAGGGCTTGTGGGAACCTTCAATTTGTAGCCTTCTCAGATAGAAGTTATAAGTAACCTGAGGACCTACTACCTGCAATTAGCATCTTACGTGGGGGGCAGTCTTGCAGGATGGAGACCTTACCATGTGGG
Organism: Crocuta crocuta; assembly: GCF_008692635.1. NCBI lineage: Eukaryota > Metazoa > Chordata > Mammalia > Carnivora > Hyaenidae > Crocuta > Crocuta crocuta. Next base: position 1,151,300 of record NW_027530851.1, on the reverse strand, counting down.
ATCTGATGTTATCTCTGGGTAGATACTGTCAGAATTGAGTTAAGTTGTAGGCTGCCCAACTGGTGTCAATAAATTGCTTCGTGTGAGAAACCCCCACATATCTGGTGTCAGTATTGTGAGTGGGGCAGTTGTGTGAAAGTAAAGGAGAGACTCAGGAGGGAGTCTGGAGGGTTTTTCAAGTCAGTAACCTAGATGTAACTTGTTTTTTGAGGTTCTCTCCTAATGAAAACACTTACATCATTTTCATCTGCCATTTTGTGAAATGGCATTCTAAAAAGTTTTAACCTGTTTTTTTTTTTTTTCCTATGAATTCTTCCCAATAGTTTAGGATTCTTGACTCCTTCCTTTCTGATTGTAATGGACATCTCCAGATCTTCACATGCTGTTCCAGTATCTCTACTACTTGCGACAAGCAGTCCTCTTTTCCTTCCCCAACAATCTTGGCTGTAGTTGGGGCAGCCATGGAATGGATTCAACCAGGATATGGGCATGTGCTCCAAAATCTTATACTTTTTAAATTGGAACAAAACAAAGAGATGATATTCTTTTTTTTTTTTTTTCCCGGAGAGATGATACTCTTATCAAGTAGTGGAACTTATGATCAAATTGGACCTATGTAGTTAATCCAGAATAATCTCATCTCAAAGTCCTTAATTTTTAGCACATATGCAAAGTCTCTTTTGCTACCTAATGCAATGTATTCATAGGTTCTGGAGGCTTAGACATGAACATCTTGGGAGGGCATCAGGGAGCAGGGGGGTTATTATGCCTCCTGCTAAAACTGAGACCAGCATTCCATCTCTCACATCATTTCATTTAGCAATAAAAATATATTAAACAGGAGAAGCCATACACACTCCACATTAATAGCGGCCTGTTAATCAACATTATTTGGAAACAATGTTTTAATTTAAAATGACTCTTTCAAGATTGTTTTTCCGAAAAGGAAATTTCTACTGCTTTTATCTTTTTCTTAAGATGAGTTTGAAGATTCTTATTGGATTTATCCAGCATACACTCAGAATGCAATCTTTGAAATGGAAAATTAGGGGCGCCTGGGTGGCTTAGTCAGTTAAGCGTCTGACTTTCGCCTAGGTCATGATCTCGCGATTCGTGGGTTCGAGCCCCGTGTCGGGCTCTGTGCTGACTGCCAGCCCAGAGCCTGGAGCCTGTTTCAGAGTCTGTGACTCCCTCTCTCTCTGACCCTCCACTGCCCACGCTGTCTCTCTCTCTCTCCTAGAAATAAATAAAACATTTAAAAAAAAAAAAAAAGAAATGGAAAATTAAAAGTATTTTCATACCCACATACTTGAAGCCTGAGGCTGCTATCATTCCTGAGTATAGAGAGTAAACACAGCATCTCTCTTTGTTTTACTAATTGCTTTGTTTCCCCAAGCTGCTAGCAAAACATCTGCCAGACCAGAACTCACTTCTTCCACACAGCACAGAACCACTGCCAGCCAGATAAACGACCTGCGCTCCATGGGGTCAGGGCAAGTGCTTTCCAGGCACTCAGCAGGCAGTTTTCAAGAGGCAAAGACTTCAAGTAGAAATGAAGCTGAAACCCCACCCTTCCCAAAAGCTTTAGGATGGTTATGGAGTTGTTGATTCTGTAATGATCTCACACTGTCTGCAATTTTATTGATTTTGTTTTTCAATAGAACTGTTAAAGATTACAATCCTCAGATAGGCAGAAATGTGGGCAGATGCTCGTATGCTCACACACAGTGCTGCCAAGATATTTTTACATCTTTCTGCACATAAAACAAAATGAAGACATGTGTTATAGATCCATGCTACTGGTAGCCCCCCCCCCCCCCCCC
>NW_027530851.1:1108217-1149361 GCF_008692635.1 Crocuta crocuta | reverse complement strand
CCCCCAGACCCAAGAAGGGAGTTTATGGTATGCTCATTTCCTGGATGAAGTATTAAAACAACTCTACCTAGAAAAAATGAACAGCACTTCCAAAATAAAAGAGATTTGCTTCTGAAGCACCTTATAAAACATTCCTAATTACCAAACTCCATTGGGATGGCAATTTGGGTCATCATTTCCAAATGTCATCCCTGCTATTTCTAATTCAATATAAACTTCTTGTCACATCTACTGGTTAAGCATCAAAATACAAAATGCTGCAACAGCTTATGCTCTGTTGATGTTCATTCATCTACTGTGCATCAGAAAGGCTCATTTCAAATATGGCATGAAAGAAAGAAAAGTAAGCAAAAAACAAACTCAGAAGAGACTTGAAATAAATTGCCTCAAGAAAAATGCTAAAGAGGAAAAATCCCAAAATCATAGCCTTACCTTGGGAGACTTAGGCAGACCCACAGCCCTGTCTTCTGCCAAGGTGAGCAGGGTTAACTTTGTTTCCTCCACTGAGGGATGTTTGGGAGGGCGAGGTGGGGGATGGGAGAAAGAGCTTTCATATCTTCGCATCATGTAATATTGCTCCTCAGTGATCTCTTCAATCAGAGTCCTGGCTAGAAATGATCCCGTGTCCTTAGAAAAACTATTAACTAACTGAACAGTCATATTTAAGCGGCTGACAGGAATTTCCCAGCACTCCTTGGGGTTGGCAAAGTCACTTATGAGTAGGTAAGAGTCTGTGATGGCTTCCTCCAAGCGCAGTCCTGGGGTAGCAGCCAAAATGTCTTCTTCAATGGAAAGATCTCTCACAGACACCTTCACATTGAAAGGTAAGTGGAACTGCGCACAGAGCTCAGAAATCTGGTACTGTTTCTTATCATGAATCAGCTCTACAAAACCTCCTTCCATGTACAAAGGAAGCAATGCTGCCTCATAGGATTTTTTGAGGATTTTTTCACAGGCCAGAACATTCACCACCTTTTTGATTCCCTCACAAAGGACTTCAGTCATCTGTGAATGATGCACTAGAAACTGGTCCCCGACAGATACAGATGACAGCTCGTCGTAAGGGGGATGAAAGGCTTTGGTGGCCACCACATGGAGAGGCTCCTTTTTGCTCTTTGCTATCTCAAGGTCATAGGCAGTTGGGAACTCCCGAGGTCGTCGCTTGAATTTGCCTTTATAGCTAGTGGGGATCAAGAAGTGCCTTTTAGGAAAATTGCTTCGAATTTCTGAAGCCAAGATCCTTGATGCCTGGTACTTTTTGTGGATCACAATGGTTTTCCCAGGCTGTAAAATGTTTCTGGGCAGCTGGTTTCCTTGAGGTGCCTCTATGACTTCAGCCACTATGGGGAACTCCTTACTGGTCATTTCAAAGAGGTCTTGTGTAGATAATAGCTGAAGAAACCAGTTGGCATCATAACTGTCAGTAATGTCTTTGACTTCAACATCTAAACTGGGGAGGATGCGGACTATATCCTTTTGGACTGAAAAAATAAAAATAAAAAAGACTATGACATTTTGTCCATCAAAGTGTTGCTCCAAGAAAGTATTAGAATCTCTCTTGGTGCCATAGATAAATTCCATTAAAAAAATAATATGTTCATGATATAGTATTTCTTATGTGTGACTTCCTTCTTTTTCAAATTTTAAAATGAAATAGATCATATTAAAATCAACACCCATAAGCCCATTGCTCAGCTTAAAACATAGATATTAAGCTGTCTTTTAGAGCTCTATGAAGCTCCCCAAAATCTCATCCTCCTCACTACAACCTGAGGGTACTCAACCTCCTGACTCTAGTGTGAATCATTTCCATGGTTTTTGAATAGCTTTATCACACATAACATAGATAAACATATGCATATGTGTATAAATGTATACTTGGTACTTTGAATAACACCCTTCCTACAGAAGGCTCAAGTTCTGCGTTCTTTACACAAAATTCTACCTTTTGCAGAACAGCACTGCAAGATCATGGGATATAAGGTACTTAAGCTTAACATATGGAAGTGGACGCCAAGGCGGAATCCTTTTCCAATGTGAAAGTTATTCTTTTTCTGCTGATGTTCCATTAACACCTGGATAGAGAAGGAGTATCACAGGATGGGTCACAGTCAGAGGAGCCATCCAGGGCCCTTAGGTATGCTAGTGGCTGCTTATCAAGGTATTCCTTGCCTAATGTGGAACTGCGGACTAAGAAATTTCTAATTCTTTCTAAGCACCTGCTATCCTATAAGTCTTTGTTTGAGACTACAAAGACACTTAAAATACTATCCTAAAATTATTTATCTGCTGTCCATGCACTATCCCACGTAGATTGTTATAAATGGTTTTGAATTAGAAATGTAGTTACTATTCACAGGATTATATAATGGCTTATATTTTTCCTGACAATTTCCTACCACTTAATGTTTCATAACATTTTCATGACTCACCGCTGTTTCACAATATCCCCAGCCACCCTCTGTCAATACACTTTCTTCTTTGCATGCTTTTGAAAACAAATTAATTTGGAAGATTTCAAAGACAGGATTTCCTCCTACAAAGCATTACCTATGTTACTACCTTTTGTATTATTAACTGTATGTAGTTTCTGGAAATTATAACTTTATAATTTATGTCATATTACTTGCACATGCTGTGTAACAGAGTTCCTGAAGACACAACATAAAGAAAGTATTATTTTATTTTCTTGAATAGAGAACAGAAAAAAGAAAAAAAAATCAATGGTTGTCTATAGGATGAAGGTCTGTAATAATTGTATAGATTCTTCATTAAAAAAAATAAAAATGCAGCTAAAAGAACAATTCTTGACTTCATCAATTCACTGTATAAAGTTTAGCATACCTAGACTTTTAAGATTGTTGCCACAGGCTTCCCTGGGCCCCAAGGTAATTTTAAAAACTCTAAAATCTCAGTAATTGGATAGACATGAATGAAGCTTAAAAACTTTAGAGCTAGCACTAGATAAGCATCATAAGCTCATGCCATTTCTTGACATTGGTAGAATAGATGTCATTAAGGACTTCCTGGGGTCACTAAATTGATCCATTGGACTATAAGGACCTTAATGTAACCTAGATTCTAACCTATATTTGGGCAGTATATGTATTATGGGTACAAGGGTCTTTGATTATTTTGCTGATCAATATATCGCAATGTCTTAAATGGTGCCTGGTACGTGGTAGCTACTGAACAAATGTATTGAATAAATGAAAACCATTGCCAGAACAATGTCTTTGAGCATAAAGGATGTGATCCAGTAAATAAGTAGGATTCCACATAACATTTCATTGGGAAAAATAAATTTCCATGGTAATACTCCTGCTATACATCATAGAAGGTATTGTATGTTTCATTTAAAATATACTCCTTTAATGGAACTGGAGGGTTTTATGCTAAGTGAAATAAGTCAGGCAGAGAAAGATAGATATCACAAAACTTCACATTAAAAGCATATTTGCCTCAGTTTCTTTTCTCTGACACATCATGTCTAGCTTTCAACAACAACAAAAAAATTACAAGGTATATTAAAAGGCAAACAAACAGTACAGTATGAAGAAATACAGCCAAACCAGATATGCAGAGATTTTGGAATTTTCAGACTGTGAACTTAGAACATGATTAATATGCTAAGAACTCTAGTGAAGGAAAATGGCAGAAAAGATGGGCAAGGTAAGCAGAGAGATGGGAACTTTTGGAAAGAATAAACATAAATGCTAGGTATTGTAAACAGAATAACAGATATGAAGAATGACTTTGATAGGTTCATCAGAAGACTTGCCATGGCTAAAGAAAGAATCAGTGAGCCTGAAGATATGCCAAGATATATCAATAGAAACTCCCTTAACTAAAAAGAAAAAGAAAAAGAGTGAAAAAAATGAAGCAGGATACCTAAGAACTGTGGGACAGCTACAAAAGGTTGCACACCAGGGAGATGCCAAAAGAAAAACAGATAGGAACAGAAACAGTATCTGAAGTAATAATGGCTGAGAATTTTCCAAAATTGAAGAAGCTTAAAGAACAGCAAGCATGATAAATACCAAAAAATCTACACCTAAGTATATCATATTCAAACTGCAGAAAATCAAAGAAAACGAGAAAACCTGAAGAAGCCGGCGGGGTGGGGGTGGGGGGAACCTTACCTCTAAAGGAAGAAGGATAAAAATTAGATCATATTTCTCTTCAGAAACCATTCAAGCAAGAAGAAAGTAAGCAACATACTTAACGTACTCAAAGAAAAAGTCCAAGAACCTAGGATTCTGTCTCCAGCAAAATTATCCTTAAAAGTCAAGAGTGGCAGAATATGCCACCACAAAATATACCACTTTGGCATAAAGATTATTTTGGGATAAAGGCACTTGAAAAACAACAGATACATGAAGGGTATTCTAATTTCTCCTTTTCCTCCTGAAAACAGGAGATAAAACCCCAGTGTAAAAGATGCCTTTTCTATACTCAGAGAAAAGAAACATCCTTCTACAGGGAGTTAAAGCCAAGAGAAATCTGTCCAAACAGACCTTGTTGAAATAATTCTTATCTTCCTTTAACCTCTTCGCATTCTTAGTTTAATTATTCTTTCACAGTTGCCTCTCTTTCTTCAAATCAATATAAAAGTATGTGGGTTTTGCCATTTTGGAGGACTTCATTCCTTTATGAGACTTCCCTTGTCACATAAAACATAAATCTATATGCTTTTCTCTACTTAATCTATCTGGTGTCAGTTTAATTCTCAGGCCCAGACAACAAACTGTAAGAGATGATTGTTTCTACAAAATTTTTAATTTTTTATATTTTTTACTGTCACTCTATAATTTTTTAAAAAATAAATTTTGTCAATTCTAGCCTTGCAGTTTCAATTGCTAGTTCCTCCTGTATTATTATCTAATAATAATAATTCATATACTTATTGGAAATTGTCTAAATTTGATTTTTTTGTCATTTACTTTCCAAGGTTATAATTATTTTTTTCTCAAAAGTGTTTTCACATTTGAGAACTCAGTGAATAATTTGTTTATATTTTGATATCACATTATACTCTTTGCTATATGGTGATTATTAGATGCCCAAATAATTTTCAAGATCTGCCTTATTCTAGACATTTTAAAGAATTTTTTTTTATCTATCAGAGTTTCTTATTCTTTCTCTTTCTTTCTTTCTTTCTTTCTTTCTTTCTTTCTTTCTTTCTTTCTTTCTTTCTTTCTTTCTTCCTTCCTTCCTTCCTTCCTTCCTTCCTTCCTTCCTTCCTTTCTTTCAGGAGTAGAATCCAGGGATTCATCCTCTATGTATATACCCAGTGTTCGTCCCAACAAGTGTCACCCTTAATGGTCCTTGCCCATTTAGCCATCTCACAACCCGCAACCCCTCTAGGAACCTTTAGTTTGTTCTCTCTACTTAAGACATCTTATGTTTTGTCCCCTATTTTCATATTATTTTTGCTTCCTCTTCCGTATGTTCATCTGTTTTATATCTTAAATTTCACATGAGTAAAGTGATACATTTGTCTTTCTTTGACTGACTTATTTCACTTAGCATGATACCCTGTAATTCCATCCATGATGTTGCAAATGGCAAGATTTCATTCTTTTTGATTGCCAAGTAGTATTCCATTGTATATATACACCACATCTTCTTTATCCATTCATCTATTGATGGACATTTTGGCTCTTTCCATACTTTGGCTATTGTTGAATGTGCTGCTATAAACTTTGGGGTGCATGTGTCCTTTCAAAACAGGACATCTGTATCCTTTGGATAAATATGTAGTAGTACAACTGCTGGGTCATAGGGTGGTTCTATTTTTAATCACTTGAGGAACCTCCATACTGTTTTCCAGAATGGTTGCAGCGGTTTACATTCCCCCCAGCTGTGTAAAAGAGTTCTCCATTCTCTGCATCCTTGCCAAAATGTGTTGTCGCCTGAGTTGTTAATGTTAGCCATTTTGACAGGTGTGAGGTGGTATCTCATTGTGGTTTTGATTTGTGTTTCCCTGATGATGAGTGATGTTGAACATTTTTTCATGGGTCTGTTAGCCATGTCTTCTTTGGAAACGTCTTTTGTCCCACTTCTTCACTGGATTATTTGTTTTGGGTGTTAGGTTTGAGAAGTTCTTTATAGATTTTGGATACCAACCTTTTATCTGATATGTCATTTGCAAGTATCTTCTCCCATTCTGTCAGTTGCCTTTTAGTTTTGTTGATTGTTTCCTTCACTGTGCAGAAGCTTTTATTTTGATGAGGTCCCAATAGTTCATTTTTGCTTTTGTTTCCCTTGTCTCCAGAGACATGTTGAGTAAGAAGTGGTTGCGGCTGAGGTCAGAGACGTTTTTGCTTGCTTTCTCCTCTACTATTTTAATGGCTTCCTGTGTTATATTTAGGTCTTTCATCCATTTTGAGTTCATTTTTGTGTATGGTGTAAGAAAGTGGTCCAGTTTTATACTTCTGCATGTCGCTGTCCAGTTTCCCCAACACCATTTGCCAAAATGACTGCCTTTTTCCATTGGATAGTCTTTCCTGCTTTGTCAAAGGTTAGGTGAACATATGTTTGTGGGTCCATTTTGGGGCTCTCTATTCTGTTCCATTGATCATTGTGTCTGTTTTTGTGCCAGTACCATACTGTCTTGATGAATACAGCTTTGTAATACATCTTGAAGTCTGGGATTGTGATGCCTCCACCTTTGGTTTTCTTTTTCAGGATTGCTTTGACTATTTGGGTTTTTTTTCTGTTTCCATACAAATTTTAGGATTGTTTGTTCTAGCTCTGTTAAGAATACTGGTGATATTTTGATAGGGATTGCATTAAATATGTATATTGCTTCAGGTAGTATTGACGTTTTAATGATATTTGTTCTTCCAATCCATGAGCATGATATATTTTTCCATTTTTTGTGTCTTCAATTTCTTTCATAAGCTTTCTATAATTTTCAGTGTATAGATTTTTCACCTCTTTGGTTAGGTTTATTCCTCGGTATTTTATGGGTTTTGGTGCAATTGTAAATGGGATCGATTTCTTAATTTCTCTTTCTGCTGCTTCATTATTGGTGTATAGAAATGCAACTGATTTCTGGGCATTGATTTTACATCTGTGACTTTGCTAAATTCATGGATCAGTTCTAGCAGGGATTTTTTTGTGGAATTTTTTTAGTTTTCCATATACAGTATCATATCATCTGTGAAGAGTGAAAGTTTGACTTCCTATTGCTGATTTGGATGCCTTTTATTCCTTTGTGTTGTCTGACAGCTGAGGCTAGGACTTCCAATAATATGTGGAATAACAGTGGCAAGAGTGGACATCCTTGTCATGTTCCTGAGCTTTTTTTCAGTTTTTCCCCATTGAGGATGATATAAGTAGTGGGTCTTTTGTATACAGCTTTTATGATCTTGAGATATGATCTTTCTATCCCTACTTTATTGAGGGTTTTTATCAAGAAAAGATGCTGTCTTTTGCCAAATGCTTTCTCTGCATCTAATGAGGGGATCGTGTGGTTCTTGTCCTTTCTTTTATTAATATGATGTATCACATTAATTGATTTATGGATATTGAACCAGTCCTGAATCCCAGATATAAATCCCACTTGATCGTGGTAAATAATTCTTTTAATGTATTGTTGAATCTTGTTGGTTAGGATCGTGTTGAGAATTTTTGCATCCATGTTCATCAGGGAAATTGGTCTGTAGTTCTCCATTTTAGTGGCGTCTTTGGTTTTGGGATCAAAGTAATGCTGGCTTCATAAAATGAGTTTAGAAGTTTTCCTTCCATTTCTATTTTTTGGTACAGCTTTACAAGAATAGGTGTTAACTCTTCTTTAAATGTTTGGTAGAATTCCCCTGGAAAGCCATCCAGTCCTGGACTCTTGTTTTTTGGGAGATTTTTGATTGCTAATTCAATTTTTTTTTTTTTTTTTTTACTGGTTATAGATCTGTTCAAATTTTCTATCTCTTCCTGTTTCAGTTTTGATAGTTTGTATGTTTCTGGGAATTTGTCCATTTCTTCCAGATTGACCAAATTTATTTGCATATAATTGTTCATAATATTCTCTTATTATTGTTTATTTCTGTAGTGTTGGTTGTGATCTTTCCTCTTTCATTTTTGATTTTATTTATTTGGGTCCTTTCCTTTTTCTTTTTGATCAAACTACCTACAGGGTTATCAGTTTTGTTAATTCTTTCAAATAACCAGCTCCTGGTTTCATTGATCTGTTCTACTGTTTATTTGTTTTTGATTTTGATTTCAATAGCGTTGATTTCTGCTTTAATCTTTATTATTTCCTATCTTCTGTTGTTTTGGGGTTTTATTTCCTACTTTTTTCCAGCTTTTTTTCCCAGCTTTTTAAGATGTAAGGTTAGCGTGAGTGTCTGAGACCTTTTTTCCTTCATTAGGAAGGCCTGGATGGCTATATACTTCCCTCTTATTCTGCCTTTGCTGCATCCCAGAGGTTTTGGGCTGTGTTTCATTGGCTTCCATGTACTTTTTAATTTCCTTTTTAACTTCTTGGTTAACCCATTCATTTTCTAGTAGGATGTTTTTGGTCTCAAGGTATTTGTTGTCTTTCCAATGTCTTTTTCTTGTTGTTGATTTTGAGTTTCATAGCATTGTGGTCTGATAATATGAAAATTATGATATTGATCTTTTTGTACTTGTTGAGGGCTTAATTGTGTCCTAGTATGTGATCTGTTCCAGAGAATGTTCCATGTACACTCAAGAAGAATGTGTATTCTGATGCTTCAAGATGAAATGTTCTGAATGTATGCATTAAGTCCATCCAGTCCAGTGTGTAATCAATGCCATTATTTCCTTGTTGATTTTCTACTTAGAGGATCTGTCCATTGTTATAAGTGGGTGTTGAAGTCCCCTCCTATTATGGTATTATTTTCAATGAGTTTCTTTTTGTCTGTATTTAATTGATTTATATATTTGAGTTTTCCACTTTGGGGGCATAAATGGTTACAATTGTTAGATCTTCTTGGTGGGTAGACCCCTTAATTATAATATAATGCCCTTCTTCATTTCTTGTTACAGTCTTTATTTTAAAATCTAGATTGTCTGATATAAATATGTCTACTCTGGGTTTCTTTTGGCAACCTTTAGCATGATAGATGGTTCTCCATCCCCTTACTTTCAATCAAAGGTATCTTTAGGTCTAAAGTGAGTCTCTTGTAAACAGCATATAGATGGGTCTTGTTTTTTAATCCATTCTGTTACTCTATGTCTTTTGATTGGAGCATTTAGTCCATAGGCATTTAGAGTGAGTACTGAAAGGTATGAACTTATTTCCATTGTGTTGTGTGTAGAGTTGGGAGTTTCTGGTGGTGTTCTCTGGTCCTTTCTAGTGTTTTCTGCCTAAGGTCTTTTTTGTTTTGTTTCATCTTTTTCTTCCTTCGGAGAGTCCTCCTTAAAATTTTTTGCAGGGATGGTTTAGTGGTTACAAACTCCTTTAGTTTTTGTTTGTCTGAGAAACTCTGTATCTTTCCTTCTATTTTGAATGACAGCCTTGCTGGATAAACAATACTTGGCTGCATATTTTTCTGATTCATCACATTGAATATATCCTGCCACTCCTTTCTGGCTTGCAAGGTTTATGTAGATAGGTCTGCTGTGAACCTAATCTGTCTTCCCTTATAGGTTAAGGACTTTTTTTTCCCCTTGCTGCTTTAATAATCCTTTTCTTTGACTGTATATGCCTTGTTGATGGTGAATTTGACAATTATATGACTTGTTGATGGTTAGTTTTTGTAAATCTACTGGGAGTTCTCCATGCTTCCTGGATTTTGATGTCTGTGTCTTTCCCCAGGTTAGGAAAGTTTTCCACTATGATTTCCATTTATGATTTCCATAAACCTTCTACCTCTTTTTCTCTCTTCTTCTGGGATCCCTATGATTCAGATTTACTTCTTTTTAATGAATCACTGAGTTCTCTAAATCTTATTCATGTTCTTTTGCCTTAGTTTCCCTCTTTTTATCTTCATTATTTTCCATAAGTTTGTCTTGTCTATCACTGATTTGCTGCTCTGCCTCATCCATCCTTGCCACTGTGGCATCTATTTGAGATTGCATCTCAGTTATAGCATTTTTAATTTTGTCCTAACTAGATTTTACTTCTTGTATCTACACAGAAAGGGATTCTACACTTTTTTCAACTCCAGCTAGTATTCTTATTATTGTATTTCTAAATTCTGATTCAACCATCTTGCTTATATCTGTATTGGTTAAGTCCTTGGCCATCATTTCTTTCTGTTCTTTCTTTTGGGGTGAATTCCTTTGTTTTGTCATTTTTGAGGAAGAAAAAGAATTAATAAAATTAAAAATTAAATTAAAAAAGTAAAAACAATACCAAAAAATCAAATAAAGGAAGCTAGATTCTAGGTGTGTTTTGGTCTGGTTGTTTAAAGAAGCTTGATCAAATAGAGAAAAAACGGAAAGAAAATAAAATTAAAAAAGGAAAAAGGTAGGAAAACGTTTAAAATTTTAAAAGGGTGTATACAATAAAATAGAATAAAATGTAATGGAGAAAGTAAAATAGACTAAAAAATTACAAAAAATAAAAACATAGTAGAAAAATTTATAGAAAAATCATTTTTATGAAAACAGAAAATAAAAATAAATTCTCTTTCTGTATTCAAGAATAAGAAAAAAAATGAATACACGAACTAATGAACAGAATGAAATCAGAATGAAATTACATCCAGTTTCCTTCAGAAGTCTATGAAGCACTTCCCCTATGAAGCACTTCATAGTCCCTAAACTAAGCAGGCAGAGAGACTTATGGTTTCCTTCTAGGCCTTGTTTGGTACAACTGGATGGAGGTTGGTATAATGGCTCCACTCTCCACTAGGTGGCGCTACTTAGCTTACTAGGGTGGATAAGTGTGGCGCTTCTAAGTGTGTATGTTCATGTACAGGAGAGGTGAAAATGGTGTCACCTAGCTTCCCAGTCTCTAGCATCAGAATTCTGGGCTCTCGCCAACTGGCAATCAACCCCCACTCCTTTGTCTCTGGCTTCTGTCCACACCCTATTTCTACACTGTCTGTGACAAAGCCATCAGCCTGCCATGTGACACTTCCCTCCTGAATTTTATCTCAGATAGGGCTGTGTTTCCAAACCCCTCATTTCTGAGGTCCCTGCAGCTTGAATCCACTCCAACCCTCTGGGAGAGAGTCTTGGGGAGCAATGGCTGGGTGCTGGCCTGCCCCTAGGAACACTCACACAGCTGTGCCACTGCAGAGGCCCAGAGACTGCAGCTGGGAGCAAGCACAGCCCAGAAAAATTTCACATGATCATCATGTGGTTGAGCATCAGTGGTTGAGGGACTATGGTAAATAACATACATCTGGCACCAGGTAACCTTGTTTCAACAACAGCAAATGTGGCTGTAATCTTGGGTCTACTGAGACCTTTGTGTGTGGGGAGGCTTCATGGTTCCATCCTTATTCTAGACTTTTAAATTTAAAGTTTCTTTATAGTTCATCCATTTGGTTTCAATCTCCTTTATGAATATTCTGTGAATTATCTTTTCTTCCATTTACTAAACTTCATATTCAATTTAAGAGAAACTATACTGTGAATTTCCATTTGGTTAGATAGCTCTTCCCCAGTTCTATTGCTGTTTGTATTTATGAATAGAGAGAGTGCCTTTTGGGTTGCTCTCTAATATTTGTAACAGAAAAAAAAAATCATCATGACCTTCCCTGAGAAGTCAAGGGTCATTTAAAATGAATATACTTAGGGACACCTGGGTGGCTCAGTGGGTTGAGCATCCAACTCTTGATTTAAATTCAGGTCATGATCCGAGGGTTGTGGGATCAAAGCCCACATCAAGCAATGTGCTGAGTGTGGAGCTTGTTTAAGATTCTTTCTCTCCCTCTGTTTATCTCCCTTGTTCACTTTCTCTAAAATAAAAATAAATAAGGGTACCTGGGTGCCTCAGTCAGTTAAGCATCCGACTTCAGCTCAGGGCATGATCTCATAGTTCATGAGTTGGAGCCTCATGTCAGGCTCTGTGCTGACAGCTCAGAGCCTGGAGCCTGCTTTGGATTCTGTGTCTCCTTCTCTTTCTGTCCCTTCCCCTCTTGTTCTCTGTCTCTCTCAAAAATAAATAAACATTAAAAAATAAAATAATAAAATAAAATGATTATACTTACATTTAATATGGGTGTATTTATGATACTGTTTACATTTTTATTTAATATATAAAAGCTAAGAGAAGCAAATAGCCATTTTCTTATATTGGATGATCCATGTCCACCTGTATTCTCCACTGATCTTTGTGGTTATTATTATATATCAACTTGACTGGGCTAGTATGCAGTTACTTAATTAAACACTATCTTCAATAATGTAAGCGAGCCTCACCTAATCAGCTGAAAGCTTTGAGAGGAAAGAGCGGAGTTTCTCAGAGAAGAAAAAACACTACCTTAAACTACAGCATCAACTTCTGTCTGATTTTCCAGACTGCCAATCTGTCCTATGAATGTAGAGCTTAATAACACCCATAATTACATGAGCCAAGTCCTTAAAATTAATTACTTAACTGATTACTATATAGTCTTGTATATATTATACAATATAATTATATATGACATTATAAATACCTTCTTTTTCTCTGGAGAAAACTGATTGGTAAAATATTTATAGTTGGTAGTGTAAGAATAAATATATACAGTGAAAGCTGTACTTTCTTCTGCTCGTGTTTGATATTTCTATTAGCAGGAAGATTACTTGTCTAAAGGAATAAAATGAAATGGAAGCTGACTAGAGTATTCACTAGTTCTAAATATCATGTTAAGTCACAATATTTTCATAGGCACATAGGAAAAGCATTACTAATAAAAATTGAACTGTTATACAAATATAAATGATATCAACTTTGGTGCCCTGAAGTGAATATTCATTCTCCTTAGGTATTAAGTTCATAAGTATGTTATCATAATAAATCAAATCTGGATATGGTGAGCGAGAAAACTTTCTTATTACCTAAACAGGAACTCTGTACTATGTAATACACACGCGCGCGCGTGCGCGCACACACACACACACACAAATGTTTTAGCTTCTTCATTCATTAATTCATGTATTCAATATGTTCAATATTGAACATTTACTTTATCTCATGCATTGAGAAGATAAAAGTATATAAGAAACTGGCTCTGATATGTTTATAAATTACTGAAGATTACATTTTATTTAAAATATTGTTCATAAATTTTACTTACTTTTTAGAAATATTAGCAACCAGCTCTTTCAAGATTATACTAGCTCCAGGAAAACCTCTGGGCTATGACTAGTTTAAGTAAGTAGTGAGGTTTATAGGCAGAATATATTGCTCTCCAGCCCTTTTACTCTCTCAAATTTACCACAGAGGTAAAAAGAAAGACAAAGAAAAAAAGAGAGTAAAATTCCATGAATCTAAAAGACATGTACAATCCTTACACCGAATAAAAACAGAACTCAGATGGATGAATGGTTAAAATTTTGGCAGAATAGAAAAAGTCCAATGAAAAGTCAGCCTTTATCACCCCACAGGATCTCAAAAAGTCTCATAAATTGGAAGCATAAGGCTCCTCTGACAAGCGGATGAAAAGCTAGGGGGCCAAGGCGGTTATCTGGATGTCTGGAGAGTGGTTAAGCCATTCTCCAAGTCTATGCTGGGGAAGATAGGCGCCATCTCTTTTACCACTCTCTGCAGGAAATAGTAGAGAGGCCCAGAATCTGGAAGCCAGGCATCGGTGAGCAGGGGAGAAGCACAGGCTGAAAGCAAAGGAGTAAAGTCTAAACCTGTGGGAGAATAGTGAAACCCTCAGCAGGTTTCCCAGTCAACTACAATATTTTCAGAATCCCTGGAAGGTACCAGATGATTCTTCTCAGGTGAAACTGAACAAGTCCTAGACGAAAGGCTCACAAGAGGCTGAATTTGAGGTATGCTCCGATGAAAAAGCTGGCAAAATGAAACCTAATATTCATAAACAAAAAACTTTTATGTAAATAGTGCTTCATGTGTAAATTTTAAAAAAAATGTCTCACATGTAAATGTGAACAAACGGAGAATAATATCAGGCATTCAAGGATAACAGTTAATGAGAGTGACAGATCACTCTGAAAAGCCTGAAAGAGGCAGAAAAAAATGAAAGGAACACAGAAACTTTAAGAAACAGTAAAATACTCTCACAGAGATAAGATACTGCATTCCCAAAACAAGAACACAATAATATTTTTAAAATGATGCAAGAAATAACTCTCAGAAATTAAAAATATGATAGCTCAAATTAAAAATTCATTAAAACAGTTGGAAATATAGTTAAGGGATTTTCCCTAAAGGTAAACTGAAGACAAGAAAAAGAGAAGAAAATAGCCCTAGATCAGTATGGGATCTTCAAGATAAGATTAGATGTTACAGAAAGAGGAAAAAGAAAAAAAGTAGTTGAAAGGAAACTGTCAAAGAAATTTCTAAGAAATAAAATATCTGAATTTCCAGACTAAAAACTGCCATCATAATGAAAGAAAGAACAGACCCACCCAGATGGTTTTGAATGAAGTCCTAGGACAGGACTATTTTGGATTGTCTTCCTCCCCCAGGATTCACATGTTGAAACCCTATTCAATAGGTGATGGTATTAAAAGGAAGGGCCTTTGGGAGGTTACTAAAATACGATGAGGTCATGAGGGTGGAGCCCTCATGAATGGGATTAGTGTCTTTCCATCTTGTATAAAGGCATTGAATTGATAAAATAGGCAGTATCTTTATATCTTTATGTTATTTAGAAATTGAAATGCAAATACAAGAAAGCAAGGGCAAAATATTTAAAGCAGTTATTTCTTAGTGGCAGAATGTGAGAAAAATTTGGGATTGGTCAAGGGCATAAAGTGTGCTAATCACTTTGTTATTAGTCCTTTTACCATTATTTGACTTTTTTGACTTTGATAAACATTGAGATTATTTTTTTAAATAAAATGAAAGGAAAAGGAAGTCTCAGAATAGAGATCAATGTATTTTTTTTGTTATTGACTTATCACCTATTATACAATATTCAGACACTGCCTTACATACTACCTTTCTGCTTGTGAGATTTCAGCCCTCTCCATATACATCAGTTAATATATCATATATCTAAGCAAAACCTGTAACCTTACATTTTGAAAGGCATTGAGGCTTTTTTCTTAAAATGAAAGGAAGCTTTTTAATTCAGAATTTTCATTAGGGGAGAAATAATTATCAATCTATGAATCAAAACATAGAACAATTAAAAAGTTTTAACTAACAAGACTTCTGAGTTTTAGAAGCAACTAGAAATAGCTGGCCCAATTTTTCATTTGTAAATATTATGCATTTGCCACACTAACATGAATTTTATCTTACTGTGAAAGAAAGGCCAAATGGATCTTACTATAACTTATATAAGACTAGTAGTTAAAGGTCTTGGGTGGTTATTTATACCTATTACCCAAAGAGATAAAAATTTTTACAAATCATGAAATGTATAGTGAGAGTCAGAGGGGCTTCAGGCCTGTAATGGGGATTATGACCAAGAGTTTCCAGGAACTAATATTTCATTTAAACATGTCCTGCTACTTGTTTACGATGCCTGAATTATCACATCAATAACATATGAAAAACCTACCTTCAGGAATAAAATATGTTACATTCTTTCTTCTCTCTATTTGTTTACTATGTTCTTTTTTAGCAAATCAATATTTCAAAACTTCCTATAGTTCTTGATCTTTTTCATCGTGCGTTTACCCTTAAGGTTTCTCTAAAATTGTCAATCCCTGGTTCAGACCTATTCTTTTTCTTGTCACTTTCAAAAGGAAGGACTCAAGACAAGAGGGTTTTCAAATGTGCCTGACCCTCGAGGCCATTGGAAAGTAACTTCAAGGCAAGTTTGAATATTCAATATAAGAAAGAATAATGTAAAACAAGACCACAAATGATTTTTTAAAAAATAGTCTACATTTATATTTAGAAGAAAAATGCCTACAATTTTTTAAATTGGACTTTATGTGTTGGACACTCATCCTCTATTTCTAGGGAATATTCTGCAGTCAGTACACATGCAAAGCAGTCCCACACATCATGTCCCGAAATTGCTATACAAAAAGAGCTAATGTCTAAAATAACCCCTAAAAGTTAAAGATCCAAAATAATTTAAATCAAAATTCAATTTTAATACCATTAAATAATGGAAACTGGACCAAAACATTTTGGAAAAAACTTTAACCAAAAGCTTTCTTCTGGGACCTTGGTTAGCATGAAACCATATATAAGTCCATCTAAGCAATTCTGTTAATAATGCCCTGCTCATCTGTCAATGTTTATATTTAGTAAATTGCATCACCAGCCAACCAGTAGATCCAGCCAGACACCTGGGAATCAGACTGATTTCTTTCCTCCTTCCAAAAGGCCTTCAAATCTCAGTGGTTGTATTTCTTAAATACCCAGTAGGAGCAAGCATCCCACTGATTTCGCTATTGTACTAAACTCCCAATACTCTGCCATACACTCAAGAGCCTATGACATGACTCTGATCCTGTCTTTTGCACTGAAACCCTTTATTAAATTGCCTTGTGGACAGATGTTAACCCCTTACATATATTTCAAGACTCTTCATGACTGATTCCACTACCCCATTGCATGTTTTGATATTTGTCTCAACCTCCTCTCTTTTCTCATATGAGCTGCACTGGAGCTCCAATATCTTGCTTATCTGCCTTCCTGGAAACTGCTACCACCTCCTCCAATGCTGTTCCTTCTTTCTTTTCCTGATTAGCTCCTATTCATCCTTTAGGTGTTAGTTTAAATACCATTTCCTCAGAGAAGCCTTTGCTGATCCCTAATCTAAAGTCATTGAACTCAGTAACTATCTTGTTCACATGCTTAGGTTGCGGGTTGGTCTACATTTGCAGCTGTGTGATAGGAGATGTCACTGGTTTTTTAAAAATTAACAAAATTTAAAATAAGAAAATTTTATATTCATTATTTATAAAAAATGAGGAAAACTCAATTATCAATTTTAATTACACATTTTGGGATAGCTAACGTACTAATGTGAGGTCTAAAATTTGCTGCGACTTCCAATTTTTGTCATGTTAAAAATGATTATGCTATGGTCTCAATTTTTTGTAGTCTTAAAATATAATCACTACTTGACTGAATCCTTACCTGTACCTTTAATTCAGAATTAATTAATTTCTAGTTAAATGCTTAACATGCAACAAAATTTAACATGTAGTTCTAAACCACATAAGTTTTTTCACATTTATATAAATGACCAACAATATGTATGGGAACAGAGATAAATAGAATTTGAGATGTCTAAGGGACACCCTTTGACCAAACATTTTTACATACTTTTTTTTCTCAAGTGTATTATATATAGTAATTTTTAANCTTACCTGTACCTTTAATTCAGAATTAATTAATTTCTAGTTAAATGCTTAACATGCAACAAAATTTAACATGTAGTTCTAAACCACATAAGTTTTTTCACATTTATATAAATGACCAACAATATGTATGGGAACAGAGATAAATAGAATTTGAGATGTCTAAGGGACACCCTTTGACCAAACATTTTTACATACTTTTTTCCTCAAGTGTATTATATATAGTAATTTTTATTACAATCTTATTTCTTTCTCAAAACAACTCTAAAAGGTAGGCAAAAGAGTTATCATTATCCTCTTTGCACAGACACAGTTTGAATGGTTTGCCCAAAGTTACCATCTACTAAAGTTAATGACCCAGATTTAGAATCCAGGACTTTTGATTATAAATACAGAATTCTTCGCTTCATGTGCTATAATTTTGAAAACTCTATGTGCCATAATCTTGAAAACTCAATGTATTAATCCCTTTAGGGTAACAGTGCTCTCTCCAGCTTTTCCGATTTTTAAATGTAAATAATCCCATCAAGATTGCATACTAGAACATACTTATGTGTGAATTAATTTGTCACATCATTTTCCCTTAAGTCAGAGGGACCATCAGCTAATAAGATTTATGACCAGTGATGGGTAGCTGAGGGGGAAGAAAAAGACACAACAAAAATACCAGTAAGGAACACATCAAAGAAACTGTATCTTTACCACTCTGTAGGCCAACTCCATACAAGAAACCCTCTTTCTACCAAAATATGCTTTATCTTACAAAGTAGCTCTTTTCTGACTATTCTTAACTGGCAGAGCTAGAAATGAATTACTAGGTTAATCTGTCTGCACCTGACAATTACAGCAATTTACATTTGGATAACACCATACAATTTACAATATATGTTATATACATTATTCAATTTGGTCCTTGCACCACCTACATGGTTTAGTTATTTATAGATGAGAATCTGTCAGCCGGCTTAAAAGACAAGTCAGGGACAGGGTCCCATTCTTCAAACTTTAAAGCCTTTCTCTTTCCCAAACCCCACAATGCTCAGATTCATACATAGAGCATCATTCTTTTTTTTTTTTTAAGTGTATTTATTTTGAGAGAGAAAGAGAAGCAGAGAGACGGAGAGAGAGAATCTCAAGCAGGTTCTGTGATGTCAGCACAAAGCCCTATGTGGGGCTCCATGAGGGGCTTGATCTCATGAACTGTAAGATAATGACCAGAAACAAAACCGAGTCTGTCACTTCAACGACAAAGCCACCCAAGTGCCCCCATAGAACGTCATTCTTAGTGAATACTTACATTTCATCACAGCTTGAATTTCATAAACAGGCTTGAGAATCAGAGCACCGTAAAAGCCTTTAGGAAATGGATTTGTTAAATCCCACTTATTTGAAAAACCTGTAAGCTTCACAGTTCGTGTTCGGTTCTTGGGTATCTTCCACTCAACAATCTCCTTTAGGGTATAAATACGTTCATCTTCACACTCATAGAATTCTCCTTCTTGTGACAAAGGCAAGGTAAATGAATGATTTTGATGATTCCTTACCACTCCACAGTTCACCATTATTTCTCCATTGATCTCTTCAACTGAGCTGAGCGTGATTTGCTCACCCTGCTCTATAACGAGATTTTCTAGTTTTATATCCTTCTGATGATAGAAGGAAGGATGTCCTAGTCTACTTGATCCAATATGAATGGTCCTTGTAATTTCTTCTAGAGTAAGGTACGGAGTTTTATCAGCCACAATCTTAAAAAGACCTAAGAACAGAAGAATTATGCAAATTAAAGAGAGTTCTTACAATGCAAGTTCTCATAAGAAATCACAGTGAGAGAGTTATGAAAAAAGCACAATGTAGCTTAATTAAAAAGTAATATATCTGCTTTAATCCTGAATAGGTAAAATTGTAACCCATCATCTATACATTACTGGATTGTCAAATCCAGGCAATAAAAGTGAAAACAAGGGGAAAATATCTTGAAATAGAAAAGCCTCTGTTCTTACAGATGGGAAATATGAATGAGATATTGACTGGCTTTATCTCAACTAACTGTGTGATCTTAAGCAAGGCATTTAATCTTGCAAAATCACAATTTCTATTTTTAATTCTTAAATTGGGAGGATTGGATTAGGTTGGTGTTTCCATAAATCCATTTCCTGGATATACCAAAATTAAGAGATATTCCAGGAGAAACCTGTTTCATGGTCAAATTAACAATTACAAAGTTATATGACTGGAACTAGACAGTGGTAACAGTTATGTGTTACATCATTACAACACCATCATGAATGTACTTAATGATACTGAATTGTACATTCTTAAATGGTAAATTTTATGTTATGTGTACTTTACCACAGCAAAAAGTATCTACATGTTTCCAATTAAAGACTTCTCAGAAACTTTAGATGCATTGTAACTCACAAGGAGAGAATGTAACATGAAGAATTTTGCAAATTTCTGTAGTATAAAATCTTATTATATTTCTTTGGAAAATATCCATCAATAAGTTATAACATATTATGTCATGATATATTGGTAATCTATATAACACTCCTTGAAAAATGCCTAGTTAGGTAGTTGTTCTGGATTGAATACTCTTGGTTATATATCATTCTTCTCATTGCTTCTCTAATTTTGACATTATTTCACTATTTAAAATTTCTTCTTCTAATACTATAGGGATACTCACTAATATAATGAAATTTTTTACTGTATAAGGTATAGCTTTTTAAGCTTGCATGTTTAATTCTCCTCTTTGAATTAATTTTATTTTATGGGCACACCTGTTTTGTGGCATTTTCAGAAATGTATCTATTGAAAAGATTATAATAAATTCCAGAGAAAATATGAGCAAGACAAAAATTAGGTCACTGGTTTCTTAACACAAAATATGAAACACGAGCATAATGATAATATGGTACACTAGCATAAACTAAGAAGATAGTGAGATTATCTTAGTAGATACTCATTAGACAATGAGACAATCTTACTAGAATTCAATATAGTTTGGAAAAATAATTTAATAATTTACTCAATAAATACATTCCAATTAAATTCATCTATATATCAAATCATTATTAATCATATTATAATCTCTCATGTCTATTTTGGGTTACTGCACAAAGATTTATGATCAGTTATTTTTGTAGCTGATCTTTGCTCAAACAAAAAAGGATTTAGGTTACTTTTAGAAATAAACTTCCTGAAAAAGCATGTGTGATGCAATCCTGGCAATAAGTAAGGTAGCATGTGTAGTCTGTCCTGCAAAGCTTCAGAAATTGACTAGCGTTCATTCCTTGTATGTTGTGCTTGAAGACAGTAAGGCAAAGAAACATTTACTTTGAAGGAACTTCCTATTTTATTATATCTTATATCATGGAAAATCTAATAAAGAATATTCTTGAATTCTGCAGAATAAATGAATTTTCATGTATGTGTGCCTGTGCATGTGAATACATATGTTTAATCTCATTTGTCTATACATGAAGATTTCTAAATCCACAATCATTATCACGGTATAGAAAATTCAGCAATTTTTGTGAAATGATAAAAAAATAGCCACCAGAATTTCATAAATAGTAGAGACACAGAGTTTTACTTCCATCCTAAATATATTGATGACATAAGTCACAGAAAAATTAATTCAGCATCTTCTTTCTTGGGGAATTGGGTTCACCTAAGGTAATAACAGAACAGACCTAAAATGTTATGAAGTAGAAAAAGCCTGAAACCCTGAGGGCCACCATTATTTCAAGTTAATCACATACTTCAGAGTTGTCTTGTTGAATGTCTCCATTGCAAGAAAAATCTGTGTGTTTCCCCTAGACAATGATTAAGTACACAGTTTAGCATTCTAAGTGGTAGATACAGGAAGATATCTTTGATTAATTTATTTCTTCATCTACCATTGCAGCCAATCCAAAGAGTCCTTTCTTAGAAATAGCTGCTTAATAACATATAAACCATGTCAAATTTACATATATTTTTTTCATAGTAAACTAAAGCACCATAAGCTTTAAATTTCATCAATTTTCCTCATCTTTTTCACAAAGAGTACAAAGTTTTGCACTGGAGAAAATATAATTTGTTTCCTAGAAAACAAACAAACAACCAGAAAACAAAACAAAAACAAACAACAAAAAAACCCACCACAACAAAAAACACACATTTTAAGAGCTGAGTGATCCAACAAAGGAAACAACCCACAAAACTAATAGGCAACCAATGGAATGGGAAAAGATAGTTGCAAATGACATATCAGATAAAGGGTTAATATCCAGAATCTATAAGGAACTCGCCAAACGCCACACCCGAAAAACAAACAACCCAGTGAAGAAATGGGCAGAAGAGATGAACAGACACTTCTCCAAAGAGGACATCCAGATGGCCAACAGACACATGAAACGATGCTCAGCATCCCTCCTCATCAGGGAAATACAAATCAAAACCACACTGAGATACCACCTCACACCAGTCAGAGTGGCTAAAATGAGCAAATCAGAGAACTCTAGATGCTGGCGAGGATGTGGAGAAATGGGCACCCTCCTACACTGTTGGTGGGAATGTAAACTGGTACAGCCCCTCTGGAAAACAGTGTGGAGGTTCCTCAGGAAACTAACAATAGAACTCCCCTATGACCCAGCAATAGCACTGCTAGGAATTTACCCAAGGGATACAGAAATGCTGATGCATAGGAGCACATGGACCCCAATGTTCATAGCAGCACTCTCCACAATAGCTAAAACATGGAAAGAGCCTAAGTGTCCATCAACAGACGAATGGATCAAGAAGATGTGGTTTATCTATACCATGGAATACTACATGGCAATGAGAAACAATGAAATCTGGCCATGTGTAGCAACATGGATGGACCTTGAGGGTGTTATGCTGAGCGAAATAAGTCAGGCAGAGAAGGACAAATATCATATGTTTGCACGTATAGGAGGATTAGGAGGAACTTGACGGAGGAACAAGGGGGAGAAGAAGGGGGGAAATGGTGGGGGAAAGGGAGAGAGGCAAACCATGAGAGACTCTTGAATGCTGAGAAACAAACTGAGGACTGATGGATGTGGGGGGGACGGGGGAGATGGGCATGGAGGAGGGCACTTGTGAAGATGAGCGCTGCGTGTTATATGGAAACCAATTTGACAATAAACTATTTGTAAAAAAAAAAAAAAAACAACGCTGAGTGATCATAAAGGTAATTATAAAATAAGCCAGTATGTAACCTTCATAAAGCAAGCTAAGAAGCAGAAAGACAATATATTTCAATTTCCAAATTTGATTGTCACCTATTAAAATGGATATTATTATTTTAAAATTCAGAGAAATTATCCATAAAGACCATGGACTTGAGAAACAAAAATTATAAGGAAGTGCAATTAATTGATCTATTGAAATTAACTGATAAGTGAATTTAGTCTTTAAGATCTTTTCTCTGAATCTTAAGTTTTTGGAGAGTTTATAATTTTAACCAGTTCTTAATGATCTGCAAGTATTAATAATAGTAACAGTAATAACTGAATTTTGTTTAGAAAATGATGAGTTTGAATGATTTTTTTCATGAATCATTTATCCTGACAATAATATTTTAAGGACAATAAAACAAACGTTATTACAAAAGATATAAAAATAGTCATGATTTTCATAGTCATGGCTCTAGAATCTCAAATTAGACCTTCGACATCCAAGTTTTATGCTCTTGCCTCCACACAAGACTGCCTCCCTGTCCTGCATATAACTTAAAAGGACATTGCTCAGGAAAACATGTTTATTCCAGTTGGCAAACTATGTATATGGGTCTCATGAGCCAGTCTTCCCTTTGCATGAATCAGCCTTTCCAGACCCTTCAGTGTAAGAAGAGCCAAATAATTTCCTGGTTCACTGTGTATCATTTATACTTATCAGATGTTTTTCTACTTTTTTTTTTTAGCTGATCAATTCCCACCCAAATAAAAAGTAATTTTAAAAATTAAATTTTCAAACTCTATTTAACTATTTTTTAATATACATAAAATCATTACAAAGATTTCACAGTCTTTTTCATAGACTAATCTCTAGCTAGCTTTCCAGGTTCCAATCAAATGCATTTCCTCCATCCCTTAGATAAGGAATCTTACAGTGAACTTTGCCTACTACTTCTCTGAAAGGAATGGCCCAACATAGTGTAAATAATCAGATAGTCTGTTCTTCTGTAAAAGCTTGGATATACTCTAGTTGTTAATTGCCACATCCCCAATTCCACATCCTGTGGTTCCCTCCTCCCTGTAATATCTAAGAGATTAAAATTTAACATTTGGTAACCATCATACATTGTTTCCCCATTCACTCAAACACAGCTATTTATTTTGTTAGGGTCAAGCAGGATGATCTGTTGAGAGGTTAGTGAGAAGTGTCTAGCATGAAATATATACACCTTTTCCACAGTGGACTGCAGGATAAATGCCACAGGCAATACCCCTGCCTGAAATTTTGTTATACAGAGCATTCCACAGCTAAGCTATGGTAAAGGGGGAGGAATCAGCCACCATCTAAGAATGCCAAGGGCAAAGTATTAGTACTGGATTGTTGTTGTATGTGGTAATATAGCTATGTTATGTACAAAGTTATGGACATTGACTCACTGGAATCATTGGGTCCCCACTAACCAGACATTTAACAGGCAAACAGGGGAAGGCACAGGATAGTTGTGATTACATGTGCTTTGCTGAAAGGATAAAGAGCACTGTATGCTGGTATGTATAAAAGAAAGTCCTCAAAAGATCTCAAAAGACTGGATACAGACACATAAATTTTATTATTTGTATTTTACATATATATCTTCAAAATGATCACAATACTGTATTTGAGGGGAAAGAAACTTAACCAAAGATATGAAAGACCTATAATCGGAAAACTATAAGAGAGTGATGGAAAAAAAATACAAGACAACACAAAGAAATAGGAAGACATTCCATGCTCATGGATTAGAAGAACAAATATGTTGTTAACATGTATATACTGCCCTAAGAAATCTACAGACTCAGACTTAATGCAATCTCTATCAAAATACCAACAGCATTTTTCTCAGAACCAGAACAAACAATCCTGAAATTTGTATGCAAGTACAAAATACCTCAAATAGCCAAAACAATCTTGAAAAAGAAAAGCAAAACTGGAAGTATCACAGTTTCAGACTTCAAGTTATATTATAAAGAAGTAGTAATTGAAAAAGTGTGGCATAAAAATAGACACAGAGATCAAATGAACAGAATAGAAAACTCAGAAATAACCCACAATTATATGGTCAACTAATCTTCGACAAGGGAAGGATGAATATTCAATGGGGAAAAGACAGTGTCTTCAACAAATGGTGTTGGGAGAACTGAACAGCTACATGCGAAAAGAGTGAAATGGGACCACTTTCACCATACACAATAATAAACTCTAAATGGTTAAAGACCTAAAAGTGAGATCTGAAATGATAAAAACCCTTCACAAGAGCATAGGCAGTAGTGTCTCTGACATAGGCCATACTAACATTTTTCTAGACATGTCCCCTGAGGCAAGGGAAGTAAAAGTAAAAATAAACTAGTGGGTCTACATCAAAATAAAAAGTTTCTGCATAGAGAAGGAAATAATCAACAAAACTAAAGGGCAACCTATGGAATGGTAGATTTGCAAATGACATTTCTTATAAATGGTTAGTAACTAAAATATATAAAGAACTTACACAACTCAACACCCTAAAACCAAATAATCAATTAAAAATGAGCAGAAGACATGAAAAGACCTTTCTCCAAGGAAGACATACAAATGGCTAACACACATGTAAAGATGCTCAACATCGCTCATCATCAGGGAAATCCAAGTCAAAACTACAATGAGATATCAACCCTCTCCTGTCAGAATGGCTAAAATCAAAACACAAGAAACAAATGTTGGGAGGACATGAAGAAAGGGGAACTGTCTTGCACTGTTGGTGGAAATGCAAACTGGTGCAGCCTCTGTGGAAGACACTATGGAGGTTCCTCAAAAAGTTAAAAATAGAACTACCAGATGATCCAGGAATTGCACTACTGGATATTTACCCAAAAATATAAAAATTCTAATTTAAAAGGATACATGCACCCCTATGTTTATAGTAATACTATTTATTTTTTAAATTAAATTAAATTAAATTTAAATTTATTTTTTGATGTTTTACTTATTTCTGAGAGAGAGACAGACAGACAGCGTGAGCAGGGGAGGGTCAGAGAGAGAGAGGGAGACACAGAATCTGCAACAGGCTCCAAGCTCTGAGCCTGCTGTCAGCACCACGAACCGCCAGATCATGACCTGAGCCGAAGTCGGATGCTCAACTGATTGAGCCACCCAGGAGCCCCTATAGTAGTACTATTTATAATAGCCAGATTATGGAAGCAGCCAAGTGTCCAAAATTAGACGAATGGATAAAGAAGGTGTGTGTGGGGGTGGTGTGTGTGTGTTTGTGTGTGTGTGTGTGTGTGTTATTCAGCCAAGAAATATATACATATTATTCAGCCACAAAAAAGTAAAATCTTGCCATTTGCAACAACAAGGATAGAGTTAGAAAGTATAAGGCTAAGCCAAATAAGCCAATCAGAGAAAGACAAATATATGATTTCACTTATATGTGGAATTAAAGAAACAAAACAAATGGACAGAAGAAAAAGAGAGAGAGAGAGAGAGAGAGAGAGACAAATCACAAAACAGACTCTTAACAATGGAGAACAAATTGACTGTTACCAGAGGGGAGGTAGGTGGGGGAATGGGAGAAATATATGATGGGGATTAAAGAGTACACTTAATCATGAAAAAAATAAAATAATGAAAAAACAAGCAAGCCCCCCCCCAATAAGATTAGTAAAATATACAGCTTAGAATGTGCCTGAAAAGTACACATATATTTAATTTGCACAAATGCAATATTAGGTAGCTACAAATAAAACACCAACATTTGACAGATAAAAGGACATGAAAGTTTGAAAAGATACCATACATCTTCTATCATCACATAGCTCATATGATACATAGGTTTTTGTGTCTCCAAAGATCAAGGGCTTAATCACAGAGTTACACATTTCAATCTTTCATTATTTTTGTAAATCATAAATTGTTTGACCAGCCTTTCATTAGCTAACAGGGAGGGTTTCAAAAGTGGATGCCCACCCTCCTTTTGGGTACAGAAAGTCTTAGAACTTCTTAAATCAAGCAACATAAGAAAGTGAACTTCACTGATACTTAAGATGTTGATGGGCACTAGTCTCATCTGTCCATGTTTCAGATGGCCAGGTGCCTGTAGGTGCAGGGGAGGCCCCTGGAGAAGCCTGGGAACTATGCAAAGTGAAGGGGTTGACAGTGCTACCCACTCAAGTTCAGGTACTCCCAGGGTGCTGCAGGTCACCCAGCCATATATAAGTGGGTTTTCAGAATATATCATTGCTTTTAAGGAAAGTAACCCTCCCAAAATGGGTAAGTGCCTTCAAACATTTCCTGCGAAGAAACCATGTATGGAAAATAAAACTAATATAAACGCAGGTGAGCAATGAAGGGACGATAGAGTTGACATTTCTACTCCCACTCAAGCTTTTCAGCGATATTATGAGGTAAAACAATGATAGACTAGTCTAATGAAATATGAAAAGAGACTGAAACTTGTTTAATATCTCAAAGTTACTAAAATGTTGATTCACATCCATTATCATTACAAAGAAATTTGCCTTTGAAATACAAGTAAAGATACATCAGATACACACACATGAATTTGAATAAATACATATTTAAGATGTATATTCAAAACTGTCTAATAAAGTGAGCCATGTGAAGAAGATCTGGAGAGGTTGCAGACTGCTGTATATTTTGATTATGGGTCTTATCTCTGTGCCAGTGTGCAAAATGCGTCTCACTTTTATGGGTATGTGCTTCTGCCTCTTTAAGAATTTTAACTGCACTCTGCTCTGTGGTCAAATTCCTAAGCCTCCTTGTTATTTTATACTTGCTTAAGTAGATTTCTCTTTTTACATGCTTCCTGCGGCTTTTCTATCGTTTTGTTATATTTCCAAGACAATTTTTAGGTCAGCATATTCTACAAAAACTATCTTTTTCAAGACTACCCCAAAGCCAGTATTTCCACAAGAAATTCTAGCTCAAGCACCTTTATTCAGCTTCAAATTGAAATGGGGTGCATGAAATACATGATCACAGCAAAAACTCAAGATCCTCGAGCAAAGGATTGAAATATATAACAACAGCAACAACAACAATAACAATGTCCAAACTGTGAGAAAATTGCCCAGATCACTCAGAGTCAATTATAGGATTAATAAACATCATCAACTAATGAGTGACCTCAAAACTCTTTATAGCAGAGAGAGAAGAATCTTGATAGAAGGGCAGAAAGAAGAAA
This sequence comes from Crocuta crocuta, assembly GCF_008692635.1. Taxonomy (NCBI): domain Eukaryota; kingdom Metazoa; phylum Chordata; class Mammalia; order Carnivora; family Hyaenidae; genus Crocuta; species Crocuta crocuta. Next base: position 1,121,589 of record NW_027530851.1, on the reverse strand, counting down.
TGTGAAGCAAAGTCATAGTTTAAGGTAACAAAATTTTGCATCGTAATTTACTGAGTATTTGGGAGAGAAGGAGCCATATGAAGGACAGTGACCACATTTGTTAATATTAGATGAGATTAAATGAGGCTGTAGAATTCCTGTGTTTGAATATCTTTACATTTACAATGGGATCAAAATGCTCTATAACTGCTGTTAGCAGTTTTTTTTTTTTAACAGAAGGTTTTTTTTTTTGTTTGTTTGTTTTTTTAATGTTTTATTTATTTCTAGGAGAGAGAGAGAGAGAGAGAGAGTGTGAGCAGGGGAGGGTCAGAGAGAGAGGGAGTCACAGACTCTGAAACAGGCTCCAGGCTCTGAGCTAGCAGTCAGCACAGAGCCCGACGCGGGGCTCGAACCCACGAACCGCGAGATCATGACCTAAGCGAAAGTCGGATGCTTAACCGACTAAGCCACCCAGGCGCCCCTGCTGTTAGCAGTTTTTATAGTTATTTTACCTGGAGATAAAAAGAATAAATCATAAAACCTTCTGATTTGTGGGATGCTTGGGTGGCTCAGTTGGTTGAATTCAGGTCATGATCTCACAGTTCACAAGTTCAAGCCCCGCATGGAACTCTATACTGACAGCTCAGAGCCTGGAGATACTTTGGATTTGTATCTCCCTCTTTGTACCGCCACCCCCCCTCCCCGGCTTGCTTGTGCTGTCTCTCTCTCTCAAAAATAATTAGCATTAAAAAAATTTAAAAACAAAACAAAATCTTTTGATGTATGTTTATCTCTTTGGTTCAAACTTTGCATTTAAAAAAACAAAACAAAAGCAAACAGGCAAAAAACCCATTTTCCCAATAACATTTAAACTCCTTGAAAGGAGTGACTATGTAATATTTAATACATTGGGGTGTTTAACAGATAATTTACATTAGTGTTTGGTATGAAATCAAATGATATAACTCAATATCTATGCCTAAAGCTCTGTTATCATCTTAGCATACTAACAATACATACTTGTTCATGTTAAAGTTTTCTCTACCGTAAGCAGTGAGGATGAGAAACAGACTGAGAGAGAATGTGAGAACTTCTCATCTACCTTGGCAAGAGCACAGCTCCCTGGACCTTCAATTCTGCAGAGAATGTCCCTTGTGTTATAGGAACACACACAGAGGCATCGGGACTGGAAAGAACCCCCATAGATCTCAGGCACCCCAAAATCCCTCACCACGCTTTTTTAGAAGGTTCTTCAAAAATACAACACATTTATTATTCCTGGCCCCTGGATGATTTTAGGCAATAGAATTTTCAGGGTCAGCAATACACAATTATCCCAACAGTAAAGTGGAGTGGTTTAAAAATATTAATTGTTAATTTCAACAGCCTGGGTTGAATTCTGGCTTCAGCCCTCTCATCCCTGTGTAAACCTGAGAACTTACACTGTCAGGACTACAAGTAATTTCCTTTTCTGTGTAATGGAGGAAATTATATCATTTATCTCATGAAGTCATTGTCATGATTAAGAGAGTTAACACATTTAACATGCTTAGAGATTACTTCACACATAGCAAGCCCCCAAAAAGCAAAACAACAACAACAACAACAACAATAATAGTTAATCTTTCTCCTCATTTTCTTTCACTCTAGAATTCTAAACCTTTATGGAATGATTATAAGGTCAGAGAGATTAGTCTTTACATAGTCAAAGAGGACAAAATAAATATTCCAGTCTATATCAAATTAGCTGGGACAAAATATATTATGGAATCTACAATTTAGCATCTGACAGAGACTGAGCAAAAAAAAAAATCCCAGCCACAATAATGGCTACAGATTTGGCCAGTGTTAGAATATGGAAATGAGCCTTAGATGACCTCTTGAGGTGGACTGCCTTTGGGGAAATATTTCCAGGTTGCTTTGAGGAGTCTGTCTGACCCCATGCTTTGATAAATTGCTTAGAACTTAACTACCATAATTTAATGCCCATAATGAGCAGATTACAGGGAGATGTAAGCAAATTTTAAATGCAAATATTGTGCTGCTTGTAGTTATTCACAAGGTATACATTATACACAGTTGCTGAAGTCCTCTTGAACAAAAGAAACAGCAAAATGCCAACACGTTTTTGAAAACGTGTTTTATTCATGGCCCTGAAAGGTGGTTGAAGTCAACTGACTGAGGAGTATACCCTCCCTCTATTTTAATGATCTTAATTTTGCTAATGGAATGTTAGTGGAAGGAGTTGGGGAGACATGTGGCGCTGATTGCATTTTTCAGTATTGCTGTTGCCTGCAAATTAAATGTACCTAAGTAGCCACCTGTTTATGCTTACGATTATGTAAAGCCCCATATGTTTCCCTCTCTACACATGGGAGGTAAATATTGAAAAAATTATTCTGGTGTGAAGGGTGAAAACAGCAGCAATTCTTCTATAACTGTCAACATATGCTGTGGTATTTCCTTTAATGTTGTGCTTTGTCTGACATATTTGCTGATTTTTACCATGTAGTGTTCAAAAATATCTGTTACCCATGGTTATACAAAACAATTAAAAATCAGTTTACATTAAATTCAAATTAGGAAGAGATATAATTTCCTGATGTAACCATAAGTTTTAAATGGATTTCAGAGCTTATGATTTAAATAGATTTTGATTTGCACGATAAAGAAAACTGAACTTTTTTTTTTTTCTAAATTCGTCAGCATATAAAAAGGAACATTTTCTTCCTAGGCACAGCCTTTTGATTCCATATTACTAAGCAACAAAAACCTAACCTGAATAATACGAATTTGAAAATTGGCAACGGGTTCTTCAACTGGCTAGCCCACCAGTAGGCCCCCCTGGATTCGGTCTGGAATGCAGTTTCTTGGACCCTCTACAGAAGATCTGACCTGATACCTAGTCAGCAAAGAGTTCTGAGAAGTTCCAAGATGAGTTTCTTTAGAGGATTGGGAGATCTGGTGCAGGAAATGCCTGTGGAGCTGCCTTAGGCTATTCAGAGATTGGCCCAGACTGTAGCTTGCTGGAAACACCAGAGAGGCTGGACTTGCTATTGTTGATCATTTTAGACACTGAAGATAAATGAATTAGAGGTTTTTTATATGGTTTATATCTGATCAAGAGGAATTTAAATATCATCTGTCTAGCAGCCTAGACATGAAAGTCACTGACTTCTTTTTCTTTTGCAAAAGACACAGAATATGATAGAAAAAGATGAAAACTTACCATACCATCAAAAACTAAGAATAATAGATTAACTGCCCCCAAAGCCAGAGAGTTACTTTCATAATAAAGAAAATAGAGCTGAAATAAGAGCCCCATACTGGGTGTCATGAAATGGAGGAGCCCCTCTAAATTTTTTAAGATAACAAGATTAGCAATAAAAAGAATTAAAAGCATTGAGTAGTTTCTATAGACCAATGTTTGTAGTATGCACTTAATGATCATTTCATTTTTTTAATTCTTGGAAAAATTTTATGACATAAAGAGCATTCATATTTCATAAATTTATACATAAGGAAATTAGTAAACCGATGCACTATAATATATCAAGGAGATCATCCAGTCTTTTAGAATTTTTGTATTTTTTTCAATCCTGACATACATATCAATAAATAGAGACAGAAATGCTTTAACAATATTGAAACTATATCATATACATTCGTTTGGACTTCACTTGTTTCAATGAACATTGAACCATGATTAAACCTCACGTTTTAAAATATTTTTCACAAATACGATTTCTAATGGCTGTAATAGTATGTTTGTTGTAAGGCATGTATCATACTTAGCTTTTTCTGCACTATCGGGCATTTAAATTGATTCCATTATTTTGCTATTACAAATAATTCTAAGATGATTATTCCCTTAGAGCTTACTCTAATAAGTGGAATCACTGAGTCCAGGGCCTCTTCTGGGCAGACAACTAGTTCCAGGAGACCGGGGAACAAGATATAAGTGTATCTCTGTCATCAATCACGATTTCTATATGTGCACAAAAGAAGCATTTGCCAATTCAATGGCAGATGGCTCTTTAAAGAGAATAACAAATTTATGTTGAGGAAGGTTATAACACTCTATATACCCTTCAGCTGGGTTTGAGAGTAACCATTTGACAGTATCCTTCTCAATTTTATCATCATAATTATAAAGCTTAGTTAGTAAATACGTGAAAATGTTGTCATTATTGTTTTAATTTACATTGTGTCCAAACTAATTTCTATGAGTGGTTATAAGCCATGAGTCCATTTCCTTTGTCCATTTCCCAGTAGTGTTCTACTGGACTAATTGATTTTTTTGTTTTACTTTTGAGTGATATCTAGTTTGTTTGAAATTCTGTCAGTCTGTTTTTAACCTGTTTTTTACTCTTTACTTTTCTGATATGCAGAAATTCTATTTTATGTAATAAAATACATTGTTTCTTTATGTTTTTAATCATATTTATAATCTGAAACTTGTGTGAAATAAAATAGCTTTACTTAAAATGTAACTTTTTCATCTACTTCAAATTTCCTTTGCTATGTGGTACTAAGGTGATGATGCAATTTCATTTATTGTTTTTAGATTGATAACCATACTACAATAATTTACTAAATAGCTCTTTCCTTAACTCCAGATGTGTAGTACCAACTTTATCAAATAGAAAGTAATACTCTATTTTAAGGCATATTTTAGAGTGATAAATGAATGCTTAAGTTCAGAGTCAACAGAGTCAAATTCAAAACATTGCTTTGATGTTTCTATAATTAGTATCAGTGTTATTAATTCATTAATTCAACTGTTGTTTTCTCTAAGTAATATTCAGTATAATTTACTATAACTTTATAATGGGCTTTATTATTGACAGGACAAATATCCCTTTGTTTTGTTTTTTAAAATATTTTCTTGAACATTTTCACATGTTTATTCTCCCAAATGAACCTTAGAATTACTTGCTTATTATGATATAATAATTATGATTATAATAAGGGAATTATGTTTATCATTGTGTTAATCTCACAAATCAATTCATGTGTAATGATATATATGCATATATGTACAACATTCAGTTTTCTCATTCAAGCACTTAAAATGTCTTTTTATTTTTAATGAATAAATAACCTTCTACAATATTTGTATTAAATAAGTAAATAGTAAGTTGAAGCCTTATAATATTTCTTATATTAGGCTGTAAAGATATTAAGCCTAGTGGTTTCATGCTTGCTGTTTTAAATAGATTATCCTCACATATTCTAAAGGATTATAATTGGGAAGTTATGACTACACATATATTTATGTGCATATTTTATATGTATTTGTTTTCTATACATTTTTAATCTTGTTATCTTAGTAAAGTCACTTGCAATTCTTTTTTTTTTTTTTTTACTTTTTTAAAGCTTATTTATTTTGAGAGACACAAAGACAGCATGAGCAGGGAAGGGGTAGAGAGAGAGAATCCCAAGCAAGCCCCACACTGTCAGCAAAGAGCCTTATGTGGGGCTGGAATTTATGAAACCATGAGAAGATAGCCTGAACCATAAACTGAGAGTCGGGTATTTAACTTACTGAGCCACCCAGGGGCCCTGCTCACTTGCACTTCTGGCAGTGTGGCCTTCTACTACCCTGTGTCAAGCCCTCCATTTTCTAGGATTTTAAAGGTTTTTAAAACTCATGTTGCTAGGGGCACCTGGGTAGCACAGTGGGTTAAGCTTCCAACTTCACCTCAGGTCATGATTTTGCAGTCTGTGAGTTCAAGCCCCACATCAGGCTCTGTGCTGACAGCTCAGAGCCTAGAGCCTGCTTCGGATTCTGTGCCTCCCTCTCTCTCTGCCCCTCTGCCACTTGCACTCTGTCTCTCTCCCTCAAAAATAAATGAACATTAAAAAATTTAAAAAACAAAACAAAACAACAACAACAACAAAACAACAATAACAAAGAAACCTGAGACAGGGATACTAAAAACTACTGAGTTGTGTACTTTAAACAGCTGATTTTATGCTACATAAATAATAGCTCAATAAAGCCATTATTTTTTAAAAATCAGAGGGAGGAAAGGATAAACAGTTAAGTTGTAGATTCAAAAAAGCAGTTAAATTGGTACTTTCATTAGTTCCTGGTCGAATGTACATTGGCAGATTATTTATCAAATGTCATTTTGCAACACACATCAAAATCTTTAAAAACGGTGAGGATGCGTGATTCAGTCCGTTATGTGTCTGACTCTTGATTTTGGCTCAGGTAATGATCTCAGTTCATGGATTCAAGCCCAGCATTAGGCTCTTTGCTGATGGTGCTGAGCCTGACTGGGATTCTCTCTCTCCTTATCTCTCTGCCCCTCCCCTGCTCCCGCATGTACACACGTGCTCTTTCTCTCTCTCAAAATAAATACATAAACTTAAAAAAACTTTAGTTAAAAAGCTGCTCAAAATAGCACAAGTTGCATAAATGAACATGTTTGGGATGGATTTATTAATTACAGTATATACATATGAAAAATTATTACATAATACAGAAAATAAAAATTATGTTCTAAAGAATATTTAATGACATGGGCAAATCTCAGAAACAGACTTGTTTCAGGGACCCAGTCATTTAAGCATCTGACTTCCACTCAGGTCATGATCTCCCGGTTCTTGAATTTGAGCCCCACATAAGGCTGTGTGCTGACAGCTCAGAGCCTAGACCCTGCTTCTGACTCTGTGTCTCCTTCTCTCTCTCTGCCCCCTCCCCTGCTCACACTCTGTCTCTCTTAAAAATAAATAAACATTAAAAAAATTTAAAGAAACAGGTTTGTTTCCCATTATATTAAAAGATGTCTATATGTATATGCATGTACAATATACTGGAAAACCATGGAAGGAAATGTATCAAATTGATTCATACAAGATAGCTTTGGTGATGAGATTATACGGAGCTTTAATTTATGTCCCTGCATTTTCTTCCATTTTCTAGTGTTCTACAACATATATGTGGTATCTGTGAAATTGAAAAAATCAATACATTTTATTACTTTAAAAAGTTGGTTCCTCATGTCCATACTAAAACTTGCATGTGGATGTTTACAGCAGCTTTATTCAGTTGCCAAAACTCAGAAGTAACAAAGATGTTCTTCAGTAGGTGAATGGGGAAGCTGTAGTATATCCATACAACGCAATATTACTCAGCACTAAAAAGAAATGAGCTATCGAGCCATGAAAAGGCATAGAGGGCACTTGGAACGTATATTACTAAGTTTAAGAAGCCTTAAAAGGCTTCCAGGATTCCAGTTGTATGACATTTTGGAAAAGGCAAACTGTGCAAACTGTAAAAAGATCAGTGGTTTCCAGGGGTTTTAAGGGAGGAAGTATGAACAGGAGGAGCACAGAGAGTTGCTAGGACAGTGAAAATGTCCTGTAAATACAAGAATGATTGAGACACGTCATTGTCTTTGTGTAAATCCATGTACCACTCCAAGAGTGAACCATAAGGTAAACTGTGAACTTAGGGTGTTTATGATGTATCGGGGTAGGTTCCTCAATTATGGCAAGAGCTCTACTCTGGTAGAGGACATTGATAAGGTGGAGGCTGTGAATATGTGGGGGCAGCGGGCATTGGGAAATCTGTGTACCTTCTGTTCAATTTTCTGTGAATCTAAAACTGTTCTTCACAATAAAGTCTATTAAAAAAAAAAACTTTGTTCCAATTGCAGAACCTCTAAATTGCCAATATGTAATTATGTAAAAATATAGTAGTGTGTAGTGTGCTTTATCAACGTTTAGTTAAGAGAGTCAAGAAGATCTGAGTAGACAATGTTCTGAGGACACCCTGATTCCTCTCATGAGAATCCCTCTATGGTGATAACGTTGAAATAACACCAGAAAGAGCTTTAGAGTAATTACCCATGTAGAAGAGAGGATGGTAAGAGCAAAATGTGATGAGACAGATTTTTTGAAGATGTACGTAAAATAGCAATACTATGAAAACTTATAGAACAATGCCAGTTGTAGAAAATGCTATTTTAAAATAATCTTTCTGACAGAATTCTGGGCTGATGCTAAAATGTATATAGGTGAGTGAAAACAATATTTTAACGTAGAACTGCAAAGTCTCTTTATCTTCCAGATAATATACATTTTAGTTATCTAAAGACCACGGTCTTTAGAGATGCAGTTTGATTGCATACTAAAGAATAGAAGAAAAAGAGGCCTCCCTGCAAAAAGGAACCGAAAATTAATGTCAAAGTCTGCATTTCTTGTGCATTTAGATTACTTCAGATTTTCTTGTACAGTATATGCAGAATCCCCCTTTTTTGTTTAGAATAATATTTTGTATAGTAGACATAACTCAATGTATTTTGCCAAAGAGAGCACAGGGAGAATATAAACCTTAAGAGAAGGTGACCAAGGAAATTTGGAAGAATACCCCATGATCCCTTGAATAGCAAATTATCCAAAAGGTAATAAGCCCTATTTAGGGTTTCTCTGAATCCTATGTCATCATAACATCTGGATGGAAAAATAGGAGCAATTTCTGCACTATATTTTGCTTCCTTTAACAGAAATCCTTCAAAAAAATAAAAAATAAAAAGTTTATTCAATTATAAAGCTAGTAAGTATATTTTAAACATTTTTTGCATAACAATTGTTCTATTAGGTCCTTTTAGAAACTGATATTTTAGTCAAACAAATACTACAATCATAAAATGGCTAAACATGAAAAATCTAGTCATTTCAATGGTACACAAAATATATAAGAAATGGCCATTGAATGTAATATTATATGTTGTCTACAATTAAGCATATAGTTTTCCAAATGAAACAATGGGGAAATTCATTTTGGAAAAGTGAACGTATTAAGTATTTTTGATAAGGCATAAAGACACGGGTTTCATAGGGGCGCCTGGGTGGCTCAGTCAGTTGAACATCTGACTTCAGCTCAGGTCATTATCTCCAGTTCGTGAGTTTGAGCCCTGCATCGGGCTCCGTGCTGACAGCTAGCTCAGAGCCTGGAGCCTGCTTTGGATTCTGTGTCTTTCTCTCTCCATGCCCCTCCCTTGCTCGCACTCTGTCTTTCCTTCTCTCTTTCTTTCAAATAAATACACATTTTAAAAAAAGAAACAGGTTTCATATATTATAGTCATTTAATCTGAATTTTTAAAATAATCCTATTATTAATCCAACTTTTGCCATTGATTATTCTTCATATTTTTCTGTGTTTTTCACATTTATAATTAAAATGACTTTGAAAAGAATCTTACTATTCGGAAGAGAGAAAGAGATCTGGGGAGATCGTTCTCCATGGGATGTCTATATGCTTCAGAAGCTGGAGGCTTTATTTCCTGACCAATAGAAAAGTGGGAGAATATCTCTCTCCTGAGAGACTTCTAGGATAGCGAAGCCGTCTTCCTTCTCCATAAAAGTTCCTTACATCCCAGGATAATAAAAACAATGTTTTCCTAGAGGGCAGAAGATGGGCAGGTTTGCCAGAAGCTGCTCACATGTCTGGGATTTCCTAAACTTACTGTTCCTCTGCTGTGCATTTAGCACCTACCTGACATTACTTTATAATATCACCCCTGAGACATGGGGCTGAAGGGACACTAAGGCATGAGGAGAATGCTCTCTGTTGTGCCGTGAGAAATAAACTACTGCATTCATTTGAGCTCACTGCTTCATTACTGACTGCATTTATGGAAGTGTGGCAATTGAACTTGGCAGCAACATGGTGGCTAAGGAATAGACTGCCCACCTGACATAAAATCCGTTTATCCATTTGCCTGTAGAAATTCTTTTAAGTAGGAAGCACTGCCTGAAGCTTGTCTTTAAAACATGATTTAGATCCATTAAACATATGAAGGAAATTTTACAGTTAGTGAATTTTCTAACAGTCATCTAAAAATTCCTATTTCATGTTATTTTAGAAAAGAAATTGATTTAGATCATTTTAATATTACAATGTTTACTGCATGTGATGGAAAAATTGGAAAGGATGCCACATATACAGGGCATCTTTGGATCTTCATCATACCACTGATGTTGGTTGACAAAAAGATCATTTCACTTTTTCTATGATTAAGCAAGAAGTGCTTCAGAGCAGGGGCGACTCGGTGGCTTAGTCGGTTAGGCATCTGACTTTGGCTCAGGTCATGATCTCGTCATTCGTGAGATCGAGCCCTGCATCAGGCTCTGTGCAGACAGCTCAGAGCCTGGAGTCTGCTTCAGAATCTGTTTCTTCCTCTCTGCCCCTCCCCTACTCACACTCTGCCTTTCTCTCAAAAATAAATGTTAAAATTTAAAAAAAATAAGAAAGAAGTGCTTCAGAGCAGAAAACTCTGGAAATATACTGTTTACATCTATATTGGTGCTCTCCAACACAGTATTACTGTAAAGGCACTGTATGGAACATTTGAAATATGGTCCCTTGAAATTAGCATAGCCTGAATTGAGAGGTGCTATGAGTTAGAAAACACATCTAGATTTGAAAGACTTGGCATGAGAAGAATGCAAAATATCTCAATAGTTTTTATATTGATTAGATATTAAAAGGATAATATTATAGATATATATTTTTAACAAAATATGTTATTAAAATTAATTCCTTACATGCTCGCTTCGGCAGCACATATACTAAAATTAATCCTGTACTTCTCTCGCTCTCTCTCCACTTTTGTTTTGTTTTGCTTTGTTTATTTATATATTTAACTAGCTGTGCCAGGTAGCCTTCAAGAGAGGCTCCAGGGATTCCTGCCTCTTCTGAGTCCACCCTTGTGCAGTATCCCCCTAGGATGCACCAGCTTTTGTCTGTGTGATCACAAGAAAACAGCAGAAATGACGTTATGTCACTTCTGAGATTAGGTTATAGAAGACTATGATTTCTGTCTTGCGCTTTCTCTAATTCTCAGATCATTCACTCAGAAAGAACTTTATGGAGTGAGCTTATATCAAAGAACTGAAGCTTCTTGGAACAGACACATAAATGAACTTGAAAGAACACGAATGTGGAGTCTTGCATTATATTTTATATTATATCAGAGAGTGCTCACATAGATTCAATGTAACCGTTTACCAACTATTTGGCCTTGGGTAAGTTCTTTGTTTTCTCATATGTAAATGTGAATTCACTTAGGTACACAGATATACATATATACACACACATATATATGGATAATATATACATACATAAAAGTGTTTAGAACAGTCCTGTATGTAAAAGTATTTAGAACAGTGTTCAGCATATCATCAGGATTCTAATTAAGAGTGTGTAGGGTAGTAGAGAATGTTCCATCTCTAAGCTTTACTATCACATTTCTTACATGCCTCCTCCTTCCAGCAATATCATTCCTACACAGCAATAAAATTCATGGACTATGACCTATAAATTCAAACAGAAAACTTCAACCTGGCTATGTAACTTTAACAGTAGTTTTACAGATGCTACCACAACCATTTTTGGACACGGTTTAGAGACACTTATGTAAACTTGCTGTTGGTGCGGGGGGCGGGGGGACACTGATTATCAGAAAAATGTATTTCTTCTTCGTAAAACTTCCTCCCAGGAAATTTCTTATGTCTAAAGAGAAAGCATTTAGTATTCATGCTTTGTAACACTAGAAAGAAAGAACTATCTTTCCAGGAAATAATATGAAATTTGAAACTTCACTATGACCCAAACATTACATGATTTACCAATCTATGGGGATAATATAATCTACCACCAAATATCAGCATATATTTTTGTTGTGCTTGGCAAGAATGGAATGTTTTCTAGCTCAGAAGGCTCTTATTCAAGATGGCTGTCTTCTAAAAGAACAAACTGAGGGACCTGGATGGCTCAGTGGGTTGAGTGTCCAGCTCCTGATTTCAGCTCAGGTCTTGATCTCAAATTTGTGGGTTCAACCCCTGCATCAGGCTCTGAGCTGTCAGCTTAGGATTCTTTCTCTCCTTCTCTCTCTGCCCCTCCCTCGCTTGTGCGCGCGCGCTCTCTCTCTCTCTCTCTCAAAATAAATAAATACACATTATAAAAAGAACAAATTGTACTTCTAAAGCAGTATGTTTATTTCCATAAAGGTTAAATAATTGCTTTTATACTTTTTTAATATACTGAACAGTTCTTGAAGTGACAAAATAGACATACAGAAATGCAACACTAATGTAGAATGCAACCAGCAATATATATTGCAAGTTTAGTTCCCCATTCACATTTAAGCAAAAACCAACTTCCAATTTGTCCCCTGAAAGCGTCTTCACCAAATCCCTGCAAACTTTCCTTTCTGGACAGTTGCTTAAACTTCCACTTGCTGGAGCATCTATAAAGCCATATTTACTGGACGAGAGGTGGGTACTTTTTTTTCAGTAGAGCATCTTGATTAACAAAGAAATACTCATTACTGGCACCCTTGCCAAGGGTATGATCATCATCATCAAAACTTTTAAATTACAATGAGAAACTAAGGTTCTGTGTTAATATACTTGATCATAGCAGGGTAGATCATGGCAGAAAACATGATAGAATGAGGACCTCTGAAAATGATCTCTTCCTTCATAAAAACAATGGAGTAACTGGTTAAAAAAAAACCCAAATGGTCAGAATAAAATTTTTAAAGAACTTTGTAAATTAGCCAAAGTATTGAAGCTATTTATTAATAAATGCAGGGAACATTTATTTTAAAAAAATCGCCGAATCTTGGTTAAGAACAGCAAACTCTGTGGCATTTTAGCTTGCAGTATTCCACCCTTCCCATCCCTTTCAACTTCATTGTGAACTGAACAGCTTTCAATCATGGCAAAACCACCAGTGCAGCAGTCACAGGAGCGGGCAGAGGGGGGCTAGAATTCTTCCAGAGTTCATTCTCAGAGAATTGTCATTTTTTGACATGTCTGGTGACTACCTGGAAGAGTCTACATGCAACATTGTCTTTATTTGATCTCATTTTGAGCTCACTCAATGGGAAAAGACTTTTCCTAGGGATCATGTGTCAAAAACAATAAGAGATAATTATTTAATTTTTGTGGCTGCCTGCAGTGATGTATAACAGTTGGAAAAATAGGCTAACCAAAAAAGTTTAAAAGGAAAATCTGAGAAATGAGATACCATAAAAGTGTTAAAAGTTCCAATATATTCCTCATAATCTAGAAGATCATATACAAGTGTAGGACCATACACATGCCTCAGACTATACGTATGTTCAGGAAATACCTGAGAAAGTCCTCAGCTCTCAAATCTGGCTGACTTTGAGGCTTTACATGAGCAAACAAGCAATGCTTGATTGAGTGTTGAAGGCATGCCCCCAAGTGAACACAGTCCCTCAACAAAGACTGGGAAGCATCCTGGTTCCAGTTTAAGGAAATCTCTGTCCAGGCATTAGTTGCCCACTAAGGTAACTGAGCAGGGTCTCAATGCCTCCACATGACAAAGACCACAGACTTTACTCAT
>NW_027530851.1:1040166-1108160 GCF_008692635.1 Crocuta crocuta | reverse complement strand
TCAAAAAACCAAAAAAAAAAAAAAAAAAAATCACTCAACAACCAGCAAGAACAAGGAGCCCTGAGGAGGGGAGAAAATTCAATTTCTAGAGTTGCCATAGTATATTGTTTAAAATATCCAACTTTCAAAAACAAAGTATGAAACAGGCAAGAGAACAAGAAAGTGCAACCAATCCACTGGGAGAAATAAAGCAATCAATAAAAACTATTCCTGAGGAAGCCCAGACATTAGGTTTCCTAGAAAAAGAATCTAAATAAGCTCTTTTAAATGTGTTCAAAGAACTAAAGAAAAACTATGTCTAAAGAACTAAAAAGGAAGTATGAAAATGAAGTCTTATGAAACAGAGATATACATCAAATTTTAAGATAGGGTCAGTTGAGATTATTCATTCTGAGAAACAAAAAATTAAAAAGTACAAAAAAGAAATTGACAGAGCCTCAAAGACAAATGGGACACCATCAAGCATATCAATTTGTGAATAATGTGTGTTCCAAAAGAAGAGAAAGACATGCAAAGAATTTTAAAGAAATAATGACCAAAACCTCCAAAATTTGATGAAAAACATTCATCTACATATTCAAAAACTCAACAGATTCCAAATAGGATAAACTTGAAGATTCATGTCATTCTTATCAAGCTATTGAAAACCAAAGACAAATAGAGAATTTTGGAAACAGCAAAAGAGAAAGACATCAAGTATAAGAGTTTCTCGGTAAGATTAAAAGCTTATTTCTACTTTGAAACCATGAAAGCCAGAAATCATTAGGATGACATATTTAAGCCATTAAAAGAAAATAATTGTGAACCAATTCTCTATACAGAAAATGTATCCTTTAAAAATGAAAGTTTCTCAAAAAATTAAAAATAGAAATACCATATGAGCCAATAATTCTACTACTATTTACCCAAAGAAAATGAAAAACACTAATTTGAAAAGATATATGCACCCTTATGTTGCAGTATTATTTACAATAGCCAAGATATGGAAGCAACCTAAGAGTTCATCAACAGATGAATGGATAAAGCAGATGTGTGTGTGTGTGTGTGTGAATATTATGCAGCCATAAAACAGATGAAATTGTGCCATTTGCACAACATGCAAGGGCCCAGAGGATATTATGCTAAGTAAATAAATCAGATTGAGAAAGACAGATACTATATGATGTCACTAATATGTGGACTCTAAAAAACAAACAAACAAAAAGCAGAATCAGACCTGTAAATATAGAGAATAAAACTGATGGTTGCCAGTGGGCAGGAGTGTAGTGAGATGGGTAAAATGGGTGAAGGGGGGGTGGGAGATACAGGCTTCCAGATATGGAATGAATAAGTCACAGGAAAAAAAGTCACAGCATAAGAATATAATCAATGATACTGTAATAGTGTTGTATGGCGACAACTGGTACCCATACTTGTAGTGAGCATAGCATAATGTATGAAATTGTGGAGTCATGACATTGTACACCCAGAAATGATATAATATTGTGTGTTAACTACATCTCTAGATAACAAAACCTGAGAGAATTTATTACTATCCAAACTGCCACACAAGCAATCTTAAAGGAAATCCTTCAGGCTGGAGGACACGAGAGAGGAAATTTATTCTGTGTCAAGAAATAAAAAGTAGTAGTAAAAGTAGCTATCAATGTAAACAGCAAATAAAGCGTAAGTGTACTTTTCAAATATTTTTCCTATCTAATTTAAAAGGCAATTGCATAAAGAATAATCATAAATTATTGTAGAATTTATATAATATATAAAATATTATAATATATATAATCATAATTAAATGCCCACTATGTTGGTAGGCATATAATGCATAAACATAGTTTTTATGATAATAACAATTAAAAAGATAAGGTAGGGAATAAAACTACAAAGGAGTCAAATTATACATATAACTAAAATTCAATTAGTTAATCAAAACTAGATTTTTATAAATCTAGTTGCAATCCCTATGCAACCACTAGAAAACAACTAAAAATATATGGGAGGAAAAAGCACTGGGCTTCTGGTTTCTGGCATGGCATATAAAAAGTTTGGAAGTTGTTACTCTGCCCAACAAAAAGTAAAAAGCCAAACAAACTGAAAAATTAGCAACTATTCTTGAATCCATTAGAGAAGTGAGGTCAGAGGATGAACCAATGCTTCCAAAATTAGAGACAGATAGGCAAGTACAGAGAACCAGAACTTAACCAGAGAAGTGCATAGGAACAAATACCAGCCTAGAAAAATATGAGCTATAACTGCTAAAAGCTCAGAATAGACAAGTCTGAGAGAAAAAGCTCCAGGGTCCCAATCATAGGGGAGCTCTCATAATTTTGTAAGTTCTACCTCTAGGAATTTGACCAGGCTTTCACAGTAAATACTAGAGAAAAATCTCCTCATGCTTCTGGCAGGGGGAGAGAACACACACACACACACACACACACACACACACACGTTTCAAAATAGGTCAGAACATCCTGTTCTTCTTAATAAGGCTTGCCCTTAAGAGACACTATTGGTGTTTTATTAGGACTAAGTGACCCGGGGGAAGGAAAACATACAACTAACACCCACTCTAGCCTTCCACTCCGAAAATATGCAACTAAAACCTACTCTAGTCTTTCCCTTTGAGGGAATGGAAATACCCAGATCTAGCTGTTCTAGTCTTCCACATGTGAGAAGGGGAATACCCAACTCCACTGTAGCCACTCTTTCCCACATAAGGAATGGGGAACAAGACTGAGAAGAACTTGTGAAGTTCATAGTTCAGAGGCACAGGCCTATAAAAATACTGAGGCCTAATCATCAGACTATAGAATGCTTCCCCTCCGACCACACCTTACTATTACATTACTAAAGTCCTATTAATTACAGTCTCTTTCTACCCAGTACATAATGTCTGGCTATCAAGAAAAAGTTACAAAGCATTCTAAAAACCAAAAAAGATAACTGAAGAGACAGAGCAAGCTTCAGAATCAGACTCAGATATGGCAAAGATTTTGGGATAATCAGACCAGGAATTTAAAATCAATTATGATTAATATGATAGGGCCTAAAAGGATAATGTAGAAAAAGTGGGCAAAGTAAATAGAAATAAAGACACGCAAGACAGAAGCAAAAATAAATGCTAAAGTTCAAAATCACTATAATAGAAATAAAGAATGTCTTTGATGGGCTCTTTGGTAGACTGGACATAGCTGAAGAAAGAATCTCTGAGCTTGAGAATATGTCAACACAAACTTCCAAAACATAAAACCAAAAAGAAAATGAAAACACAGAACAGAATATCTAAGTATTGTGGAACAACAAAAAGGTGCAACATCTGTATAATGGGAATATAAATATATAAAGGAAAGAAAGAAAAATAAGAATAGTAGAAATATTTGAAGCAATGCCGGAGAGTTTTACCAAATTAATGTCAGACAACAAACCACAGATCCAGGAAGCTTGGAGAAAACTAAACTGGATAAATGAAAACAAAGAAACAAACAAACAAAAAAACCCCAGCTACATAGGAATATCATATTTAAACTGCAGAAAATCAAAGATAAAGAAAACATCATGAAATTAGCCAGAGGAATAAAACCCCTTGCATACAGATGAACAAAGAATCACATCCAACTACTCAGAAACCATGCAAGCAAGAGAGTAGAATGAAATATTTAAAGTGTTCAGAAAAAAAAAATCAACCTAGAATTCTGTATCCTGACAAATTCTTCTTCAAATGTGAAGGAGAATTAAGGACTGTCTCAGACAAACAACAACTGTGAATTTGTTGCCAGTAGATTTGCTTTGCAAGAAGTGTAAAAAGAATTTCTTCAGAGACCAGAAAAATTATACAGGTCAGAAACTTGTATCTACATAAAGAAAAGAACACCAGAGAAGGAGTAAGTGAGGGTGAAATAAAAACTTTTATTTTCTCATTATTAATTGATCTAACAGGCAAAGGTTTGTAATAATAGCAACAATGTATTTAATTATGTATGCTGAGCTATACGTATATGCTTATGTATAAGTGAAATGAATCACAGCAATGATATAAGGGACAAGAGGAATGATTTAGGAATATTTTGTTATGATAAAGTATTTACACTATATGTGAAGGAATATGGTGTTATTTGAAATTAGACTTGGATTAGTTGTAAATTTATATTGCAAGTCATATGACAAACACTAACAAAAGGTTATTTTAATCCAATAAGTATAATGGATATGCTAAGAAAGATTAGAAAATATAATCATACAAAATGTTCAATTAAACTACAAATGGCAGAGAATGTATGGAAGACAAAAATAGAAAAAAAGGAACAAAGGCAATAAAAAGAAAACAATAACAAATACTGTAGACATAATGTAACTATAGTCGATCCTTGAACAACATGGGTTTGAACTGTGCAGGTCCATTTATACACAGATATTTTTCAAGTACAGTACTAAAATATATTTTCTTTTCCTTGTGATTTTCTTAATAACAACTCATTTTGTCTAGCTTACTTTATTGAAGAATACAATATATAATATATATAATCTACAAAATATGTGTTCATAAACTGTCTATGTTTTTGGTAAGGGTTACAGCCAACTGTAGGCTATTAGTAGTTAAGTTTTGGAGGAGTCAAAAGTTATATGCAGATTTTCAACTGTGGGGAATTGCTGATCTAACCTCTACCTTGTTTAAGGATCACCTGGATAGCAATAATCAATAATTTAAATGTAATCATCAATAAATAATTTAAATGCCAATGGTCTAAATACATCAACTAAGAGACAGATTATCGGAGTCAATCAAATGACAAGACCCAACTATATATTTTCTATAAGAAATCCATTTTAAATATAAAGACACATATAGATTAAAGTAAAGAGATAGATAAAGATATACCATGGTAACACCAATCCAAAGAAAGCTGGATATTAATTTCAGACAGAGCAGACTTCAGAGCAAGAAAAGTTATCAGGAATAAAGAGGGGCATTATATAATGACAAAAGGTCACTACTCCAAGAAGACCTAACAATCCTCAATATGTATATGCCTATCCAAAAAAGTGTCAAAATATGTAAAGCAAAAACTAAGAGAACTGAATGCAAAAACAGATTAATCTAATATCATAGTTGGTGACTTTAACACCTCTATATTAAAAATAGATAAATCCAACAAGTAGAAAAAAGTAAGGACATAGTCGAGTTCAACAGCACCATAATCAGTGGATATAACTGACATCTATGGACACTTATCCAACAACAAACTACACATTCCTCTCCATTTCACACGTAACATTCACAAATATAGACCACAATCTGGGCAATAAAACACATCTTGACAAATTTCTAAAAATAGAATCATAATAATACATGCTCTCAAACCAGAGTAGAATTAAAATAGAATCAATCACAGAAAGACAACTACCCTCTCCCAATAAATAACACTTGGAATTAAAGAAAAAAAAAACTCAAGAGAAATTTTAAAATACTTTTAACTAAATAAAAATGAAAATACAACTTATCAACTGTAAAATGAAGTGAAAGCAGTGCTTAGAGGGAGACTGAATTAAATGAATATATTAAAAATAGGAGAGATCTAAAATCAGTCTCTAAGCTTCCACCTTAGAAAACTAGAAGAAAGGAAAACAAATTAAATCCAAGTAAGCAGGAGAAAAGAAATAATAAAAGTTACAGGAAAAATCAGTTAAGATGGAAAAGAAGAAATCAATAGGAAAAAGTCAACAAAAATAAAAGCTTTCTCTTCAGAAATGTCAATAAAATAGATAAGCCTCTAGACAGGTTAAAAAAAGAAAGAAAGCAAAGATACAAATTACTAAAGTCAGAAATGAAAGAGAAGACATCATGGACATTAAAAGGATAATAAAATACTATGAACAACTCCATGCCCCAAATTTGATAGCCTATTTGAGGTGGACCTATTCCTTGAAAGATACATTCTACCAAAACAAACACAAGAAGAAATAGACCATTTGAATGGTCTATGCTTATTAGTGAAATTGAATCCACAATTAATAACCTCCTCAAACAGAAAGCACCAGGACTAGACAGGTTCAATGGTGAATTCTACCAAATATTTAAAGAAGTAAGTCATACCAATTCTTCACAACATCTTTCAGAAGACAGAAGTAAAGGGAATATTTCCTAACTCATTCTTTGAGACCAGCATTATTTCAGTATCAAAACTGGGCAAAGATATAAGAAAAAATCACAGATCAGTATTTCTCATAAATATAGAAAATCAAACCCAACAATTTATAAAAAGAATTATACACCACAATCAAGTGGGATTTATCCCTTTATGCAAGGCTGGCTCAACAGCTGAGAGATAATTAGTGTAATCCCTCACATTATTAGGCTAAGAAGACTATCATATGATCATTATCAATAGATGCCAAAAGAAAGTGACAAAACCCAATATATATCCATTCAATATAGAAGGAAAAACAAAAACAAAAAACTCTTAGTAAACTAGAAATAGAGCAAAACTCCCTCAGCTCAATAAAGAATATCTTAAAAAACCCAAATCCAAAACCAAACAACAAAAAACAAACAAATAAACCTCCCAAACCTACTGATAACATCATACTTAAGAAACTAACTTTCCCACTAAGATCAAAAACAAGGCTAGGATGTCCCTTGTTTCTACTCCTTTTCAACACTGTGCTAGCTAATGCAATAAGAGAAGGAAACCAAAGGTGTATTGATTGGGAAAAACAAAATAAAACTATGTTCACAGATAATATGATTGTCTATGTATAAAAAATTGACCAAATTAACAACTGAGTGTACCAAGATTGTAGGATAAAAAGTTAATATCCAGAGGCACCTGGGTGGCTCAGCTGGTTAAGCGCCTGATTTCACTCAGGTCATGAACTCACAGTTTGTGGGTTCCAGTCCTGCGTCGGGCTCTGTGCTAACAGCTCAGAGCCTGGAGCCTGCTTCTGATTCTGTGTCTCCCTCTCTCTCTCTGCTCCTCTTCTGCTCAGTTTCTCTCTCTCTCTCAAAAATTAATAAACATTAAAAAAAATTTAAAAAAAGTTAATATCCAAAAATCAATCTCTTTCTTATATACTAGCAATGAACAAGTGGATTTTAATATAAATACAACCCTGGACAGCTCAGTTGGTTAAGCATCTGTGATTTGACTTTAGCTCAGGTCATGGTCTCACAGTTCGTGAGTTTGAGCCTTGTGTCTGTACTGTCAGCACAGAGCCTGCTTGGGATTTTCCGTCTCCCTCTTTCTCTCTGCCCCTTCTCCACTCATTCTCTCTCTCTCTTTCTCTCTCTCTCTCTCTCAAATAAATACTAAAAAGTGAATATAAAATTAAATTAAGTAAATAAAATAAAATAAAATAAATACACTCAAACAATGCTTGACAAAGGAGTAAAAGTAATACAATGGAGCAAAGAAAGGTTTTTCACTAAATGATGCTGAAACAACTGGACATCCAAATGAAAAAAAAAAAAAGAATCTGGACATAGATCTTACACCCTCCACAAAAAATAATTCAACATGGATCATAAACCTAAATGTAAAATGCAAATCTATAAAACTTTGAGAAAATCAGGCACCTGGGTGACTCAATAGGTTAAGAATTTGACTCTTGATCTTGGCTCTGGTCATGATCTCATGGTTCATGTGTTTGAGTCTAGCATCAGGCTCTGCACTGACAGTGTGGAGCCTGCTTGGGATTCTCTCCCTCTCACTGTCTTGTCTGTCCCTCCCCTGCTCTCTCTTTCTCTCTCTCTCAAAATAAATAAATGAACATTAAGAAAATTTTTTTAAACTTTTAGAAAATCTAGGTGACCTTGGGTCTGATGATGACTTTTTAGTTATGACACCAAAGACAATCTAGCAAAGAAATAATTAATAAGCCAGGCTCCTGGTTATTTTTTTTTCATTCTTGCCTGTAATTGATGCTGCCAAAAGAATAAGACAAGCCACAAAATAGAAGAAAATATCTGAAAAAGGACTTGTATCAAAAATATACAAAGAACTCTTAAAACTCAACAATAAGAAAAAAAACCTGTTTAAAAAAATGGGCAAGACTCTGAACAGACATTTCATCCAAGAATATATACAGATGGCAAATAAGTATATGAAAAGATGTTCAACATAGTATGTCATTAAAGAATTGAGAATTAAAACAATGATGAGATATCAAAGGTATGTGTATATATATATCAGAATAGCCAATATTCAAAACACTGACCACAAAAATATTGATGAGGATGTGCAACATCAGAAACTCTCATTCACTGCTGGTGGAAATTCAAGATGGTATAGCCATTTTGGAAGACAGTTGGCAGTTTTTTTTTAAACTAAATATATTCTTACCATATGGTCCAGCAATTATGCTCCTTGGTACTTAACCAAACAAGCTGAAAACTTATATCCATGCAATCACCTCCACATGAATGTTTATAGCAGCTTTATTTATAATTGCCAAAACTAAAAACAACCAAGTTGTTCTTCAGTAGGTAAACTCCTAAATAAATTGTGACACATCTAAACAATGAAATATTCAGTGTTAAAAAGAAATGAGCTATCAAACCATAAAAAGACTTTAAGGTATTTTGATATTGGGGAAGCTGTGCATATTTGGAGGCAGCTATCATATGGAAAATTTCTGCAACTTCTGCTCAGTTTTCCTATGAACCTAAAACTCCTCTATAAAATGGAGTTTTAAGTTTTAAAAAAAGGTAGGGGAGATAAAATGGTACACTAGAGGGGTGCCTGTCTGGCTCAGTAACTAGAGTGTGTGACTCTTGTTCTTGGGGTTGTAGATTCAAGCCCCACACTGAATGTAGAGGTTACTTAAATAAATAAAATATTTTTAAAAAGGTACATTAGGAAACATCTGTTTAACAAAAAATACCACAAAAAGCCCAAGACATATGGAAAATAAATAGCAAAATAGTAGATGTAAATCCTACTTTATCAGTAATTATATTAAGTATAAATAAATTAAACATTCCAATTAAAAGGCAGAGATTGGCAGAACAGATTAAATCTATCATCTGTTTGCTGCCTGTAAGAAACATACTTTAATTTCAGAGACACAAATAGTCTGGAGGTAAAAGAATATAATATAGATCATGCAAATAGTAATCAAAAGAGAACTGTAGTAACTACACTATTATCAGACAAAACAAACTTTGGAATAAAAATTTTACTAGAGACAAAGAATACTACATAATAATAAAAGTGTCACTTCATCAAGAAGAGTAACAATTAGGGGCGCCTGGGTGGCTTAGTCGGTTAAGCGTCCGACTTTCGCTTAGGTCATGATCTCGCGGTTCGTGGGTTCGAGCCCCGTGTCGGGCTCTGTGCTGACAAACAGCTCAGAGCCTGGAGCCTGTTTCAGTCTGTGACTCCCTCTCTCTGACCCTCCCCTGCTCACACTGTCTCTCTCTCTCTCTCTCCTAGAAATAAATAAAAACATTTAAAAAAAAAAAAAGAAGAGTAACAATTATAAGCACATATACACCTAACATCATAACCCCAGAATACATGAAGCAAAAGTTCACAGTAATAGTTGGAAACTTCAATAATAGTTGGAACTTTCAATAATAGAAAGATCTGGGCAGAAGATTCTTAAGGGAATAGAAGACTTGAACAGCACTACAAACCAATAGGCATCCGCAGAGCAACCAATAACAAAAGGAAATTTAGGAAATTGCCAAATAAGAAAGGATGTTTAAAATGTATATTAAAATACTTTTGACTTTAATTTCTGAGAGTTTAAATTGAGTTTTAAATAGAGTATAAATAAAGAGATGCTTCTATTGAAATTAATTTAAAAAATATTAGTGGCCTTAATTTCTTTTTCTCCCTAGTGCTAATGTACCAAAAATACTCCTATATTTGAAATCTCTTTCATCATCACTCTTTAAAAGAAAGTATATCATCACCAATCACTTTACCCCTCCATTTCAGCCCTGATGGTTACATTAAAAGTCGTTTTGTAGATAAATTTTTTTTAGAAACTTAAAATTTCATTTAATGTTTATTTTATTTGGGGGGGCAGAGAGAGAGGGAGACACAGAATTTGAAGCAGGCTTCAGACTCTGAGCTGTCAGCACGTGAACCCAACGTGGGGCTTGAACCCATGAATCATGAGATCATGACTTGAGCTGAAGTCTGACACTTAACCGACTCAGCTACCCCTAAGCCCCTGCAGATAATTTTCTTTAAATTGTTGCTCAGTTGATCCAAGCCTATTATGTAAATTGAAAACTCAAAAAAGATATTCTAAATAGTCACTCTGCAAATTAAACTGTTAATTAAAAAGTAAGTGATTTTGTGAAAAATCAGCTCTGCAGATATTGGATTTGCCAATCTCTATAGTCATATAAGCTAATTACCTATAATAAGTATTTTATTTAAATATAATAAATAATAATATATAAAATATATATATTCCCAAAAAATGTAGGTGTTTTCACTACTCTAATAAGAAACACTCTTTCTACTAGAAGATTCTAGTCATTATAACTTACTAAATATTTATTATATATGTCTTCTAAACACTGTGGGGATTATAGCAATAAAGAGATTCAGATTCTGTTGTCAGCAACGTTGCAATCTATTAAGCAGTTGGTTCTCATAAGACAAGCACACAAATAATTTCAATTACATTCAAAATGTGATAAATGCAATGATTAAAGCATGAAAGAGTATAGTGATTCAAAAAGAGAATTGTTACATCCAATTAGAATACTTGGGAAAATGTCCTATAAAGTCATGGTTTGCAACCTTGACTGCTCATTATTATCACCCTGGTAGCTTTAGGAAACTCTGGTAACCAGACTTCACTGTAGACTAAATAAAGCAGAATATCTCAGGCAAGTGGCCTGAGCATCATGATATTTTAAATCTCCTAGGTGATTGCAATGTGCAGCCAAGTTAGAGAACCATTGCTATAAAGGATGGGGGTAGGAAGGAGTAAATAAAATTGAACAATGGGTAAGATTTTAATTGAAAGGAAGAAGATACTGAAGAACATGGAAGAATCTTCTCCTCATATGGATAATTATTTTCATTCTTCAAACCAGAGCTCAAGTATAACATTCTTTCAAAAGCTTTTAAAAACTTATCTCCACTGCTGCTGCTGTTGATAATAATAATAATAATAATAATAATAATAATGGTAATAAAAGCTAACACATTTTTATAGCCCTTGCTATATGACAAGTATCATTCTAAGCACTTTAAATATATTTCAATATTTAATCCTCCCCAAAACACTAGGAGATAGATATTATTATTACTCCCATTTTTCATCCGAGGAGGGTAAATAAGTTGGCAAGGTTATACAGCTAACAAGTGGCAGAATTGGAATTCAGAAAAAATGACTTCAAAATCCATGTTGAAACATGGCTAACAAGAGTTAGATATTCCTCATCAAGGCTCTTATGGAATCAATGCATATTTCAATCATACCATTAATCACATCATATTGTAAATTTTTACTAGATTTTCTCCTCAGCTAATCATTTATTCATTCATTCATCCATTCAATAAACAACTATTGGAAATGTGGTTGGTACTAGATACACAAAGTCATATATGTGATACTTTATCTGTTCAGAAGTTTTAGTCTAGAGGAGAGGTCAGCAAACTACAGTTCGCAGGCCAAATTCTTCCGGCCACTTGTTTTTATAAATACATGTTTTATTGAACCACAGCATGTCCATTGGTTTACAGATCACCTATAGCTTCTTACATGCTACAGCATCAGAGTGGAATGATTGTGACAGAGACCATCTGGTGGCAAAGTCTAAAATATCCACTATGTTTTTTTTTATTAAAAAAAAAAAAACTTTTGCCAACCCCTGGTTTAGGGAATAAGGCAAATAAGAAAATCATCAATGGGGGCACCTGGGTGGCTTAGCTGGTTGAACATCTGACTCTTGATTTTGGCTCAGGTCAGGATACCAGGGCTGTAGGATTGAGCTCCAAGTCAAGCTCAAGATTCTCTCTCTCTCCCTCTGCCACTCCCTCTTTCTTTCTCTAAAATAATTTTTAAAAATAAGAAAATCATCAATGACTATCCAATAAGTTACATGTAATTGGTAACCAAGATATTATGGGAATATAAAATATATCTAGAGTAGGTTATATATATATATACATATATATATAATGGAATATTATTCATTATTATGAATATTGGAATAATAAAATAATATTATTTTATTAATGAAATTATTATTGAAATATTATTATAATAAATTATTAATGAAATAATATTTTATTAATGAAATCTTACCATCTGCAACAACATGGATGGATCTAGAGAGTATAATGCTAAGTAAAATAAGTCAAAGAAAGACAAATCCTGTAAGACTTCACTCATATGTGGAGTTTCTCTTAACTATAGAGAATAACTGATGGTTACCATAGGGAAGGTGGGTAGGATACTGGGTGAAACAGAAGGGGATTAAGAGTAGACTTATCAAGATGAGCACTGAGTAATGAATAGAACTGCTGAATCACTAGATTGTACACCTGAAAGCATATAACATTGTATGTAAAAAAAATTCTAATTTTTTTCATCCACTTTCCTAGAGTGAAAAAAAAAATCTATCACTTTGTATTGTTTTCAATTGTATAGATGTATATATCTATTAACAATAGTTTTACAAATGTGAAATGGTTGCAATTTACTGTACCTGGAAAATTCATTGGCAGCTCAAACGGTTGTGGATGTTCACAACCCTCAATGGGCTCACAAATTTCAGCTATGATCTTCTTAATTTTGAGACCAATAATTTTAATTACTTCTCCTGTTGATAAACAGCATTCATTTCCAAACATTTCATAAATGGAACCTAAAAAAAGGAAGAGTTGAAAAACTTTTTAAAAAAAGAAATAAGGAAGAACAAAGTAGGAGTCTAAAGCCTTGTATAAAGTGTTTTTATTCAGTTCCTTTCCTAGCTACCTACTAAACAGGACTTTAATCAAGCTTGGCAAAGTGTACAGCATGTACTAAGAAAAATATTAGATTTTCACTTCATGCACTGGGCAAAGTATAAACAACCTTATTTTTGTTATTATTGTAAATTAGATTTATGGTTTCCTCAGCACCTTTAGCTCATCATTCCAAGGTCAAACTACAAACATGTCTTCCCTTGCAGGGATTTATGATCTATTTTTGCTGGGTCACAGAATTAGGTTCCTATGAATCAACAATGATCTAAGTATGTATTGCAAACAAGGTTGTATTACAACCCGAGATCCAAAGATAGAAGGTCTGTACACCAGAGCCTTATATTAAAAGCATCCAATCTATTTATTAACCTGTTTTTCTTCATCATTGTGAAAACAAGACTTTTTGTCCATTTTATCTCTTGATTTTTGACAAGCTGGGAACATCTCTTGATATCTTTATGGCAATAGGGGGCAGACCAGCCCAGATAAACTGAAAGCTTCACTTTAGTTCAGAATTTCAGTCTCTTTCCTAATAAACCTTTTATCATTGATACTAAAGTTAAGCTTTTCATCCATTTATTTTCCTTTTATATCTCTTGATGGAAGGAGAGTGAGCAGTGAAATAACCAGAACATCAACAAGAGGAAAGAGGAGAGGCAAAAATTCTGGGTAATCTACTCCAAGTAAAAAGGGAACAACTCAAGAACTACATCTCTGAGGCATTATTCTTTATACCTAAACAGTAAATGAAAGGCTGATGTAAAAAAACATTACAGAACTGTGGGGATTTAAACATCAGTTTTTCCCTACTTCCAATATGATGTATATCCTCTTTACTACACTAAAATGTGAACAATATGAGTACAAGGTTTCAGGTTCCTTTGTTTGCTTTCAGAATTCTTCTTTATAGAACCCCCTCCTCATAGTATCTTACCTGATATATAGCAGGCACTGAAAACATTTTTATAGCATCAATGGTTAACTTAAAAGTTATTAAGAGTGCTATCCAATCTAGCATTAAATGACTCTGCAATTGTATCGGAGTGTCAACAGGGAGTAGGGGCCCACTCAAATCAGAGTAATTTAAGGAGATTTTAACAAAGAGGCAATTTACACAGAGGCACAGACAGTTCTGGGCAACACAGGAAAATAAATATCCTGACCTCACTCTTCTCCCTCCATTTGATCCTCTGCCAGGGTACCCTGCTTTGGCCAAAGTCAGCCAGAAGCCAGAAGACAAGAGACCTGCTGATGCTGCCACAGAAGTCCGTCTCCAAGGTAGAGAGTGGAAATGAAAGTCCAGCACACCATCCTTCCTGCCCAGTATTTAATGAGCGCCATTTTTTGCAAATATGCTAGTATATCTGCTCCTCAAGTCCTGAGTAGATACTTTCATAACTCCCTCCTTTTCTCATACTATTCCCTTAACTATGTATGTGTTCAAAATGTTCATTAACTCTCACACATAGTGTTGTCAACTGTCTCATATCTTTTGTGGAACAACCGGAATAAATAATAAAATAGTACTAAATGTACAGGGACATTTTCCTCCAATGACCTCAGAACAGCTATTTTTTATGATCCTCATTTGGCACTTAATCATATACTAACATTTTATATCTTCAGTATTATCTCATCCTGTACTTACCTTTTTATGACTTTAGTTTGTATTACTCTCAATTCAAACTTCATGAATTGCATAACTATAACACATCCACCACCCTTCCTCATTCATTCAGCAAACTTTAATGAAAACCTACTATGTTTCAGGCATTGTGATTGGTGCTAGGTATCAGAGATAAAATGCATAACCTCTTCCTCCCAAGAAGCCCCATCTTGAAGCAAACAGAAAAGTAAACACATTGAAACTATTATGAGAAAATTATAACAGAAAACACAGCACATTGTGGGAGAATACTGGAAGCATTTAATTAAACAATTACAAGGCAAAGAGATTAGAGAAGGATTAGTGGAGGAGACAAGAGCTGAGCTGAGCTTTAAAGGAAGGAGCACAGATGCTGGGACAGGCAGAAGACACAGTATTGAAAAGGCATTGAGATGTGAAAGTGTTTGATATGTTCTGGAAATTTTAAGTAGTTTGTTATGTCTCAAATGTAAAGTAAGGAAGGGTAAGGAAAGGGAAGGAAGTCCAGATCATGCGGGATCTTTATGAGATTACCAATAAACAGAAAGGTCAAAATCTGATGCAACCTCAAAGTCAAAGAATCTAAATTTTTGGTTATCTGGGTCCAGGTACTGATATCAATTTGATGCGAGGTCATATATATCTAGAGGCTTGCTATCCAAAGTGCGGTCTACTGTCTTACCTAGGAGCTTGTTAGATTCTTGGCATGACCCCAGAACTCCTGAATCAGAACCTGCATCTTTAACAAGATCTCCAGATGACACATAAATACATTAACATTTGGAAAGCTGTGATCTAGGCCACAGCTGTATAACTGAAAAAAAGTCTTTGTTCTGAGACTGTTCCAAGTTAACCAGAAAGGGAAGGGCCTGCCACACAAAAGCATTTAGTGAAATTGAGCTGGAAGATGTTGTAAATGGGGACAGGGAAAAAGAAAGATTTTAAGTAGGGAAGTGACATGGTAAGATTTTTCTTTGTCACATGAAATAGAACATTAGTTGGAGTCCATTAGGCTTAATGCCGATGCAATGAGTGTCTACCTATAGATGTAATGTATACCCGACTGCCTGACTTGGAATGCTGTCTTTCTCTCAAAAGTTCCATTGGAATTCAAAACTAAAAGATGAATTTCTGTGAGATTATATACCAGTTCACAAGAATATAAGCCAGAGAATTCTAGGAGGAGAAAATTCTATGAGTATTAGTCACCACACAAAAAGCTTTTGACTCTTCAGGTCTCTTTCCAAGAACCACTCCTTTTGAAAGAAAAAAGAAGTGACTTCTTCCAGTGATATAAGGAAAAGAACCTCATGCAAATACTAATCTTTTATATTTACCTTATTTGTGACTTTCAATTTTCTCTAACCAAGAATGCTGTTAATTTATTTTTAATAAAGTGGTCACTGACGCACAACACTAAAAAGAAACATTATGTCCATGAAAGGTAGCAAGAGCATACAGCAAATCACAAATCCCTGAAACTTGAAGGGTTCCTGTACTCTTTACCATCAACATAATATCTCCTACACTGTATTTTTTCCTCAGTGAAAATATAAAATGGTTAATATTTAAAATAGCCAACTTTCATAATCTCAGAATGAGCACATATAACATATGCAATTGCCTTTTAAAAATTTGCTGAGATATGCCTGAACTATGTGTTTATGTATAATACAGATGTAGATATTAAAATAGTTTTCATTTCATTTTAACCATGACATATATTTTGAATATGCAAATCTCGAATCTATTAAATCTTTATAGACTGATTCTTTCCAAGTCAGAGCATATGTATTCAGGATAATGCCAAACATCAGAGGAAGCTGGAACAAAGCAGCCTGTTTTCAGTGATCAAACATCGCCCCTGAAGGCTGTAATGAAAGAACCATGTGCCTTTGAAATCACCTTTTCTGTAATGCTACTTTGCTCACTAAAAACGACACATTAATATCCTTTTATGAGCTCATCCCTTATTTGACAATCCATATAAGCAATGCTATGATCACATTGGAACAGCCAAAACAATTGGTTCAATAGATTTTCTTCCATTTCACATACAAAGGTAAAAGCGTGTAGCAGTCAGGGAGAAGGAAACTTACATTGTTTAGAGGCTATGTTTCCCTTTACTCAAGATGTACCCATTCCTTCCATTCCCCAGTTCCTTCCCCTGCCCTACCAGGTCATTCACTCACCCCTTTACCTCCTCATCAGCCTTTCAAACTTCAACAAAACCCAAAGATTCAGCTCATATTCATCATCTTCAAAGTTTTTCTTGATTCTCACACTTAGGTGAGAATTAATTCTCTCCTCTGTGCTCTAAAGCAGTTTGCATATATCTCCATTATAACCCCTATGTCATTAGTATCACAGCCCTTATGTGATTATTAACACAGCCTGCTATTGGATATTATCTTCTACCCACTGATATTATGTATGTTTTAGAATTAATCATGAGTCCCTACAGAAGCAATATCTCTTAACTATTTTTATACCTATCCTCACATTACACACAACTAGTAACACAGTTTTTGACACTTAGTAGATCCTTGGTGAATACTGAATTATATATAACTTAGCTTTACTGTAAAATGACAATAAATTATTGTGAATATAGTAGAAAGCATGATTAACCACCATATCATTTGATACATTTAATATCAACCGTAAAAGCATATGTGAGATTAGCGAGACAAGGCATATTAGGATGGGTAATTCTATAATATGAATCTCTTACTCATTAAGTTTCCCATTGTACCATTAAGTTTACTATCTTTATATTGCTGAACTTGAAGCTGGTGCTCATGAAATAATCTGAGACAGATGTAGAGTTAAGAAATTATATCTGCAAAGTTTGACTGATACTGTATGACAGTGTATATAGAGCCATGTCAGATTGGGATTGCCAGTGAAGATGTGTTTTTACTCCTCATAAACAGGTGTGATTATTTTTTCTTCACCCAAGAATAGTACAAATTACCAAGAAGAATCATTCCCGTAGAGGAAACATGTAAATATTAAATAATTTTATTAACAATGTCATCCCTAGACTTGGTGGTTGATAAGGCATTCATTAGAGTGATAAATTCAATTTTCTAAATTAATCTCTAGACAGTTTACTGTGGACATAAAGCTTGAAGTGGCCTATGGCTGTAACAGACATTTACATAGCCAGTCTTCCATAAAAAGTCCATCTCCATCCCCTGTAAAGCAGAGACAAAATTACTCCCACCATATGAAGAATATGCCTAAAAATAGATAGATGAACATGATATTGGAATGCAATATGGAAATAAG
Source organism: Crocuta crocuta (assembly GCF_008692635.1). Lineage (NCBI taxonomy): Eukaryota > Metazoa > Chordata > Mammalia > Carnivora > Hyaenidae > Crocuta > Crocuta crocuta. The sequence continues at coordinate 1,090,292 of NW_027530851.1, read as the reverse complement.
AAGGCATGAAACAGTAAGCTTGCAGTTTTACTAGGGTTGGATTCTACCAGTTGACACTGGATATACCAGAGAGAGTATATAAATTTGAGCATTGACAGGGAATGATCTTGAAAGGTCATACAGACTCCCTTACCCTGTTACCAAAATATCAATATAAAGAAGGCAAAACTTTGGCATCAGGTAGTAAGAAAAATGATGGCCACACTAAGAAAAATTAAAGTATAATCTCTCACATCTCTATAAATATGGGGTTCTTCTTGTGAGATGGGCATTTAAGTGTTATTCAGAAAGTTCAAGCTTAAGGACAGGAATATGCTAGAACCTATAGTGAATGTTGGTGAGCCTTTAGAAGTATAAACATGGAGCCCAACTATATAAAGAGCACAAATGTCCATTGACTGATGAATGGCTAAAGAAGATGTGGTATATATAAAAATGGAATATTGTCCAGCCATCAGAAAAAATGAAATCTTGCCATTTGCAACAGTGTGAATGGAGCTAGAGTGTACTATGCTAAGTGAAATAAGTTAGTCAGAGAATGACAAATACCATATGACTTCACTCATATGTGGAATTTAGGACACAAAACAGATGAACTACAGGAACAAAAAAAAAGGGAGTGAAAAAAAAAACATAAGAGGCTCTTAATGATATAGAACAAACTAAAGATTGATGGAGGGAGGTGGGTAAGGGGTGAGCTCAATGGCTGATGGGTATTAAGGAGGGCACTTGCCATAATGAACACTGCGTGTTATACATAAGTGATGAATTACTAAATGCTATTCCCAAAACCAATATTGCACTATATGTTAACTAACTAGAACATAAAAATTTGGCTGAAAGCTAAGAGACAGAGAGAGAGAGAGAGAGAGATTGAAAGAAGTATAAACATGGAAAAGCAATGAAAGCCGCAATAGGTTAGAAAGGCTGAAGTCTGAGAGCCAATATAGCAGATTGAAATAGTAGTGAGGCCAGAAACCAGAAAATGTTCACTTTTCAACCACTCTGTGTTACGTGTGTGACATTTAAAAAACTAAGTTTTAGGGGCCCCTGGGTGGTTCAGTCGGTTAAGCGTCCAACTTCACCTCAGGTCAAGATCTCGCAGTTTTGCCAGTTTGACCCCCCTGTCGGGCTCTGTGCTGATAGCCAAGAGCCTAGAACCTGCTTTGGATTCTCGATCTCCCTCTCTCTCCGCTCTCCACTGCTCACACTCTGTCCCTCTCTCTCTCAAAAATAAATAAACATTAAAAAATTTTTAGATAAGTTTTAGTGGTTGAAGAACAAAAACTCATGGTTTCACCCAAGTTTTAACCCTCAAAATAATATCATAAATAGTATTACAATTTTTACATGAACAATGTAGCACTGGAAGTTGGTTTATTATTCTAGGAAGAACTTGGTTTCAAGAACACTTTACATACTTTAATAAAATTGCCTATGTTTTATATCCTAAATATTAAAGCTACTATAGACTTCTATAGCCATCTAAAACAATAAACCTGTTCTCTTCATCTCATTTAATGAATATAAATATACTGATTGAATTGATTATACATGGGCTCCAATGCAATGAATATGTTCATTCAACGCATAAAAATTAAGCTCTACTGTATTATAAATTTTCCTTAAGTTCATTAGCATTGAACACTTCATTAAGTATTCTGCTTATGAAATATGGTTGAGAAATTGAGAATAAAGGTTTAGAAGTTTTGTAAGAATTTTGAAGCTATTTAGATATGCTTACATTTTCTATGTCTTTAGTTTTTTAATTTTACTTTTATAATACTTCATTTATACTGCATTTTTAAATAAAAAGTACCAGCCAACAATGGACTGGGAAAGCAAGAGAAATTGGTCCTTCACTACAGCAGGTTGACTCTAAACTATTAGGTACACATGTATGACCACAGACAATGCAGGGAACCAGGAAATGGTCTTAGGGAGTTAGAAAGTTAGAGTGAAATCTGAGCACACTGGCAAAAGGAAAGTTTTAAATGAATATACTAAGTCTTAACCGGTATTATTAACTCATCTATCTTAATGTCACCAGCAGCCTGAGTGCCCTGACTAAAAAACACAGGAATTTTAATCAACTTGACAGTAGTAGCTCTAATTGAAAATTATTACATTGGCATTCTAATTTGTACATTATACTCTTCTGACTGCATGAGGCAGTGCTTGAACCTAATTGACCCTGGAATTTTGAGTTTTTGGAACTACACAGCTAAGATCCAAAGCCATGAGCAGGTAAAGTCCCCTCGGAGATGAATTCCATGAGTTCTATCTAATTAGAGTGCCAAGTATTCTGCATGACAGACATGGCAAATATCTAGACTATATTCTACCATTTTCCTCTCCCAGCACTAATCACCCATGGCATATTTCCAGCTGAATCCCAACGAAGCTTAATAATCCACTTCAGCATAAAGTTCCAGGTGACCATCCATCAACTGAAGGTAGCGTGCCAGGTGTGAAATATTTGCAGTCCAGTCCTGCACTGAGACTCATCTTGTTTTAAGTCTCCTTGGCTGATATTTATTTGTTAGTTTGCTTGTTTATATTTTTAAAGATTTTTAATCCTCAGATTGAGCTAATTTACTCCCAAAGGTTTAGTGACAAGAAATCTGGCAGAAGAATACAGACTCCCTGAATCTATCATTTTTTCCAGGGCAGCTGTCTGAATTGAGGCATAAAACACTTAACTTGATAACAATCACAGCTTCGTATAGCCGGATGGCAGCCATAGGATGAATTTCAATTTCATTTACATCTCTAAGCACAGTGCTGTTAATTCTAATGATCTCTTGAATCACTGAGTTTCGGTGTCAAACAGGAGCTTAAATACCATCTAATCCTACCTACATTATTACAATGACTGAGTCTCTATACAGTATCTCTACCAAGTAGTTGTCCAAACTATAGTTGAACACTTCCACTGATTGAATTCCAAGTATTTCAAGGTAAATTACTCCATTTTTGAGCAATTCTCACTGTTAAAAACCTCCACATTTTATTAAGTGCAATATGTGTTCCTATACGATATACAGAATAGAACTATTTTTAGCCATTGGAATCATACAGAAAACAACCATTTAATTCTTCTTGATGGCAGCCTTAAAATGTTTGAAGATAGCTGTCACAGTTATCCTTTCTAACAAATCAATCTGTCAAATAACTGAAATATGTTCAGGGCCACTCCTTACAGTATAAGTTGCCCCATTATAAAACTATATATAGTGCAACTTACATGAACGTGAATGGCATTCTCTGAGTTGTATAACATGGTATCATGCTTCTCAAAAAGTGTGCCCTTGAGTGTTTCAGGGAGGGTCAATAGTGCCTACTGAGGAGGTCTTTCTTCGTCTTTTTTGTTTTAAGTTTATATTGAGAGAGAGAGAGAGATTGCGCAGATGTGCACATGTATGAGTGGGGGAGGGGCAGAGAGAAAGAGAATCCCAAGCAGGCTCTGAACTCAGCATAGAGTCCAACATGGGGCGAGAACTCATGACCGGAGAGATCATGACCTGAGCCTAAATCTAGGCAGGCACTTAGCCGACTAAGCCACCTAGGCACCCCCCAAAGAAAATTTCTTGCCATGAAACTAAAAATCTTTGTATGAAGAATAAGGCAGCCATTTCACACTGGCAATATTTAGCTCTGCCAACCAGTAAGTCAAAGTAATTTTTATAGAAGAGAAAGTAAAAATGTCCTAAGGCTGAGTAGTAAATTTAAGGAAATAATACATCATCAGTAACTGGATTTTTCCTCTGCATTTCTTCCACCACTAAAGCCAAGACATGAAGTTTATTTCCCAAGTCAAGGAGAGAGTTTTGTCAGTATTTAGTTCTTAGATTCAAAGAATTTATCAATACTTGGGGAGATAATAATCCTGAAAAAGTAGACTTTATTAGAGGGGGAAAAATGTCTTTTTCACAACTGCCAAAATCTTTTTATGTGAGTGTAAGAATCTAGTAATGGAATATTATCATATAGTAGATTGTAGACAGGGGAGACTCAGTGCATGACATAAAGGAAATGCCTGTCCAATTGCAAAAGAATTAGGATTTTTAAAAATTCCAATGATGAAAAAAACCCAATATTCTATTTTTTGTTTTCAAAATTTGTTCTTTGTGCCATACCAGGAAAAAATTAGTTCTGTAAATCAGAGCTTTTGATTTACAAGAGCTGTTTCTTACTGAGAGAAGTAAAAGCCCGGTCCTGAAGAGGAAGATCATAGAATCTATACTCTGAAGTTAGTTTGTAAAGAGAATAGAGGAATCCCAGGCTATCTTTTGGGAGGCCAGCTGGGAAGGAGAGAGGTGAATTCAATGGAGAGTCATCTTGAATAAGATTAGTTGGGGAGAGATACAGAGACTGCCATAAGTAGCCCTCCTAGTGTCTATGATCAACTCCAGGAATCTGTGACTGCAGTCTGGGACAAATGACCTTTCTAATAAACACTAAATTAACATGAAAAAACAAGCTTACTTTCTCAGCTCCTCACTTCTGTCTTTTAAGGGCCTCTTTCAATAGCTGCCTAAATGTCCACCTTCAGGTTTGATGACTTACCAGAAGGACTCAGAGAATTCAGAAGAGCTGTTATACTTACACTTACAGTTTATTGTAAAGAAATGATACAGATCAGCAGAAGACAAGGTTCCAGTTGTCCTTTCTCACTGGAGTCACATGCATAGAATTTAATTCTACCAAAAATGGTGAATGACAACATAAATAAATTATTGTCAACCAGGGAAGTTCACTTGAGCCTTGGTGTACAGGGATTATATTAGAGGTTAGTCACATAGTCATGGAGCATCCATATGACTGACCTTAATTATTCAACATTTAGCAACCCCCCCCAGAGGTCAAACTAATACAGCATGATCCAGAGCCCCAGGCAAATAAGAACTGACATTTACCATAAGTCACATCATAATCATAGGCTATCTAGACTGGCCCAAGTTCTAAAGTATACACTCTTATCAGGCAGGATATTCAGAAAGAGCCAGTCAAAGGCCAATCTTTTCTTTAGATTGTGCAGTTTGAAAACTCAAAGACTGCTGAGTTAACCCTTTACTATACACCATGTGTCAAGATTTTGTTGAAGCTTGTCAGAAGTTGTCCAAGACTTGTAAAGAGCAAAAACAAATAACAGCTGTCCTTTTAGTGGAGAGCTGAATATCATCTAACAGACTTTTTAGAAACTGTCTGATTCTATAGAGATACGCAGCTTTGAATATCATTACATTGGCTTAAGGAAACTGATGGAGAGTGGATGATACTTAACCATAGCAATGCAAATGATTATTTTCCATTGAAATAAAAATAGATTTTTCCATTATACATAAAATTGACCTATGCCATGTACAAAAGATAACCCTAAATATTGCATATTCAAGGATGATAATCAGGTTTGAGCACTGGAAAGTTTATTTCAGCATTTCTGGTTGTATTTTTGCATATGTGTATGTGTGTATTTGAAGTGGTTTTAATATCTCGCTGGTTCTCTGATTTAGTGAGTTTAATAAGGTCTTTCATGTGTTCCTTTTATGTTTATATGGGAGTGATGTTTTTATCTTTGTGAAAAATTTTACTCTATCCGTCTTACATTAGTTGCACAGGGTCTACTTCTTTTCAATATGTCTACTTGTTTGTAATGGAGAGTGGGATCCCTGATTCCCAGAAGTGCATTGATAATATGATAAGCAGATTCAGTGTCTACATTTGGGTGGAAATGTAAAGTGTTGAAACTCACTACCCTTACATATGTAAAGTGTTGTATACGACTTATACTGTAGATTTCCTTTTTTGTTTTTGTCTGTTTGTTTGCCTGTTTTCCCTTCCCTGTTTTCTGATTTACTGAAGAATTTTTTAAAAATAATTGATAGGTAAAGAGAGAAGATCTCTATTGTCCTCAAAATATATTAAATGTACTCAAATCCTTCTATCATGTGTAATATTCGTTATAAGGTACCTATGTAAAATGTCTATAGTTTTATTCAGGGAATAAATTTTTTTAATTTTTATTTTAATTCCAGTTAGTAACCTACAGTGTTATATTAGTTTCATGTGTATAATATAGTAGTTCAAAACTTCCATACATCACCCTGTGCTCATCTTGACAAGTGCACTCCTTAATTTCCATCAACCTATTTGACCCATCCCCCCACCCTCCTCTACTCTGCTAACCGTCCGTTTGTTTTGTATAATTAAAAGTCTGTTTGTTGATTTGTCTCTCTATTTTTCCTCTTTGCTTATTTGTAAAAATTTTAAAATAAACACTGATTAAAATCATTATATAGTTATGTGACTTAATAACATAATTTATTTTTGCAGATCAAGTAATTTTTCTTATAAGCCTTTTCCCATTAAAACAAGTCTGCAACAGATAAAATTTCAATATCATTTTAAGAATGATGTTTTTTAATTTTATGTTTGAAAGAATCAGATTGAGAAATTTCAAAACACAATAAAATTCTAAAGTTCATTTTAAATATTAAATCACCCTATTTAAAGAGCTCACTGTCCTCATAATTCTATAAAGTTTTGAAAACAGTGAAAGTTTCATATCGAATTGAGCTAACAGGTATAATATTTAAAGAACTCCCAGTACTCAATCTTATAATCAGTAAAAATCATCTAATGAGATCCTACACAATTCAGAGCATAATACCAGAAACTAAAAATACAAAAAGTCGACCAACCAGCCAAACAAAAACAAAAGATCATTTTTCTTTGGGAAGTTTACATGTTAGGTCACTGGAAATTGAAGACACACACAAATAGTAAAGAACGAAAACAAGTAAACTAGTAGACACGTAGAACTGGCTAAACCTACTAAAGTTTTCTGATATTTAATAGAACTGATAGTAGCCAGAAAAAAGGGGGGGAGGTTATTATTCTATAGAAAAGAAAATTTGAGTACTCCTTTCTGAAGCTGTTTCTTTTGGGCAGAAAAAAGCATGAACTCCTTTAGTTATACAAACCATTGTTCTTGGAAAATCTGTAAGTCAACCAGTGACTTGAATGCAACTGTGCTTAGCCAAATGATTTCTCTGTAATATTAATTGATGTGTTTGAGCCAAAACTCTTTCTCTACACTGAGAAACAAAATAATGAAGGGTTGTGAACCCATCCCCAAGAAGCTGAATTCAGCTGCTGAAACAAATCACAACAACAGTTGTTTAACAAACAAGCAAGTATCTATTTCTACACAGCGGAAACCTTCCTTATCACAAAAAAGGAGAGAGTAGATACAATTAAGAGGACAGTTAACAGACTCTCGTCCAAAAGGTAAGGGAGAGGTATGTATATTTCATGAGTTAAATTAAGCTGCACTATGTCTGTAAATCTTACATTACAGAGGTCAGGGACATATATTTTTCTTTGAAATACCAAAGCCTGTTGTTGAGGTGAGACTGCAGGATGGAATTTCAGGGCTGATCTTTATCTCTGCCAGGGAGATACAATTATCAAACCCACACAGACAAAGGCACCAATGCAAGCATAAAATTTCTCAATCCATTTATTCCTAGGCATTTAACTAGGTAAAATTACAGATAAGAGTGCCACTCTAGAGTCAGGTTCAAATCCAGGACTCAGATTTAATAGATGTATGACCTCAGGGAATACCTTCAACTGTAAAATGGAGATAGTGCCTCAGTTTCCTTACCTTTAAAATGATACTATTAATCTTACTTTAAATAGTTACTTTGAGGATCAAAGAAGGTAATTTTAAATGCATATGGACCAGCACCTGGCATCGATTAAGGGCTTACTAAATATTAGCCATCATTGATGTCATCGTTATTATTGCATATGATGGTAAGACTGAATAAATTAGTATATGTTATAGTATTGTAAGCTGGTGTGATTTTCTTGGTCAACATGACAGATAAGTGGGTTCTTATGGATGAGGGTGGGTTTTCCCTAAATTAAAAAAAAAGATATTTTCTATGTCAATTATCCTAAGAAAGGAAGATTATGGAAAATAGAAACTTGAGAATGGCAATGAACTTTATTCCCGGCTTGTACCAATGAAATTTGGTATGCCACGAATGGGTTACAAGGGTGCCGACATACTGAACCCCTCATTCTTTGAAGTAACCAACTGAGGTGGTTCTGGGATGACTGGTGGCCTTGGATGGTAACCTCTGGCTGTAGGTTGCCTTGTCTATTTACCACACGTGCCAAACAAGTACTCCTATTATGTATATGTGTCTGACATAATTTAAAGAGTTGGGAGGAAAGGTCTAGGAACACTCCTAGTGAAAAAGATAAATCTTTTCTTTCATATGGAAGTTGGCTGAGAAGTAACTGTTATACTAGGAAAGGTTACAGCTCTATAGCCATTCAGAAAGCCACCCTGAATGACACTTTGTGTGCTTATCAAATTATTCTTTCTTTTTCATTTTTAAATCTACTCAACAAATAAACTGAACGCATGCAATGTGCCAAACAGAAGAACTATGTTAAATACTACTGATATAATGGCAAGTGGGCTCAACCTTCATGAAAATTTTAATACATTGGAATAAGAGATATTAGTCAAAAAATCATACAAATATATGATTACACAATGATAATTACTATGAAAGAAAATTGCATGAAGGGAGAAAGGAACTGGGCTGCTGGGCTCTGAGAATAGCAAATCCATACTATATTTACTTATTAAGTCATTCAACAAACATTTATTGAGTATCAAGCATACTAATCACAAGGTTACAGTGAAGACTTATTTTCCTAACCTCACATATGCCAGTCTTAAAGGTGAAGAAGCTGGCAGCCTAGAAATGCCAATGGCTACAAACAAAAACAAAAGCTCCAACAAATCCTATTCTCTCTAGCTAAAGAATAAGGAAAGGAACAGACTAGTAAGAAAAACTTTTAACATCACCACTTTACCACATTAGAGAATTTGGCTCAGTACCAGGAAAGGATGAGTGGAGACCTTCAAATCCCACCCTTGATGAGTATAATTAGACACTCACCCACCCATTGCTGGGGTGGTGTCAAAAAAGGCAGAGTTGAAATGGGACTTACATTTTTGTGAGCCAGTAATAAGCTCCCACTCCTGTCAGGGAAACCAGGTAGAAACAGTCTGGACTTTCATTCTCACCCAGAAATACTCAGGTGCCCTATCCCCTTCCCACTGGGCTGGTGTCAGATGTCTAGTGAAAAATTAAGACTTTCGCCACTGTCCAATGTAATGAGGCACCTCCCCACCATAAGGCCATGTGAGTGATAGTAATGAGGCTGTACCATACCTCCCATCAAGAGTGATGTTGGTGAAGGCCTAATGAGAAGCCATTATTCCCGCTCTGGCACACAATAAGAAGGATCCTTTCCCTTTCAAGTGTCAACAGAGGATAAAGGGGGAGCCTGAACTTATAACCCCACCTGGCAATAATGAAGCAGTGCACACCATCCCCTGAAGAAACAATAATCAGAAACAAAACAGAAAACTAAAAACATAATGGTAGACTTGAGCCTTGATATATCAGTGGTAACATTAAATGTAAATGGTCTACATATATCAACAAAAAGACAGACATTGACAGAGTGAATTCAGAAACATGATCTGATTATTTGCTATCTACAAGAGATTCACTTCAGATATAATAATATAGGCAGGTTGAAGAAAATGGATGAAAAAGATAGATAATGCAAAACGTTTATCAAAGGAAAACAGAAGTTGCCATATCATCAAAAGGGATGGCAAACCTCAAAGCAAAGAAAATTACAAGGGATAGAGAGAGACATTACATAATGATAAAAGGGTCAATCTAACAGGAAGATATATCAATCCTAAATGTATATATGCAAATAACAGTTACAAAATATGTAAAGTAAAAACTGATATAACTGAAAGGAGAAATAGATAAATCGACAATTATTGTTGGAGACTTCAACATCCATCTCTCAACAATTGATAGACATACTAGACAGATTATCTTTAAGGATAGAGAAGGACAACAGGATCTAATAATCTACATTTATGGAACACTATACCTAACGACAGCAAATACATACTGTTTTCAAGTGTGCACCAGAGTATATACCAAGATATCCTGTGCCATAAAAAAATCCCAACAACTTTAAAGAACTGAGTCATAGTATTCTTTGGCCACAATGAATTAAAAATCAGTAACAGAAAGATAACAGGAAATTCTCCAAACACTTGAAAACTAAAAGCCATATAATCTGTGGACAAGAAAAAATTATAAAAATGCTTAACAGATTAATGGTTGAAAGGGGTTAAGAAAGGGATCAGGAAAGTGAGAAGGAAGTAGGTGTAGCTATAAAAGGACAACGTGAGGGGCACCTGAGTGGCTCAGTTGGTTAAGCGTCTGACTTGGGCTCTGGTCATGATCTCACACTTGGTGAGCTTGAGCCCCATATCCGGCTTTCTGCTGTCAGCACAGAGCCCACTTCAGATCCTCTGTGTCCCTTTCTCTGGCTCCCTCCCCTGCTGGTGTACACTCTCTCTCCCAAAAATAAACATTTAAAAACGGGGGCAACATGAGTGATGAGATGATAGAAGTGTTCTGTATAATGAATAGATCAATATCAACATCCTTGCTGTGATCATGTACAATCATTTTGTAAAGATGTCACAACTGAGGGAAACTATGAAGGACACATGGGATCTCTGTATTATTGCTTATATTTGCATCTGAATCCTCAATAACCTCAAAATACAGGGTTTAACTTAACTCAGTGTGTGTGTGTGTTTACAATCTCAAAATAGTTCAATTTGAGTGTGTGTGTGTGTGCGCGCACACGTGCATGTGTGCACTATGCGTGTGCTGCTGTGCAACTTTCCACATCAGTGCCAAACTGAGAAAGCCTCAGACACAGAAACACATTCAGTGAAGATGAAGTAGTAGAAGCAGCCTGAAGAAAATGTATAACCACAAAACTGCAGCAAGTGCTTAGGAGAGTCATGATAGCAGACAGAGGCAGAGGCCGTGGGTTATATTAATATTGGAGAGCATGTGGGCCTCTTTCACCTTTGGAGCCCCTCAGAAACTCCAGAGCAGCACTCTCCAACAGAACTTTCTACAATGATGGACATATTATAATTTGAGTTGTCCAACGCTGCAGCTAATAGCCACACGAAGCTCAAATGAAACTAATGTAACTGAGGAACTCAATTTTTAAATGTACTTACTTTACTTATTTTAAATTTATTTTTTTAATGTTTTACTTATTTCTGAGAGAGAGAGAGAATGCAGGGGAGGGTCAGAGAGAGAGGGAAACACAGAATCTGAAACAGGTTTCAGGCTCTGAGCTAGGTGTCAGCCCAGAGCCCGACGCAAGGCTCGAACCCACGAACCCTGAGATCATGACCTGAGCCAAAGTGGGATGCTTAACTGACTGAGCCACCCAGGTGCCCCTACTTATTTTAAATTTAAATAGCCACATACAGCTAACGACTACTATATGAAACAGAATTTTCTTTTTCTACTAAAAAAAAAAAAAGGTGGGGGGAGAGACTTAAATGAGAGCCTAGATTTTGTTACGGGTGAAGTGCTTCAGAGCTTTGATAACTTGGGCATCCTTGTAGCACCTCGATTGTCCTCTCTGGTTAATGACATCAGCAACAAACAAAGTACAATCTCTTATATATGTAATAGTTAATATGTGATTATTGCCAAAAGGAGTCAATGTGGATGGCTAGGTTATTAATGATGATAGAAAGGGCACTCCAGAAAGTAAAAATATCACTTTTCAGATTTAAGTCAGCATGTGTTAGAAGATTATCTGACATCGAGTATCTTTCCAAGATGATCTGATTACAAAACAAAAACTCAGTAGTTGGAGAAAACTTAACAGTAGATTTGAAAGATTTGAACTGCAGGCAGTACAGTGTTATTGCACTAAGAAAGTTCTCACAGGGTCACAGGACAGGGGCCACCGGATGAGAGCCTGAAATCGAATGGCGGCTGCAAACCTGAAATGGACCTCCATGAACTCGCAAAAGTAAGGGAGAAAAATGAGACCAAAATAACTTCCAGACTGCGAAGCTGGGGCACTGAGAGAATGATGGGTGCTGACAAAAAGACAAAAATGGGAAAGGAACAAGGAGCTCAGGTCTTGATACACTGTTTCTATTGCCCAATGATTATCCTCCGGTAAAGACGGTCCTATCTAGTGCCTCTTAAACAACAGTTTGCCGATGGGCTGCACAAAAATTAATTGGGAAGAATTTAAAAATCCAGATTCTTGGGCTATATTCCAGAAATTCTAAATCTGGTTTTCCAGGGTGGAACCCAGGAATATGTAATTATGTTAAAAGTTCTCTAATAGATTCCAAAGTTTACTTAGGTTTGAGAAATACTATTACAAATTGCTAACTAGTTACAGGGAAATCAGGACTACAGATGTCAGCCTGGGAAATCATACAAATTTAGGACTTACATAAAACTGTAAGAGAAAAATCAAAACAAAAGCAACTCTAAGGAGAGCTCTCCACTGACAGCTAGAAGAATAGAGCATCTGGGACATGTGTGAAGATAAATGTTTAATATTACTATCATGTGCATGTAATTTATTTCAAACTTCAGCTTAGACAGTGAAATACATATGTGTGCAGTCATTAGTTTTAACCTACAGACCCCCTGGGGAAGAGATGAGGTAAATGTTAACATTTTAAGTACAACTATCAGAAGCACAAACCCAAGGTGACTAGTTAATATACAAAAGATTAATCAAAAGTCCATATTCTTTAAACAATTACCACAGGTCTCACCTACATGTATCTCCTATTAACACAGAACTTTCTTAATTACCATAATGAATATCATTAGTAAGACTGCTTCATTGGTGAAAGGATGTTCAAGATGTGTTGATTAATTCCAAAGGTAACATAGGCATGTCTGTTCTTGCAAAAGGGTATAAGAATCTAGTAAGTTCAATATAGGCCCTATGTTGCACAGCCCTGGTTCAGCGGCTGAGTCAAAGTCGTTCTGACATTAACTAGAAAGGTAGCTGGACTCCAGTTCTGGAATATTGCTGAAGTCTCTAATGAACCTTTTCTGCAAAGTGCTATCAGAGCTTATAAAAAAGACAAACTGCTGGGACTACATCAAGCTGACTCTCAGGTCATATAACTGTTTTTATGCCTGATTGCAAATAAGTGTTTCACATTTGGCAACATTTGATCTAAGGTTTTCTTTTATTGTATGAGAATCGTGTGTTTCGAAGGCAACCCACATCTAACAAACATAACCTAATAATGGTGAGCGACCAAATCAATTCTGGTCAGTTTGCAACAAAAGTCACATTCTCCAGCAAGTTTGACATGATTTTTTAAAAATTCTCATTATAGGATGAAATTAATATTCATCAATGGGTTACTTCAATAATTGGAGCTGCTGAATTTTAACTGAGCAGTGAGCCTGTGGTTTTTTAAAAAACATGATGTTTTCTTAATAATTCTTTTTTTTGTATTCAAAGGAATATAAATTAGAAAAGCAATCAGCATGAAGCCCAACAGTAAAAAATACAATGCTACAGGTCACTTGTTAGATGAATGGCAACTATCAGTAGTTAATTTTACTGTCAAATTTTTAATGAGAATTTGCAAATGAATGGCTTAGTATTCCAAGTAAGAAGAAAATGTTCTTAATAGCAGAAATTACAATTTCTATTCTTACTTCTATCTTCAGTGGTTACTTCTATCACTCATTTAAGCTTAAAGCATGTATTACAATAACAAGAAGTTTATTAAATGTCAGCTTAAAAAACGTCTTCTTTAAGATAATGTTATCTAGATACTGGAAAAAAGTTCTTTTAAGTATATCATCTGAAAATTCAGATGGTCTAACAGTTTACAGAAACTATCAATTCATGAGTGACCGCATAACCTGATGAGCATATGTTACTATAGAGTTTGTCATGACATGGAATTTATTGCACAAAAACACAACTTTGGACAGGTCTCTGACTATAAAATAAGGTTAGTTTTGTTGCTCTAGGATGGTGCCTCCTTCTAAAAACAGTAGGTTTACTAGAAGTGTAGAAAATTACTTTTTTTTTTTAGGGGCGCCTGGGTGGCTTAGTCGGTTAAGCGTTGGACTTTCGCTTAGGTCATGATCTCGCGGTTCGTGGGTTCGAGCCCCGCGTCGGGCTCTGTGCTGACTGCCAGCTCAGAGCCTGGAGCCTGTTTCAGTCTGTGTCTCCCTCTCTCTCTGACCCTCCCCTGCTCACGCTGTCTCTCTCTCTCTCTCCTAGAAATAAATAAAACATTTAAAAAAAGATTAAAAAAAAGAAAATTACTTTTTTTAAAAAATGGACGCATTATTCAGGGGCGGTGTGGGGGGGGGCATACGGAGAGAAAATGGATTCTTAGGTCTCTTAGGGAGGGAGGGTGAGTAAGCGGCTTCTGCCATTGCTGCTCTGCGGCCCTGGGAGAGGCCTGGGGGCGGGAGCGCGGCGGCAGAAGGGCGGGCGGTGGCTTCTAGTCCCCACCGCCTCCGGCTGGTATTTGTGGAGCTGGCGTTGCCCGCTCCCGTTTCGACCTGACGTGTCTCGCTGAGCTCGTCTTCCAGAATTTACAGCCCGCCCTCCCCAGGGGCTGATCTTCTGCCTCACACTTTCTCGACGGGGCTGCCTGCGTGAATCCACCTCGTGGGCTCCGAATCTACGCGCGAACCCGGAGCCCACTCCCGTCCCAACACCCGCCGGGTCTAAGCCAATCACTAGGGCCACAGCCACGTTGTTCTCCTGAGTTTTTTAAAAAAAAATAATGCAACGCCTGTATAGTTCATCTGGATTTTTTTTCCCCTGGTGTCATCTCCATTATTATTCCCTTAATTAATTATCTGTCCTTTATTCGAAAGAAAAACTTGATGGCAGCGGGTTTTATTTTATCGCTCCCCCCACCCTGCCCCATCTTGTTTTACTGCAGTACATAATAGGTACTCAAAGGATGTTACAGTTAAAGAGCATCTGTAAATGTATCCAATCTCATCTGGCTGATGTACAAAACGGAATGGAAGGGAGGCAGGGAGGATGGCAAGAGTAAGGGCTAGCCTGTTTCTGACCTAAGTTCAAATTTCCATTATTGTCAAGATTCTATAGATTCTGTTAACATGCTCAATAGTTGCTGATTTTTTTTAACTTCTTTAATAAATACATACACTGCATTTAAATAGGAATATATTTAAATTAGTAACTATGTTATTATTTTTCAAAAGCAGAGTGGTCTTTGCCAATGAATAGTTAATTCAAAACTCAAAGGATTTGATTTCAGGAGTTCTGGAAGAAATAGTTTAAACATGTTTTAGGCTTTTCCTGACGTCAAATAGGGAAGTAAAAAAAAATGTTCTTGGGCTTGTGGTTAGAATTCACACGTTGTTTACAGGTCAGGTGTTCTTTTCCTAACTGACACAAATGCTGAATCACTAAAACCAACCCTTCTAACCAAGAGTCAAGCTCCTTAGATTTAATCACTGTTTATAAGAATCAAAAAATTGGCTAGCCAACCTCATTACATACATTAGCAGAAAACTTGCTCCATTTTCCAATAAATTATTTTTCTTTAAAATAACAAAATCTTGCTAAATAATGACTGTTCCTTACCATTTAAAACACTTTATTCCATGTGAAAAAGATATGGTTCTTATCTAAGGAAATTTCATCTCATCGTTTTTGCTAAAATCTTGGTTTTTAAAAAGGTGCAGTGATTCCAAATATTTAGTAGGAGTAAAAAAAGCTGCTCCAATTAAAATGTAAAATTTTTAAATGCAAGAATTTGGATATTGTGTCAAAGACATTTCTAAAAATAATTTTTCAGCTGTTTTTACACATTACTTGAAGTTACTTTCTCTTCCATTTTCAATACTTACTCATTAATCATGTAGAAGTGCCTAACAAAAATTTATCAGTACCATAATAAACAAAACATAAATCACTACACTCAAGGCAAAAGTTTTAATTTTCTCTTCCTTTTGTAAATCTTGTTAGATGTGAAATAATTGACCAGTAATTTGTACCTATTAAAATGAATTTAGGTAATCAATATTCCAAATCAAAATGCCCATTTCACAGCATTTGAAAATCTAGCAAACAATACAATTTTTACTTAATCGCTTTCTCAGTCACTTGTTTATACTTAAAAAATGAAGGAAGCACATGAACAATCTGTATTTATATGGTTATACGCAAAACATATGCCAGCATTCCATTTTTTAACTTTGTATTGCATATCAAGGTTGGTACTTAACAATAAATAGGTTGGAAATTTTTAAGTGTGAACACTCCACCGCAGATGTGAATAATGTACTCCATTGTACAAAACTGTCCACATTTTGCAACATCTCCACTTAAAGAACACAAAAAATTTTCCGGCAGTTATTTTCCTCTACACATTTTGTATATAATACAACTGAAATTACTCTCTTCTGAGCTTCTTTTGTTTGGTTTTAATGTACTTATTTTAGGACTTTTTCCTAAAAATAAGGCCTGTTGGAGCTAAATTTTAGGGGAAAACATATTCCATTTCAGAACACAAATAAAAATGCATTGAACTTTTAAAATTCTTTCACATTTTTAAACTTCAAATATTTTTATTCTTATTTTTTTAATGTAATGTTTAATTACACTCAAAGGGTAACTTCTTTTTGATTTGTACTACATGGCCTGAGGGCATCCTGGGAACATAATTACACAGTGGCTGAAGTGTCAAGTCTGAGATAACAAAAAAGGGTTCCAAAGTTTTTATGGAAAAAATATTTAACATAGCATCATTTCAAACAGTATTATGCCTCAAAAGGAGGAGGCTACAAATGTAATTTTTGCATATATCAACAGATATAATTTCAATATATATTTTTAAATGAACCTGAATGTTGAAGTTTTCCAAATTCTATTCTGTCATTTTGGTGTTCAACCATATGCAACTGTCACAGAGCAAATTTATATTTAATAAATCATTATCAATTTTAAATCTGGAGATAATAATAAGCCTTACTTAATTTTAAAGCTCAGATATAGGGGCACTAAGGTGGCTCAGGAGGTTGGGCCTCCAACTCTTGACTCTGGCTTAGGTCGTGATCTCATGGTTCATGAGATGGAGCCTCCTGTCAGGCTCTGCCCTGACAGTGTAGAGCCTGACTGGAATTTTCTCTCTCTCTCTCTCTCTCTCTGCCTTTCCCCCATTTGTGTGCTCTCTCCCTTTCTCTCGCTGTCTCAAATAAACATTTAAAAATAAACAGTCAAAAAAAGCTGAAATATAAAATGTTTTCAATTTTGACCATTTGTGAACTAAAGCTGTCCTGAATCTCAACAGCAGTTTCATACATGCACGGCTCAACAGAACATACTACAAACATAAAGAAAAATTCTACTTTATAAATTTAATGCTTATCTTTAATAAATATTTAGAAATATAAGTTCATGTGGAAAAATACTCATACTCTTTTCATTTAGCTAAAATTCTTTCTTAAAAATGTGCAACCCGTATTTCATTAGATTTTTACATAATTTCATTCCCCTTAAGTCCACATGAAGCAGTGTCAATGTTGTGAATACATATTACAAAGAGAGAAAAAACGTTTTTCTTGTCTGAATATTTAAAGCCTATGAAATATGAACAAGTGTGAGTTGAAGGCAATGCTATAATTTTATAATTTGCCCTGATTTTACTACCATGTCTCTAGCTGAGTAAGCCTGAAAAAAATTAAGTTCAACTAGCCATAAAACAATTATTGTCGGCATTAAAATAGGTGTGATTTTTTGCTATATGAACCCTTACAAATGCATCAAATCCATAAAAGTCATGTTCATATATTGCACAATTCACTAAGTATCCTTATTCAATGTACTTTTCCAACCACTTGTAAATTATTTAATGTCATACTAATCAAATTGTAATCATAGTCATTAATCAGTAATAAGTTATTAAGACACAAAACAACCTTTACTTTAGCAAAGCTATTTGTAGCCAAATTGCAGTAAATTGTTATAAAATTTCTTAAAAACACCATGGTGTATAATGATAGGAGTCACTACAGAATTTCATAAACTCTTCAGATGGTCAGAGCAAGGAAAAACTTGAAGTTTTATCTTTGTGCCATTTATCTTTGTAAATGATATGGAAATAGGTGACTTTGAAAATAGAAATAACAATAATATCATACAAGATACCTCCAAAGAGTAAATATCTTTAGAAATATAGTGAATTAAATAATTTACATAGGATTATATGTGTACATTTATACATATGAATACAAAATTGTGTATAAATGAGCATATATAAAGTTTTATTCATATATGTTGTATTAGATATATTTATGTATAAACATATACATATATAAAATATATTTATATATAAATTATAGTTGCTTACACATCCAAATCTATACACAAAGGGCATAGCACAGTGTTTGGTCCATAATAAGCCTTTAATATATAGGGCTATAATTATAATTAATAACCTAACCTGCTGTAAACTATGTGCTGAAAGTAAACATTTATCCCTGACACTCTCTTAACCTAGTGCCCTATGTCATTTTTTTCAAAACCAAGCTACCTTACTTTTTCCTGCTTCTCCTTCAACGAGGAAGAGAATTTGGGGTTTTTTTTGCATGTTTTTAGTTGTTGGTGTTTTGGGGGTTTTTTTTGTTTTATTTTGTTTTCTTTTGTTTTGTTTTGTTTTCCTTTTTGGATTGACAGGCTCCTCCTCTTTCCATGCTCCCATACTGGTATTCATTGAGACCCGCATATTTCTTTGGACCTCACATATGGACTATAGGACAATCCCTGAAATAACAAACCCCCTTTCATCCACTTACAAATCTGTAATGTTAAACCTGGAAAGTTTACTACTTCTTTTACATCAGGTGCACATTTTTGGTGGTTCAATGTTCATTTGCAACTGAATCTTCTATAAGGGCTTCAGATTCATTGGACTATAACTGAATCATGCTTCCATCTGCAAAACCACTGCTGCTCTTGTAGTAACTCTTTAAAGTGATATGTTTTTGGGGCACCTGGGTAGCTCAGTTGGTTGGGTGGTTGACTTCGGCTCAGGTCATGATCACGGTTTGTGGGTTTGAGCCCCATGTCAGGCTCTGTGCTGACAGCTAGCTCAGAGCCGGGAGCCTGTTTCAGATTCTGTGTCTCCCTCTCTCTCTGGCCCTCCCCTTCCCATGCTGTCTCTCTCTCTCAGAAATAAATAAAAGATGTTAAAAAAAATTAAAGTGACATATTTTTTAATCATCTACCATGTTTACTTAGTCCAGAAACCTCAGATCTGTCATCAACTTCCCCCACTTGCTCACTGCTTTTCATAAACTGTCAAGTTCAGAAGATTCTATCCAAAAAGACCATGGATTCTGTTCTTTCCTATATCTATAGCTGCTTTTAGCTTCTGGTGTTTGTCTCACATCTAGACAAACTGCATGGATGTGATAATGTTTTTTGCCTTAAACATCTCAGAAAGTCTTCAGCTTTTTCTATAATTTTCAGATTATTTACAATGAGTACGTTCTACTTTTATAATCAGAGAAACACACTATAAAGATAACATCTTTTGATAAATTTCCTATTGACTACAGAATAAATTCAATACCCTTATTACAATTCAGAAGCCGCTTAAAATACGTCCATGAATTACCTGATTATCTACTATACCCTGAGCTGTCCTTGGACCATATTTTGAACATTCAAACTTCTATAACATCCTAAGCACTTTTCTCTTATTCTGAGAATTTCTTATTTATTTGTTTATCTTCCATATAGGCTGCAGGTCCCAGCAAAAAATACCACCCCTCCTGTTAGGCTTTCTCTGACTTCCTGTGCTCTCCACAGTGTTCTCAAAACAGTTCTTGTGTAGTAGAGCACCATCTGCATTGTTTCATAAATATTTATTTTAAAAAATCTACCTCCTTTTACTGACCTATGGAGTATTTAAGGGCAAGGACCATACTTTATTCATGTGTAGAAGGAAGAAAGGAAGAAAGAACACAAGGAAGAAATGAAAGGAGATAGATATGTGATTTTAAGGAATAATTTCCATGATTTTAATACATTTTGGGAGGAGAAATAAATATAGCATTTAATATATTCAAAACATGGTACTTAAAAGTTTTACCTCCCAAAAAGGGAGAAATACCTTCATGGTATTTAAAATTTTCTATAAGAAACACTTGGGACATTATATTTATGGCTTCATTTAAGCAAAAACTCTGCTCTGACTTCTGCAAATGTGTGGTTTCATCAGCATTGTCTTTCTTGTTAAACAGTGAAAAGAAATGGGTGATGGTATCTAAATTCATTGTCATGAGAATTCTAGCATTGCTTTAGTTGTTTTTGCTAATTTAAATTGCTGTCTCCAAGTTCTCAATTCTTCCAAGAGTAAAATTCTTACAATGCCCAGAAGGCCCTTCTATGATTCTCCACCATTTCCTCATTGATATAATTTCTGGCCACTCTCCCTCTCCTTCCAGTCTCACTGCCTTCTCACTTTTTCTGAAATATGATAGTACATTCTTGTCATAACACTTTGCTGAAGATGTTCCCTGAGCTTGGAAGGCCATTCACCCAGATATCTGTTTAACTCCCTCACCTCTCTCAACTAGAGTCTTTTCTACCTGAGTCATTCCCATCATTCTTTGTAACTGTGTAGAAAAGTTGATTAGTTCTTCCATTACTCAAATTTAAGGCTTTAGAAAATTCTGGCTAACTCAAGTGGATCTCAGATGTAAAGATAAGAAATGAAACTCTTCTAAGAGACAACTATGCAGTAAAAGGTTAACTCCATGGATTTGGAATGCTCACACCCTGTAAATTACAAAGAAAGGGCTACCTCTTT
Source organism: Crocuta crocuta (assembly GCF_008692635.1). Lineage (NCBI taxonomy): Eukaryota > Metazoa > Chordata > Mammalia > Carnivora > Hyaenidae > Crocuta > Crocuta crocuta. The sequence continues at coordinate 1,069,471 of NW_027530851.1, read as the reverse complement.
GACAGGCTTTCAAAAGATAAAATCTAAGTCCTTGGAATATCCTGCCAGGAAAAAGTATTTCTGTATATCTGGATTCTTGGACTACACCAGATAGTGTATGATAACAATGTGATTTATGATGAATGCCTGCTTATATTCGCATGGGTCCCAGATCACACTGTATCACTTGACCTCTGGAGACATTGGAGCCTCATTAGTTAGAGTCAGTCACACAAATACTCCAGGCCAATGTGACTCCTCCAATAAAAACCCTGGACACGAAGGCACAGGCCAACTTCCCTAAACTGGAAATACTTTGTTCTGTGATACATTAGTGCTAAGAGAAGTAAGCTCTCTGCATATATTTCCACTGAGAGAGGACAACTGGCAGCTTGTGCTTGTTTTCTCATGGACTCTGCCTTTTTCCCTTTGCTTACTTTAATCTGTATCTCTTCTCTATAATCATAACTCTGTGTTCTGTATTTAAGAAATCATCAAAACTGGGGGCCATCTGGGAACTCCTCAACACAAACATAGGAAGAAACTTTTGTGATCTTGGGGTAGTAACATGAGAATAAATGCATTAGCCCTAAAGAAAGAAAATGATAAATTAGACTTCATCAAAATTTTAAATCTTTTTGCTTTAAAAGATAACATTAAGAAAATGAAAAGACAAGCCACAGAAGGGAAGATAATATTTGCAACTGTATATCTAGAATACAGAAATAATTTTTATAACTCAATAACAAGCCGAACAAAGATGCGCAAACAATTTGAAGAGATATTTCTTTCTTTAAAAGGACAAATTGCTATTAAGCACAGGAAAAAGGGTTCAAGATCATTTGTCATAAGAAAATTAAAGTTAAAATTACAATGAGATACTACTGAACATAATATAAAGATAGATGATATCAGGTTTTGGTAAGAACTTGGAGAAACTGGAATCCTCATACATTGTAAATGGAGATGCAAAATGATACATTATTCATAATGTCTCCAAAAGGGAATAATAATACAAGTGTCCTTTAACTGGTATTGGATAATCAAAGGTGGTGTATCCATACAATGAAATATATTTAGCAGTAAAAGGGAGCAAAATACTTTTTCACGTTACAACATGGATGAACCTTAAAATCATGCTAAGTAACAAGAGTTAGATGCAAAGACTATATATTGTATGATTTATTTTATATGAAACATCAAAGAAAGGCAAATTTATCGACAAAGCAGATCACTGTTTGCCCAGGGCTGGAAATGTAAGTTATAGTTATTGGCAAAGTGTTCAAGGGACTTCTTTGAGAAGATGGAAATGGTCTACAATTGTGGTGGTCGCATAACTCTATAAATTTACTAAAGATCACTTAATTGTACACTTATACAGATGAATTTTACAGTTTAGAAAATTATACCTCAATTAAAGTGTAAGAAAAATCTTGTACGAAAAAGCCGAAAAACAAACAATAAATAAATAAGTTACAGACTGTGTAAGAAAGAGATAGGTCTTCTGCTACAGAAAAATGAAGAACATAATAAGGATAAGGAATATAAGGAAAGGAGATGGGAATTTTGCAGTATCAAAAAGGGTGGTCAGGGTTAGCCTCTAGAGAAAGGAGCTAGCCAAGGTGACGTCTGGTAGAAGAGCTTGCCAGCCTCAGGGAAGAGCATAAGCAAAGACAGAAACATATCCCCAGGTTTGAGGAAGAGTGCAGAGGCTTGTGGCATGAAGGAAGAGATTGGTAAACGATGAACTCAGATAAACAATGGCAGCAAGGAGAAAAAAAATACAGGGCCTTATCACTCATTGTAAGGTTCTTGTTTTAAGAAAAAATGGAAAGCTACTGGAGGCTTTTTAATAGAGAAGTGGCATAATCAGATGTACAATTTCAAAGCATGACTCTGGAGGCTCTTTTGAAAATAAATTTTAGGTGTGAAAAAGTAGAGAGGGAGGAAGCAGGAAGACAATCTCAGAGTCAGTGAGTCCAAGCCCCATGTTGGGCATGGAGCCTACTTATAATAAATTTTTTAAAAACAGTTAAATCATAGTTTCATAAAAATTAGAAGAGCATACATCAAAATATTAATTGTATTTCTTTCTTTGAGGAAATTATTGATAATTTTGTGCCTCTGCATTTTCCAACTTGCTAGCCATGTGTATATACTATTTCTATAAAGCAGAAAAATAATTTTTTCAATATCCAGTTCACTGAACATGATCATAATGTAATCAAACTTCTGTTTTGCCAAATTTTTAAGTCAAAATGGTTACATATGTGAAGTAAACAGTGATAAGTGGTAGCAATATGAAGAGCAGTTAAAGGAGCAACAGATGTTTCTTGACCACAGAGCAGTGAACCCATGCTCCCATTAACATGCAGTAGTATTATTACCAAGTAACTTTCCTGGCATTATGAGACTCTCTCCTGTGTTTGTCTGATGCCTGATTTTTGAAATTGATAAGCACAGTTCCAGCCATGATGAATATAACCTGTATCAACCAGGAAAGTTACAGTTATGCTCACATAACAATCTCAAAGACTTAGAGATGTTTTTTAAAATGTTAATTTATTTTCAAGAGAGAGAGCAAGAGTAGGAAAGGGGCAGAGACAGAGAATCTAAAGCAGGCTCCAAGGTGTCAGCGCAAAGCCTGACACAGAGCTTGAACTCACCAACTGTGAAATCATGACTTGAGCCAAAGTCATATGCTTAACTGAATGAGCCACCCAGGCGCCCCATAAAGGGAATTTCTTATTCCATGACATGGCCACTACAAGTGGGTGAGGGCAAGTTATCTAATAATTGTAGTCATTTAGGGACCCAAACTGCCCAAGATTCCATTTTGACATGGTCTACCAAGATGAAATCTATTAAATTATGAACTGGTTTGTAAAGTATCTGCCTCCAAATGATATACATTATTTCTGTTCTCATTACATTTGCCAAAGCAAGTCCTATGGCTACAAAAGAATTGCAACCCTATGATGTACTCCAAAGGGAAAACTGGAATAAATGAACATCAATTATTTTTTATTCTTTAAATTTGTTCCTTGGTCATAAACTATTCTTTCAAAGAATTGAGCATGGGATGATGACACAGGTCAAGTTACCTACAATAATTATTCATAAACTAGCTTACCCAGTGCTTTAATCAGGGATTTGTGATGGCAATTATGTTATCTCCTAATATGGATCTCTTAAGTAGGCTACATATCCCACAAAGTATTATGAGTGTGAGGTAAGAGAAAATATGAGCTTCAATTCATGTTTGTTTCTACATAAAAAAATAAGAAAATTAAGCTATCCTAGTAGTTAATAGAAATGTTTGTAACATTTCATTTTAAGTTTGCTAATATTTAATATTAAAACATCTTAGGGGTGCCTTTGTGGCTCAGTTGGTTAAGTGTCCAGCTCTTGCTTTCGGCTCATGTCATGACCTCATGGTTTGTGGGATTAAGCCCTGTGTTGGGCTCTGCACTGAAGTGTGGAGCGGACATGGGATTTGCTCTCTGCCCCTGTCCTACTCACATGTGCTTTTTTTCCTCTCTCTCTCTCTCTCTCAAAATAAACAAAAAAGAAAAAATTAAATTAAAAATCCTAGTTTATTTCTACATCAGATGGTCATGTAAAACATATAGTCCACAATATACTGAGTTAGATTGGGAATTCCAAAAAATGAGAGTTTAAAGAATGTTCTAATCAAGAGAAAGGTATCCGTGTGCACCGTTGGTGAGAATCCAAACTGGTGTGGGCACTGGGGAAAGCAGTATGGAGGTTCCTCAAAAAATTAAAAATAGAACTAGCCTATGATCCAGTAATTGTACTACTAGGTATTTACCCAAAGGATACAAAAACACTAATTCGAAGGAATACATGCACTCCTTTGTTTACAGCAGCATTATTTAAGATAGCCAAATTATGGAAACAGCCCAAGTGTCCAGCAATAGATAGCTGTATAAAGAAATGTGGAATATCTTACACACACACACACACACACACACACACACACACAGGAATACTATTTTGCCGAATGAAATCTTGCTGTTTGCAATAACATGGATAGATCTAAAGAGTATAATGCTAAGTGAAATAAATCAGTCAGAGAAAGACAAATACCATGATACACATATGATTTCACTCATATGTGGAATTTAAGAAGTAAAACAAATGAACAAAAGGGGGGAAAAAGAGACAGAAACCCCAAAACAGACTCTTAACTATAGAGAACCAATTGATGGTTACCAGAGGAGAGGCTAGCGGGATGATGGATAAAACAGGCGAAGGGGATTAAGAGCACACTTATCTTTATGAGCACTAAGTGATATATATATGAAACTGTTGAATTGTACACCTGAAACTAATATAACTTGTATGTTAACTACACTGAAATTAAAATTTAAAAAAAAAACTGTCCTAATGATTCATTTACTTGCAATACTTCCATATAATGAATTTTACAGGAGTCAAGTTAAGTTGATTTAAGAATTGTTATAATCTTATTTTAAATATACTAACTTTCACAAAATAGACAATAACTTTGCAAGATGTTGACTAAGACACTTGAGAATTGAAGACTGCAGGGCCTAATAAGATGAAAATGACAGCATGACATATCTATTCCTAGTACTAACTTGTCATTAAATGCATCTAATTCCTACCTATAGAAACTGCCAATATCAAGCTTATGAAGATTATTCCACATATAGATTGACAGCCACCAACATTAATGAAAATCTGCTCTAAGCATATATTATATACAGTACATATTGTTAACTTTATCTTTACTTTATCCTCTTATCATTCTTATTATTATGTATGTTTTAGAATGACCATAAATATCAATAAAGAAAATACATACAATAAGGGTACGAACTCATTTTTTTTTTTTAACTGATGAAGCCTGTGTTCAAATTAAGTCTTGATCACTGATGGAGCATTCCAGCCATGAGCTCACTCAGTGTCCAGAACTGATTTTTCAATTGTCTACTTGAAATTTCCATTGGACAAATAACATACAAATGTATATTTCACATGACCAAAACAGAACTTTTGCATTCTCACCAAAGCTTCCCTCCCCTGGTCTCCACAACTACTCTGTCAAATGCACAAACATGTATCTTCCCTTAAGACTTTCCTTTCTGCTTTCTTCTGTATGTTCTAAGTCACAGGAATATTTTTCTCTTCTTCAGATACACCAAGCTCTTTTTCACCAAGCTCTTTTTGTTCTCCAGATGTTTGCATTGGCTGTTAACTCTGTTTGGAACACTCATCTCCCAGATATTTTCTTGGCTAATTTCTTCTCAACATTCAGGTCTGTGCTCCTAAATCAGCTCTTTAGAGTGGCTTCCGTGATCATCTTCTGTTACAGGCTCCCACCTGCTTGCCTGCTCTGTACCAGATTATGTACCCTATGGCCCTCAAGGTCTACAATATCTGTATCTCCTCACCTCGTCAGCCTCCTCTCCCACCACATACCCCTCAGTTGCTCTGCTTCATCCTCACTGGCTTCTTTGTGTTTCTCAATTAGATGAAGCAAGTTGTTATGTGTTTTGCACTTGCTCTGTCCTTTGTAGGAGTGTTCTTCCAGATAGGTGCAGGCTCATTTCCTCAGTTTATTCTGGCCCCTGCCTAAATTTCACCTGTTCAGAGACACCTGCCTGAATCACCCTCTCAAAAGATATCTCTTCTGTCTGCTTCAGTTTACTCTCTATCTACTTAGTTTTTCATGGCACTTGTATATATTTTAAATCTATCATCTGTTTGTCATTTGTCCCATTCACTGGGATATAGGCTCCAGTAGAATAGGAGCTTTGCATCACTCCCCACCTCCCCCCCACCCCCCGACACACACACTGTAATTCTAGCCTGCTGAACAATCCCAGATCAAGTTTTTGTTTTTATTTTGTTTTCGGTGCAAAAAAATGTGATTTTATTCAAACATGGGGACAAGACCTGTGGACAGAAAGAGCTGTACTGGGGTTGTAAGGAGTGATTGATTATATACTTTTAAGTTGGGAGGTTGGTTATGGAGAGCATAAGTCTCTAAGGAATTTGGAAGCAAGGTTTCCAGAACCTTGCAGGATCATTTACTGCAAGTAAAATCTAGTAAAATCTTAGTCATGAGACCCTTCAGATGTATATCAGCGGGACATATTCTTCGAGGGTGACAGCTAATACATATCTTGGAAGGGGATAGAGATAAAAGAAGTTTCCAAAATTATTTTCATATGTTAAAGAAGACTTACAGGATCTTGGAGGTTGGGCTAATGTCAATCTAAGGTTGCTTTTTGCCTCTAGCAAAGTATTAACATCCAGGCAGTTGAGTTCCTGGAGGAAGGTCACTCTAATAAAATATTTTAAATTTATATATGCTATTCCATGCTGAAACTCACTTGTTTCTCTATAAAACATGTTGCTATGATCATTGCAGTATAATCATTATTTTTGTTTTTACAATTATATTTTAATTTAACTCTAGAGGTCAGATGTTCATGTACATTATATGTTGATGCATTTTGCTCAATTGATTCCTAGAAAGTCTGTAATGGTTTACATACACACTGGTCGTGTCTCCTTTCATTTCTGTGCTTTCATGCCTACATTGGGTTTTGTGAATCTTTTTAATATCTGTGGTCTAAGAGGTGATTAAGAATAATTTATTGCTTGTTTGTGTTTTAAGGTTAATAAATTTGAAAATATTTTATGATTCTGGCATGCAAAGTGCCCTTTACATATTTTCCCATTAAAAATTTTTTATTCATTTTTATTGTTACTTAATGATTTTTATACACATTTATTTTTTAATAAAGAAGTTTTCTTGGGGCATCTGGGTGCTTCAGTTGGTTAAGCATCTGACTTCAGCTCATGGTTTGTGGGCTCAAGCCCCGCATGAAGCTCTGTGCTGACAGCTCAGAGCCAATACCTAGTTTTAATATATTCTTCTAGGGCCTCTTTGTTTTTATTGTTAACATTTTAACTTTTAGTGTTTTTTTTCCTCCTTATTTAATTTATGTTGTTATATTTAACAGTAGTGGAATTCAAACTAGTTGTATTTTACTTTTTAGAAATGGATAATCAGTTTTCCTCATTATATGCCAACATTATGGTAACCGTAATAATAGTTAAGATTTCCTGTGAGATTTCTATGGCCAGTCATTTTGCTAAATATTTTATATACAATAGTTCAATAAATCTTCATATCAACCTTCAGAGTTATGACAAATCCTATTTTTCTTGAGTGAGGGATGAGGCAAATGTCAAATGTTAGAAGTCAACTGAAATTATCTATCATTTGTAACAGCCAGGAGGCAGTTGAGTTTTTAACTCACAGTTCTATGCTTCATAATAAGGTTCTTGAGCAACATGTTATTAAAGTAGCATTCAATCCAGTGACAGATAGCCTCATGTCAGCCTTTGTCAAGTTCCCTCAAGCCTCTAAACTCTCTTGTTGTGGAGTCATGATGACAGAATAGGCAAAACCTGGTTCTACGCTCTATACTGTTACAAGAAGCCAAAAAAAAAAAAAAAAAAAGGATAAAGTATATATTTCCCTGCACTAAAAACAAGAGACACCAAAATGCTGAAAGTAGATGCTTAGAAAAAGATATTCCAAAAGAAACCTGGAGAAATAATATTATTATCCAACAAAATAGAACTCAATAAAAAATCAATAAAAATAGAGTAAGAAGATATAACCCTCACTAACATAGACACAGGCAACAACTCAGTCTCAAAAATATGAAGCAACAAAAGGGAAATAAGGAATGAACTAGAAATCCTGTTGAAGGATTTCTTTTATAAAAATCTCTTGAGAAAAGCAGATGAAAAATAAGCAGAGCAAAATTTGAATCAAACAACTAAAGACTCAGGTTACTTGGTATATATGGAGAGATACCAAACAACAAAACATTTACTTTGAGCACGTGTGAAATATTCCAAAGCAGGATATGTTTCATACCATGAAGTAATGGAAGACTCAATCAATTCCAAAGAAATAATATAATGCAGACTATTGTTTTCTAACAATATACAATAAAATTAATTAAAAGCAAAAGACACTAAAAGAAATCCCGTATTATCAGTAAATAAATAAAAAAAATAGTCATTGGGTTGAAAAGAAATAAATATATTGTACTTTGAACTGCATAACAGAAAACACTACATGGTAAAGTTCATGAGAAGCTGTTAAAGAAGCACTTAGAGGAAGATCTATAGTTTTAAATTATAATCAAGAGAATCAAGAAATGTTTCTAAAATGACTACTGATTCAACCTAGGAAACTAGAGGATAAGCAAGGGAGCAAACAAAAATGAAAGAAAATAATGAAAATTAAGTCCCAAATCAACAAAAGAAGAAAAAAATAGAAAATACTAACAAAACCAAATTCTGATTTCCTCTTCCAAAACTTCTGTGGTTGGTCATACAGGAGAATTCAACCAAATTTTAGGAAAGAGATTAAAAGATTTTTTTTGCAAATTACCCATAAAATGGAAAACAACAAAAACCTCTGTAGTTAATTTTAGGAAGCTAGTTTTATCTTAAATCTAAAACAGATGAATTTATTAGCTCATTTCAATTATGATTAAAAGCAAAAATCTTAAATACAGTATTAAATTTCTACATTGTATTCCAAAAATGTAGATATAATATGAAACGATTCTTCAACTCAAAAAATCTTTAAAGGTAATATATTAACAGACTAAAGAAGCCAAAGTAAATCATTATCTTATCTATGAAGAGAAAAATATTCATTGGATTCAATATATATTTATTATGAAAACACCTAGCAAGCAAGGAATAGATGAAAACTTCCTTAATTTAGTGAAGGTTAAATACCAATTTTATTATTTTTTTAAGTTTATTTATTTTGAGAGAAAGAAAGCACTAATAGGGGAGAAGCAAAAAGAGATGGAGAGAGAGAGAATTCCAAGGAGGCTCTGTGCTGACAGCTGGCTGAGAGCCAATGAGGGAATCGAACCCACAAACTATGAGATCATGACCTGAGCCGAAATCAAGAGTTGAATGCTTAACCAACTGAGCCACCCTGGTGCTCCAGGTTAAATATGAGTTTTAAAACATTACACTTAAAAAGAAGGAAGTTTTGATGCATTTCCTTGATGATTAGGAATTAAACAAGGCTTACATAATACTGGAGGCCCAGGCCTACACTATGAAGGTAAGAAAAAAAAAAAAAGGTTGTAAAATATAGTAGGAAAGTGATGCAACTCTTGATACTTTCTAATGATATCAGTATCTATTGCTTTTAGAAAAATCAATGAAATAAAAAAGAGGAACTATTAGAATTAATGAGTGTTCACTAGTACTTGCATTCCTTACTTCAGTGACAGCCAGTGAAAAAACAGAGGCTATACTGTTATTAGTCAATATAGCATATATATATATGTAAGTGTATGCATTCTAGGCAACATTGTCTTAAACTCTAATACATGATCTAGAAGATGAGTTTTGCTTTTCTTTTTCTTTTAATGAGAGAGAAACATTGCTCATAGATGTGAAGATCTTACTATTTACAAGTTGGAAGTCATAATTTAAGAGATCTCTATCAGAAGTTCCAGCTCAGCATGGCTTCATTAAGAATACTACTAAATATTTAAATGAGAAGTAACACCAAATTTGTACATCTTTAGAAGAATTGAAAATGACTTTACCCAAAGAAGTTCTAGTAAGTTCAGTATAACAGTCCAAAAACATGGATAGGACATTACAAGAAATAAAAATTATAAGCCATTTTCTTCTCTAAAGAGATAAAAAATCTTAAAACAAAAAAAAAATAGTAAACCAAATTTAGTGTTATGACCAAATTGGTTTTATTCCTCACATTTTAATAATAAATCAATATAAAAATATATTCATCACAAAAATCATAGAAAGAATTGGGATTAAAAATTATTATTAGAAAATTAGACATTTCTTTAACTTAAAACAAACATACTTCATGATGAATTATTGAAATTTTCTCTCTGTGGTTATGAATGAGCAGGGGAGTCTTTTATCATTACTCCTATTCAGTATTATATTAGAAACACTAGTCAGTTCTTTAACTGAAAAATAATATGATAATTGGAAAGAAAAGATAAGATCTGTCAATATCCATAAAATACATGAATGTGTATACAACAAATCCAAAACAATCTAAAGATATATTTTTAGAATTCAACAAATATAACAAAGAGAAAATGAAAGTTTCAAAAGGTACTACTTATAATGGAATGAAAAAAATCAAATTAAGAATAAAAGGAAGTACAAGAACTCCACACACATAAAAAATATTAAGTGAAAAGAGATCTATGTAACTAGATAGCTATGTCAGTTTATGGATGAGAAGGCTTAATTTAAAATAGTGCCAATTCTCTTTAAACCAAGGCATTGCTAAGCAAAATGCCAAGAGCACTTTAGTGGAAGTTGGGAAGTTAAATGTATATGAAATGTATATGAAAATTCAAGCTGCCCAACTTGAAGGAGAATAATACATTGGAAGAACTTGTTCTACAGTATAATTCTCAAATTTGGCGGCATGTTATAATTATCAGGGCGATTTTTCAAAACCTCATGGTGATACCATACTTATCACATAATTAAATCCTTATCTTTTGAGGAGAGATCCAGGCATCAATATTTTCAAAATATACCAGGTGTTCCATGTGCAACCAAGTTTGAGAACCACAGCGTTTATAGCATATTATCATACATAACATAACATAAATTATGTATTCTTGCAAACCTGCCTTAATTAAGATAGGGTAAAATTAATGTAGGAATAGCAATTAGTTGAATGCAACAGAATAGAAGCTGTGAAAGGAGAATAACGCATGTATGGACACTGTTTACGAGTAATGGAGCACAGTAAGGCAGTAAGAAAAAGGCAGTTTTTCAGTAATAGTCACTGCACCAATAGAGTGCTCACTGCTCCATAGAAGACAAAAATAAACACTAATCGCAACCTCAAATTTTATATCAAAAAAATCAATTTTAGTAGATTACAGATATAAAGGAGGGAGTAAACAAATGGAATAGATGCTAAGAGAATATCTTCATGAACTTAGGGTAAAGAAAATTTTGACAACACACAAAGAAGAAAATAATTATAAATTTACTACATTAACACTAAAATTAAAAACTTCCATTCCTCGAAAGGTTCCATTTAAGAAATGAATGTCAATCTATGGACTGAGAGAGGACATTTGCAACACAGGTAACTAACAAAAAACTGACAAAGGATCAGGACCCTCCCTCTCTCTCTCTCTCAGTCTCTCTCTCTCTATATATACACATATATATAAATCCAATAAATCCAAAATGTGTATATATATATATACACATATATATATCCAATAAAGAATTTATATTCTTTATAAAATTTATAAATTTTATAAAATTAAATCAAATTTATAAAATCCAATAAAGAAATGAGCAAGAGACATGAACAATGTCTTCATAAAATAATTTCCTAGATGCCTGGCTGGCTCAGTCGGTGAAACATGTGACTCTTGATATCGGAGTTGTGAGTTTGAGGCCCATGTTAGGTGTGAAGATTACTTAAAATAAAGTCTTAAAAAAACAGCATTTTTAAGAGGTCATTAGTCACCAAGGACATACAAACTAATCATGAGCTACCCTTACACACTCAACAGAATAACTGCAATTATGAAGACTGATAACATCAAGTGTTACCAAAGACATGGAATAATTGGGACTCTCACATACTACTGGTGGGAATGCAAATTAGTATAATTACTTGGGAAACTTGTTTTTCATTATCTATCAAGCCTGACCATATACACACCATATGACATGGCAATTCCACTTATTCTTATACCCAACTGAATGAACATACATGTGAACACACTTGTACAAGAATGTTAACGACAACATACAGGTAACAGCTCCAAAGTGGAAATATACCAAATGCCCGTTAACAATAGAATGGATAAATAAATTGTAGTATGTTTATCCAACAGACTGTTATACACACCAAAATGAATAAGCTATATAGAACATCATGGGTTAATTTTACAAAGATAATGTTGAACATATACGCCAACCAGAAAAGAATACATACTATAATTTTTCATTTGTATAAAGTTCATAAATGGACAAAAGTCAGGATAACAATTACCTTTGGGGAAGATGGTGGGTAATGATTGAGAATGGGCACAAACTACAGCTTTCAGAATATTTGCAATTTTCTATTTCTTGACTACAGTAGTGGTTATATAAATGTGTTTACTTGTAAAAACTCATCAAGGTGTGCACTCTTTTCTCTTAACTGAAGTATAACATAGTAGTGAAGTAGTAAAGAATGAAGATGGTCGGAATATGGACACACATGTCACATTCTTTTGTGAGATGACATAAAGACATCAATTTTCCTCAAGTTAATCTATAAACTCAATACAATCTGATGCAAATTCTACTAGGATTTCTTAAGTAATTAATTTCTCTAAAAGCATAATTAAAAGATCTATGAATAGCTAAGCGAACTTAGAAAAAGGGAGCTAAAACAAGGCAGTGGTCTATAAATGAAATATATTTTGACACTTAGCCTGGAACTATTGTTACACACATAGGGTGATGTGGGCATGGCCAAGAAAGAAACACGGATGGAATAGAAGAAATATTTCAGAGACAGACTGATCCAGATGTGAGTACCTAATATGATCTAATAGTCACACAAATCAATTGGGGAAAATGACTAGCTTCTTAAATGGTACTGGGAAATCAGGTTTATTATATGGAAAAACCTAAAACTGGGTCCCTCTACACCATATCACAAACTGTCCTTCAAATGGATTAAAAACTAAATGAGAAATATAAAACCGTAAAGTTGATATACAATAATAAAGAAAAATATCTTTGTAATTTCATATGCAAAGCTTCAAAAGCACAAACTATGAGACAAAAAAAATGATTTGGGACTGGCTTAGGAACAAAGATACATTTCATGATATTGTATACATGGAAAAATATGGTCTGATTCTGTATAATCAATTGACAAATGAATTAAAAACAATGCAAAGCTGATGCTAGCAGAGGGGTGTGTGTGTGTGTGTGTGTGTGTGTGTGTGTGTGTGTGTATGTGTGTGTGTGAACTATATCTGATATTTGTCAGTCTTTATTTCATAGTATATATCTAACACATTATTTTGTCTCGAATGGGAAAGATTTGCCTACCAGCAGTTATTTAACTTAATTTTCCAGTAGTGTGCCTGGATCTAATTCTACTACTGCCTCAACCTTACCACTCTTGTGACCAGAAATATGTATTTTCCTAGAAAATAACTCTTTGTCTTGCGTGTATTCAAACTAACTCCTTGAAGATTATAGGGTACATATTATAGGCTTTAACATTCTTCTACTGAATCAACATTGTAAGTCACATCAAAACAAACATACTTATTCAATAATCTTAGTTAGGCCACTACAGAAAAAGTGCGAGAAACATTGGCATGAGCAGCATTGTGAAGTGGTTAAGAGCTTGGTTAGTTTTTCTTTCTAAATACTGTGCTTTTAATAATTGTTTTTGTTTTTGAAAACACTAACTTTTTTTATATCCTAGAAATATAAACATGGATAGCGACTTTTCACTCTTGAAGTATAACCCATTTCAAAAAGGCAGAAATAATTCACCATTCATGTTGGACTGTTTGAAGGCCTCCAGAAAGCTCAAGCTTTTTGCTCAATTCCTTTTCCCTACATACCCCAGAGTCTTATCTAGTATCTTTTCTCTAGCACTCTTAGATGATGACTGTTTGTCAGTTACCTTCTCTCTTTTGTGATTACCTTCCTTTCAAAGGAATTCACTTATTTTCTATTAAAATTTCCCCCTCCAGTTCCCAAGAGTATATACCTTATAAGAACTTTCTAGCCAGCCAAGAGATAGGAGAATGCTTACCTTCAAAATAGATGCCTGACAGAACTTCTAGAACCCTGGGGAGGGTCCTGAGGTCAAGGGAATGAACGAATTCCTCCAGCGTCATTGCCATCACTTTGACTTGGGTCTTCTGCAGACGTGGGACCTACAAAGCTCCTGGCTTCTGGGCGTCACTTGTCTGCAGCTATTGTCTCCCTTTCTCATCCCTCCCTCAGGCAGGCAGGGATGTCACACTACAGTCCAACCGGGGTGGAGTAGTTCTATGTGGGTAAGACTGTGAAGAGGGAAGGAGCAGGCAGGGGACAAAAGGTGTGACAGCTCTTTTTGTTCTCATTGTGGCTTCATTTCCTTCTGACACTGAAGTAGAACAGGATGGGGGGGGGGGGTTGGTGAGCATATCTGAAAAGACAATGTTAAAAAAAAAAATGAGAGTTAACAGTAGCTTGCTCTGTCTGTTGCCAGTCCAGGTGTGCATCTACAACAGCGGCAAGACTGTTTGGAGTTAGAGTTGCTTGTGGCTTTTCAAACCAGAAAAGAACAGGAGTACAGAACGAGAGTGTGATCTAAAAAATGGCACCATGTTAATTCTTTATCACTTTAGTTCATTTCTAAAGTTTGGCTTTGTGCCTTATTTGCATACTCTCAGTGCTTTCATATTAAATTTGGTTACAAAAGTGCTTTGTGTCAGCTCTTTTGAGAAATCTAATACTCTGAAAAGAGATCGAAACCAGTTTTTATTCTTCCACATTAAAAATTTTTGCTGAATCTTAAAGGAGGGTGGGGGAGGGGCACAGTACGCAAAGTGAAACAGTAAATTAATCCAGTAAATTAACATGAATTTTGTAATCACCACAGTGCAGTGAAAGTATCTAAATCTGTTGTAAGGAAACAGTTTCCTGGGTTTAGCTCTGCTTTTGATGTAGAGGTGGCTTCAGCCTTATCGTCTCTGTGTCTCATTTGGCTCAATTATTAAATGAAAAAAAGTAGAAAGAGTCAAATAAATTAAACAATTTCTTCCCAGGCTAAAATTCTGCAATTCTGACTCTGTGGTCCAAACTTTAACAGGGGAAAATGCCCAAAGTCAAAGGAAACAAGAGGAACCTTGTTGAAACAGGTCTCTTAAAAAAAATTTCCCCCCTCTATTCTTCGTATTTAGGCAGAACAGTGTTTTAGAACTAGTGTACACAACTCAAGCAGATATTTTCTAAGTCTCTTTAAGGATGAATAAAAGAAGACTAGTTGGTATACATACAAGTGAAAGATACTAAGAAGCTGCACATTCTCCTTATAAATTGGACTCCAGGCTCTCTGTTGAGAAACTGTTATGGCCTCAGGCTGCAGACAGCATAGGCAGATAGAGGGGGTCAGGGCTCACCCCAGCTCCACCATATCCTTCACATAAATGACCAAGCAATAAAAGCACAGCCTTAGTTTGAGATAGAGCTTGCAGAACTCTTTCGGCTCTTATATAATCATATTTGACCTATGCAATAATCTGCCCAGTTTAATTCCTTTCTTTACAAAACTAGAATTTACGGGGTTCTGTTAATACTTTTTCACTAGTAGCTTCTGCTTCCTCACTTACAACTCTTTTGTCCCCATATCTCCCAAACTTGATCAGTCTGCTTTCCGTACTCCTCCTCCTAAACATAATCTCCTTCATCCACTGCAAATACTGTTTACAGGCTAACAGTGTATTTTACATGGCAGAATATATAAAAAAGGCTGCTGTGGACTGCTCCTTAGAAATCATACATCTTTTAGAACTGGTGCTACAACAAATTTCATTTCATACCTAATCCAAGCTAGACTTCACTTGCTGTTTTTGTTTTTGTTTTTAGTTTCCCCAAATCAACTTTCTATCCTACTAGCCAGCGAAGGCTTTTTGAAACATTACCAATATCTTATAGTTATCTATGCTACCCCTGCTTCTGCTCTTGGAACAGATGACCCATGGTTTCTGCTACAATCCGATTCTCTTTTCCAGTCTCAGTTAATGAGACTATCATTCTCCCAGTTTCCCAAACCAGAAGGCTGCATTATGGGAAAGGCCATCTCTGGCCTCCAAATCCCTCTAGCCTTCTATAATGTGGCAATACTCAATATCACTTACTCTGTTCTTGCTCCATATCCCCACTGTTACTACTTTAGTCTAGATCCTAATCACTTTTGACAGTGTAGGACAAGGAAGTTCTGACACAACTAGCCAAGACAAGATTGACAAATAAAGGCATTGCAAAGGCACTTGAATCACCAGCTAGTAAAATGAATGATTGAAGTTCAACAACTAAAATAGCAGATTACAAGTAAAATAATAATCAGATTAATGAAGGGTCAGATGCAAACCAGAGTAAGAGCAATAATTTACTACATGAAAAAGGTGAAATCCCAAAGCAGAAGAATGTAGAGAATGTTTTATTCAACAGTTGTTAAATAATTTTTGAAATATAAAAGTTAGTTTCCTAAAATTCTGTGCAACAAAAGTTAAATCTAGATAAATTTAAAAAATAATTTTAAATTAAAAAAAATAGAAAAAAGTCTAGAGAAAGTAAGGATTTTTTTTCTTTTTCTTAAGGTTTATTATTTATTTATTTTGAAAGTGAGAGAAAGTGTGGGGGGGAGGGGCAGAGAGAGAAGAAGAGAGAGAATCCAAAGCAGGCTCTCTGCTGACAGCAGGAGCCCTCAAGGCTCAATCCCATGAGCTGTGAGATTATGACCTGAGCTGAATCAAGATTCAAAGGTTTACCTGACTGAGCCATCCAGGCACCCCAGGAAAAATTTTTTTTCTAAGCAGTAATGAAAGTCTTAAAGGAAAAGAGTAACAGATTTAACAACAGACATAGGAATTATGTCTATAAGTCAAAAAAAAGCTTTAACAAAATGGGGAGGGGGGCACATACTTCAGATTAAGAATTGATGTCCTATATGTATAAAGAGAATTTATTAAAATGTAAAATAAAAATAGTCAAGGATTTCTGTTTCTGGCTATGAGCTTACATCTGACCACCTCTCTTACAAAGGGCGACTAGAAAACTGAATGGTTTTTTGAAACTCTGTTTTAAGGAACAGAAGAGCTATCAAGGCAGTTGGGACCTGAAAGGTGAAGTCCAGAAAAGCAGAAAAACACAATGAGGACAACCCACCTTTCCATACTTGTGTTTCCCTCCGGGCATTTGTGGATTCGTTATTGGCACAAACAGAGAGGCTGAGAAGCAGAACATAGGTGGTGGTTAAGGGGGAGGGAAGCCTAGTTGAATTTTTGGCGGTGCATATACCTAGCGACATAAAAATTGGAATTTCAGGCTAGCAAGGCATCCAAGGAAACAGAGAAATGAGTTGTGCAGCACCATTTTTTCCCTTCACAGTTTTGCCCATCAAAAATAGTACAGGGTTGATTTATGAGACACCAGTTAGAAAGTGATTGGTTAGAAGCTGACAAAACCAAGCAGCACTTTCTAGCGGTTTCATTGGTGGGAAGACTGGGCCTTCATTTACGGGAAGGAGGTCCGGTAAATACCCTGTGTTTTCAGCTGGGGCCCCTGAAGGCTACTCTCTAAAAGAAAGGGTTGACTATAAATACACGGGCCTTACCAATATTGAAGGTCAGATCAAAATTAGCTCAATTCCTGACTGGATTAAAGTGATCTGCCCCCATATTAGCTGCCAAACAAAGCAAAGGTCAACCTTGCCATTGGTAAAAAGCAAACAGAACTTCTGTAATTTTCTAAACATAATGTCTAGGATTGGATAATTTTAAAAGGCCCAATATGGAGTTATCAGGCATGCTATTTAAAATAAGTTTGATTAGGGGTTCCTGGGTGGCTCAGTTGGTGAAGCATTTGATTTTGGCTCAGGTCATAATCTCAGGGTTTGTGGGTTCAAGCCCCGTGTTGGGCTCTGTGCTGACAGCTCAGAGCCTGGAGCCTGCTTCAGATTCTGTCTGTCTCTCTCTCTCTGCCCTTCCCCTGGTCATGATCTCTCTCTCTCTCTCTCTCTCTCTCCCTCTCTCTCAAAAATAAATAAACTTTAAAAATAATAATAACATCATTTTGATTAATATGTTCAAAACAGAAGGCACGAAGGAGAATTTCAGTAGAGAACTGCCATCTATAAAAAGTATCAAATGAAATTCTAGAGTTGAAAACTAACTGAAATGAAGAATTCAATAGTTGGATTTAACAGCAGATTGGACATATATTGAGAAGGTTGATAACTGGAAACAGGAAAGTAGAAAATATGACTCTATTTACGGAGAGATACAAAGAATTCAATATTAAGAACAGAAGAAACATTTTAGCCACAGCGGAAAGGTCTTCTGTGTACATTGCATCCTAACATGAAAGACAGGGGATAGACTGAGAAGCAACTTTTCAAGAGATAATAGCTACAAAGTTGTTGAGGGTATAGCGGTGCGGTGCGGGCTCCCGGTGATCTGTCTGTTGCTTCAGACAGTGTTACGGGAACAAACCCGGGGACGCCTGTTCTTCCAGCCTCAGACCACTTCTTCGATCTCTTTTCCAGCCACAGTCTTGAGAGCCATATTCTCAGTTACCTCCTGCCTCGAGGACGAGGACTTAGCTCCTTATTGTGGGTCAACCACGAGCCCCAGGTTCATCAGAATTATTCCACCAAGGTGGAGCCCCCCACGCTGCCCCCAACAAGCATCGGCCGGCCTGCTACACCTACCTCTCTCTGGGTCTCTATTTCCAGCGTGACGATGTGGCTCTGGATGGCGCCGGCCACGTCTTCAGGAGGTTGCTGAGCAGAAGCGTGAGGCCTCTTGAAGGTGAAAACCCAGCTCGGAAGCAAAAGCTTCCCCAGGATGAGTGGGTAAAACCCAGGACGCCCTGAGGCCGCCATGGTCCTTGACAAGAACCTGACCCAGGCTCTTTCTGTTGGCCGGTGCAGACCCCACCCCTGGGACTTCCGGAAGAGCCACTTCCCAACCTGCTACTTCCGGGAAGAGAAGTGAACAGCATCAGGGAGATGGCGGCCACCCAGCTCCCCTCTGCAGGCTGGGCTTGGAGAGTGTATCTCCGAAGGCTCACCCTCAAGCATAACTAGGAGCCTGCGGAGCCCAGAGCCTTGCATCCTCCCTGAGGTCAGGGCTTCTGCCTCAGCCTCTCCCTGCAGCCATTGGGCAGCTTTTTAACCACCCTGGAGCNGGATGGTTCAGTTCACAGAGCATGTGATCTTGATCTTGGGGTTGTGAGTTTGAGCCCCACATTGGGTACAGATTACTTAAAAATAAAATCTTGAGTGAAAAAAAAAGGTCAACTGCAATCAATCGCTGGGAGAACAACCATATATTTAATTCATAAAACCTATATTGCTGAGGGTACAGTATATAGTCACTTATATATGCTGCAAACTTATGTTATCTATCTTGAAATCAATTTGGTCTAGTAATGTTACTGAAACATAATCAGATACACACAAAGATCTATTCATACCAGTCATGGAAGCATTTATTACTTTTAATGGCAAAAAAAAAAGGGGGGGGGGAACTCAAGTAAAAGAATGGAGGTTATTTATATAAGCTATTCATATGATTCTATACTACACTGCCACTAAAAAGCATATTTTCAAAGAAAATTGTTGATATGAGAAAAATGCTAAAAATATAATGCTAAAAATTGAGAAAAAAAGAAAAAAGAGCATAGAAAACAAAATCTAGAATAAGTACCAAATTTTATACCTTTAATATACTTGATTGGCTTTATTAAAAAGATTAAAAGTCAGTGAAACACAGTTTTTCTTCTCTTGAATACATAAAGATCACTTTTTTAATTCTGTAATTTCTGTCACCTTCATTTCACTGCTTTCATCTAAGCCACCTATTACTCTATCCCTCTTTATTATATCTTCTGGATATTATTATTCCTTATCTTACTTTTATACTCATGGCATGCTCTTTTCCTTGAAATATTCTCTTTATTTGGCTTCCTTCATGTTTCATTCTATTTTCTACTTACCCCTTCTAAGTCAAAATTTTCACCTTCCTTTTTCTCTGTTTTTTTTTTTTTTTAATGTTAATGTTTATTTATTTTGGAGAGAGAAAGAGAGGGTGAGTGGAAGAGGGGCAGAAAGAGAGAGAGAGACACAGAATCCCAAGCAGGCTCCAGTCTCTGAGCTGTCAGCACAGAACCCAATGTGGGGCTTGAACCACCCAGGAACCATGAGATCATGACGTGAGAGGAAGTCAGATGCTTGACCAACTGAGCCACCCAGGTGCCCCTTTTTTTCTCTGCTTTTTAAATGTTGTGTTCTTGCTCACATTTATTTTGGACAGGCTGTCCAGTATGACCTCTGACCTTGAGCAGAATAGTGATAGTTTCTAAGTCTGTCTCTGGTCTGTAACTAGACCTATATAAAACCTTCTGGATAGTTTTCAAATCTTATATTCAACATGCCTAAAATTGAATGTTTCTTTTGCTTTAAAGAAACAACTCCAATATCTGTTTCTCCACCTATATTGTCTGTCTCAGGAAATAGCAATAACTTCCATCCAATTTCTAAGCCAGAATCCTGGGTCTTATTAGTGACATCTTCCTTATCCTCTATCACAGAATCAATCAGGAAATCCAAGTCTATTGCTGGGATGTTTCTCAAGGCTTCTATGTTTCCCCATGTCTATTGCACCTACATAATGAAGGCCAAGACCATCTCTTGCCTACATGAGGGTGATTTCTTAGACTATCAAATCTTTAAAACCTCTTTCTTCCCTCACTGTGAAGTCTGCGTGACCTTTCTAAAGTATTAATCTGACCAAATTCCTCCCTTCATTAAAGGACTTCTCTGAAATGAACATAACGTGTTTTTTTTTTTGTCAACTATACCTCAACAAACAAAACCTTAGCAACTAATTTTTAGTGGTTATCTGGATCTCTCTGTTGCAATAAATAGATTGCAAGTGACAAGAACTCAACTCAAGTAGTATGCTCCACATGACTCACAGCCACATCCTGTGCATGCCATTTGGTCTTTTCTTCGAGGAAAAGTAGGAATAAATCCTTGTGACCAAAAGCTTTTGTTCCCAGGTAAGTGTCACCAGTGTCCGAGCACCTCTCTCTCAGAAAGATGCATTTCACATTATTCCAATAACTCAAACATGCTTGGAGAGTTCTTGTAGAGAAAGATCTCTGTTCAAACCCTGAGATTGCCCTTCAATGCCTTTACCAAACAACCGAGAAGGCCCTGCCCATTAACCCACCTAAAAGGAAAACAATAGTTATAGTTAGAGCCATCACTACCAATCATATGTTCCTAAGAGTGGTAATGACAGGAAAACAACAAAAACAACAACAACAACAAAGAAAAGCTAAAAACAAGCTTTGCTCAAAATGTGCATTCCTTTGTTAAACTCTCAGTAGCTACTTCTCCTAAAAAGAGCAGAACTAGCTGAACACACACACACACACACACACACAAACCCACAAAAAGCTCACAACATAAACTGCAAAGCAGGGATTTAAAACCAATATTTTAATATTTGAATATGAGAGAGTATTTTTTGAGTGAAGACTAAACTTAGAGATGGATCATTTTGACTAGTATCCAAATCTCTTAATTTTCCAAAACTTTATCCTCCTTATTTCCAAAAAAAAAAAAAACAAAAAACAAACAAACAAAAAAAAACCACACAAGCCTTTCCTAGAAAAGAGGGCTTACTCCCGAATATTGGCTTAACTAAAATGTGGAATTGATGGTTTCAAGTCATTGATGAGTTAAGAAGCAAGTCTAGCTACAGGATAAACTGATCCTGGGCAATCACACAACATCAGAGCATCGGGGTTCACCATTCTTGTACATGAGCTGCATTTCAGGGAGATAATGCTGTCGTGGAGACACCTGGCAGCTCCAACTTGTATCTCCATTAGTCCAAGTGCAATGGAAAGAAACTCTTTTCTCCTAGTCACACCGGGAAAAGTCCCAGGATAAGCTCTGACTGATTCAACTTGGGTCACATGTCCACCTCTCAACCAATCCTTGTGACTGAGGACATAGAATATGCTGGATGCCCAAGTCAAATTCATAGATTTTTATTAGGCTGTTGTCACAGCTAAGTCACAAAAATAGAGTTGGGAGAAAAGAGGTCTCAAAGTAAAGTCAGTGTGCTGTTACCAACAGAAGAGATTGGAGTTTGTTGGGCAAATTCCTAGTGCACATACTGTAGTGTCCCCAGGGCAATATGGCTCCCACTTTGATCACCTTGTTCTTCATCTTCAACTGTAGGTACAGCTAGGTATCTTCTTAATTTATAATAAGGGTGAATATTAATCCAGAAAGAAAATTAAAACCTGCTATAAAACTATATGTCTTGTCAAAATCCACATGGGCATATCTTTAAAAGGGTTGCTACATCAACCCTAAGTTGAGATACTCTGTATGAGTATCTCACAAACTGAGTGTGTGCCTTTATCAGGGTCTCATTTTCAAAGTATCTGCTTCCTAGCATTCCAATTCTTCTTTTGAATGAAAGTGAAAGGTTCACATTCCTTCCCAAGTAAGTTTATCATTAGGGCTATCCTTTTTTCTACCCTAATTTTTAATAGTTTTTTAAGTAAACATTTGTTGAACCTTCCTCTTACTTGTCATTATACAAGGTGCCAAGAATATAAAAAGCCCTTAAATAAGGTTACGTTTTAGCAAACCATGCACACAGCTTAAGAATCATAATCTAATGTATAAAGTTCTCCATAGGGATGAGCAAGCTACTTTATGGGAACACACCGGAGGGATACTCAACCCAAGGACTTGAGTTAAGGATGGGTTTCCCTAGGGACAGTGAGTGTCCTGACACTTATTTTAAAATGTAAGCAGTAGTTGGGTAACTAAACCTGCTGACCTTGTAGAGGTTTTACTCAAATGGATGGGTATTTTTCCACGCCATTCTATCTATTGTCAGATCGTGCGGAAGGATCACAGGTTGAAACACGAATATGTGGATGTTGGCATCATGTGAATCCTGAGCTGACATTTCCCTTGGTGTGGAACTGAAGCCCTTTCTTCATAACCATAGTGACTGATTGAAAATAAAACCCTTCTCTCGTGAAAGATATTCCATTTTCTCTATCCAAATGGTGAAATTCCTGTGATATAATTCTACCATTTTCTCCTGACATTTATATGACATTATTTAACAACTTAACTGCAATATGCTTGTAGAAAAGATATTCCCACTTTACCAGTTCTTTTCTCTTATTCATACATTTGTTCTATCTGAAAGATAATCAGGGATGTCATTTACATATCAGTGTGATAACAGTTTAGAGTCTGAGAAACAACTCAGTCCTAAGCATTAGAAAAAATAAATTTCAAAAGATTTAAAATAATTTTTCATTACAAATTGAACAGTAAGTTCCAACCTTTTGAAAAAAAAAAGGTCTTTCTTTTCAGANATTGTAAATATATTAAATATAAATTATATCAGAAAAATAAAATATATTAGAAAAATGAAATATTAAAATATATGTTAAATGTAATTTTTTTAGTTTGACAGATTTAACTTAGGGTATGTATTTCTTTAACATAAGTCAGTTTAATGAGCAATAAACCTTTTGCTTAATCTCTCAGATATATACATATATATGGAATACATATATATACATATATATGTATATATGACATTGTTCATTGTAAACTTTTTTTCACCTGTTACCACCAAACTGAGTCAAGATACCAGGTGACTGAAATTCTGTACTAAAAATAGCAGATTGATTATGAGGAAAATGACTGAGATAGCAACACAAATAAACAAACATACACACATAAAATAATGACCAATGCTAAAAAATTTACACATATATATATATAAATGTGTTTATATATGTTGTTGAAGAGAGAGTGGTGGGTGCACCTCGGTCAAGATTCCTATTACCTAATGTACTTTCATAACCGAAAAAAGTATTTTGATCATTTGGCAGATAAGCAATATATCGTTGAGGTCATTATATTTCTCAATGTTCCCCTAGTTTTACAAACTAAATACATAATACACAATTTAATAGAGTTAATTTTCAAAGTTGGAAAAGTTATATGTCTAGTGACATGATAACGTGGGGCAAGAGCTACTTACAGAAGAAGTCGGTTTGTTGAGAAACTATTTCTCCCACTACCCCAAGTAAAAATCTCAAAGAAAGGCATTGAAAAGATAACAACGTGAGAGATTTACAGATTCATTTTATTTAAAAGAATGACTTTAGATTTCATTACTTTCTAGAGCATCCAATTTCCTTCTTTCTTCCTTCCTCCCTGCCCCCTTCCTTTTTCTTTCTTTCTTTCTTTCTTTTTCTTTCTTTCTTTCTTTCTTTTTCTTTCTTTCTTTCTTTCTTTCTTTCTTTCTTTCTTTCTTTCTTTCTTTCTTTCTTTCTTTCTTTCTTTCTTTCTTTCTCTCTCTCTCTCTCTTTCTCTATTGTACACATTAAATAGTTAAGAATAAATCAAGTAAAATACTTATCTTTTTCTCCAACTCCTTCAGTATGGTTATGTTATGCATTTATACATAAATACAAATTACATTTATGCAACCACGGCGTATATAATACACATGTTATACATAATAATAAGTTAGACTCTTTTCTCACAATCTGAATTCCATCCTGGAATTCCCAGACAATTATCACTTCTATAAGCTCTTTATCACCTAGCAGTGAGATGTCTAATTATTTTTTCTAAGATACAGAAGAAAGATACAAGAATACATATGAGTATTACATTCCAAGTTAATAATTATGTTTTGCTGTATGGAAGAATTTAATGCATGTTAATATATGAATGTGTATTAAAGTAAAAATAAAAAACTAAAATAGTTAAAGACAATAGTAGAATGAATAAGTACAACAGGGACTATTCCTACACTGGAATGCTATGCAGAGTGAAAAACAAATTACTGTACTTACAAATGTATACAGCAACATAAGTGCATTTCAAACATGAGAATGAAAGAGGTCACAAAATAATACAAATAATATAATTACACTTAATGCAAATGTGTATTTCAATTAATATGTAATATATAAGCAAAGAAATAAGAAATCAGGTTACTACAAATATTGTAGGGAAGAAGGAAAGAGATGTGTTCAAGGACCTCAAAGGTAGTGGTAATGGTATATTCTTTAATCTGGCCAGGTGTTTATTATTATTATCATTTTAACTTTTTTTAAGATATAAATTTTTTGACATTTTATTTATTTCTGAGAGAGAGAGACAGCGTGAGAAGAGGAGGGTCAGAGAGAGAGGGAGGCACAGAATATGAAACAGGTTCCAGGCTCTGAGCTAGCTGTCAGCACAGAGCCTGACGCGGGGCTCAAACTCACGAACCGTGAGATCATGACCTGAGCCAAAGTCAGCCACCCAACCGACTGAGCCACCCAGGTGCCCCATTATTATCATTTAAATGTATTAAACTTATTAAAAAGTATATATGGACCTTTTATCTATTTAAAATAGTGTATGGACTTAGTTATCTATTTAAAATAGCATATGGACTTAATTGTCTATTTAAAATTATAAAGTTGCAATAACCAAAGCAATATACTCACTTATTCATTTATTTGATAGATATTTATTGAATGTGTATCATATGCCAGACATTGAGCTGAGTATCAGAGATATTCTGCTAACCCCCAAACAGGTATGATCTCTACACTCACAGAGGGGACAGACTAATGTTAGTTTGCCAACAGCAGACAATGTGATGTTTTCTCCAAAAATGTCATGAGCTTAATAGCCATGGACAGAGCTTATCCATTTTGTCTTCCCTTACCTTCCTTTGGAAGCCAGTCTGAACCTTACTCAAATCTTAAATCATATACTTAGCTTAAAAATATTGAAGAGCTATAGAAGTCACCTTATTATTTCAAAATTTGATATCATCTTAGACTAAGGAATCTGTTATGTCTAGGACTAGTTTGAGAAGTTCTCACTGGAAACATGAACCCTTCTTTAGGAAAACTTAGACATCTAGACTCTGACTAACTTCTGTTGTCCAACTTGATTTTTAATAGACACAAGATATAACTGAAAAACATTTAAAAACATTAAGCAAATGTAAAAAGAAAAGCTATAATCTTTTTTTTTATTGTAGAAAGAGAGCGAGCAGGGGAGTGGGGCAGAAGGAGAGAGAGAGAATATCTTAAGCAAGCTCCATACTTAGCATGGAGCCCAGCACGGAGCTCAGTCACAACCCTGGGATCATGACCTGAGCCAAAATCAAGAGTCTGACACTCAACTGACTGAGCCACCCAGGCACCCTGAAAGCCATAATCTCCTTGAAAATATGAGAAATGTCATCTGTCTTTTGGTATTCTATATCGGAATCTTTTACACATACACAGAAAAAAAAATTTTTTTTGCCAAGTCCAATCCATTTAGCATGGAAGTGAAGGCCTCCAGCACCTAGCCTGAAGTTACACATTCCACTGCTTCTGCCATGAATCCTGTCATCTAAGCAAAGTGAACCTTATTTTTTAGGAATGTGTCCCTTTTCCAATGGGAAAAGATTGCTATTGTATGTGTTTCTCAGCAATCTGACTGGGTTACGCATCCATTCAGGAACAACCTTAGTGGTCAGGTGACCGTAAGGCTATTCCTGGACAGGTTAGACAGGCCCACTCTGACACTGGATGGGCAGTGAAGTAAGAGGTGATTCCTCAGAGAAAGGCAAATAGATACTGGGTGGGGAAAAATAATGTCTCCTACATTCATCATTTAAATTCTAGCTTTAATTCTTTTAGCTCCATCAAGTCTTTTTTAATCTTTAAATTATTTTCCAAACTCTTTCTCTTCTTTCATAGAAGTCTCCATAGCCAACCATCCCTTATTATGTGGACTTTTGTCTGCTTTTCTGTTTCTGGATTTAAAATTCTAAAGGGAAAGATCTGTGTCTAATTCAGCTGCATGCACTTCATAGCTCCAAGCACTGTGCTAGGAATATTTTCTAAAAGAACAAATGAATGGCCTTTATGTATTTGTTGTATCTAATTGAGTAGTCTGAAACTGACCCAGGTCAATTTCTGCATCTACCCTCCTCTTCTTTTCCTCAAGAAAACAGTAAAGTCATGACCAGATCTGGACACGGGCCAATGCTTGGGCATATGTCTCACGGAGAGACTTCTCAGCTGAAGTAGGACTATAAATTCAGGTTTTTAATCCCCAAAGCATTACTTACTCTGTATTTGAAGTAAATATTGACCACATAACAAGGCTAAATATTTTTCCCCCAAGTAATATTTTACCGTTCATACCTCAGAATTCAGTCACATGTACTATATTTCTAGACTACTGTCATTGAATTGGTAATGACAATCAAGGACTGTGCATTTCCTAGGACTTAATCTAGAGGAAATATTGCTCTCAAGTTCCTTACTGAACTGTACAGAGAAATGTTAGATGCTGTTTTACACTGCTATTCCTATAACGGCATATCTGTGAAGATACTAAGAAAAATATATATTCCTTTTTCTTGTTACTTTGTAAATCTCTACTGTATGAATCCCTTGTGCTATGTATTATTCTATATAATGATAGAGTTTAAGGAAGAAGAATCTTTTCTATAGTAGAATCAAGACATATCTGTATGATCTCTACAAAGTCCTATTTTGTTTGAAATAAAGCAGTATTCTAAATAAAATTCCAAGTACAATATTTTATAAATACACATAGTTTGGTTATCAGAAGAGCAATTGACTTGAAACACAGTTTGACTTTCTTTTATATATTACAAGTGAACCTAAAGAATTGCTGATTTTTAGAATTGAATCATTTTTCAGAATCAGCTACATATTATATTTTTCCAGCTTTATTGAGGCATGATTGAAAAATAAAACTTTAATATCTGCAAAGTGATATTTTGATACATTTATACATTGTGAAATGATGAATACAATCATTAATACAATCACAAACATATCCATCACCTCAAATAATTACTTATTTGTGAATGGGGTAGGAACACTTGAGATCTAATTCTTAACAAATTTCAAGTATGCAATACATTATTATTAACCATAGTCACCATGTTATACATTAGGTCTCCAGAATTTATTCATCTTATAACTAAAAGTTTGCACCTTTTGATCAATGTCTACCTTTTTCCCATAGAAAGCATCATTCTACTTTCTGTTATACTGATTTCAAAAAAAATTTTTTTTTAGATTCTACATATAAGTGAGATTATGTGATATTTATCTTTTTGGGTTTGGCTTACTTTACTTAGCATAATATACTCCAGGTTCAACCTTGTTGTCCCAAATGGCAGGATTTTCTTCCTTTTTAAAGATGAATCAAATGGAATATGATTATAGAAATTACATATGTATATATGTGCACATATATATCAATATATATCACATTTTAGGACATATCAATGTCCTAAATGGACATTTAGGTTGTTGCCATATCCTGACCCTGTGTGAACAATGCTTCAGTGAACATGATAGTGGAGATATTTCTTTGAGATCCTATTTTTATTTCCTTTGAATATAAACCCAGAATTGGGATTGCTGGATCATATGGTAGTTCTGTTTTTTTTTTCAAAAATTTTGAGGAAATTCTATACTATTTTTCACAATTCTTTTGCCAATTTACACTTCTACCAACAGTGTACAAAGGTCCCCTTTTCTCCACATTTTCACCAGCAATTGTTATCTTTTGACTTTTTGCTGACAGCCATTCTAACAGGTTTGAGGTGATATCTCATTATGGTCTTGATTTGCATTTTCTGGTGATTAGTGATGTTGAATATCTTTTCATATACCTGTTCTGCATTTATGTGTTTTCTTTGGGAAAATGACTATTGCTTCATTGATCCATGTTTTTAAATGTTTACTTATTTTTGACATAGAGTGTGTGTGTTGGGGGGGGGTGCAGGCAGAGAGAGAAGGAAACACAGAATCAGAAGCAGGCTCCAGGCTCTGAACTGTCAGCACACAGCCCTACGCAGGGCTCAAACTCTCGAACCACGAGATCATAACCTGAGGTGAAGTCGGATGCTTAACTGACTGAGTCACCCAAGTGCCCTTCATTTACCCATTTTTATTTTTATTTTATTTTTAAAAATTTTTAATGTTTTATTTATTTGTGTGTGAGAGACAGCATGAACAAGGGAGGGTCAGAGAGAGAGGGAGACACAGAATCTGAAGCAGGCTCCAGGCTCTGAGCTGGCTGTCAGCACAGAGTCCGACGCGGGGCTCGAATCCACTAACCATGAGATCATGACCTGAGCCGAAGTCAGATGCTTAACCGACTGAGCCACCCAGGTGCCCCCATTTACCCATTTTTAAATTGAGCTATTTTTTTTTCCTGTGGAATTTTCTGAATTCTTATGTATTTGGGGTATTTATTTTATTTAAAGAAAATTTTTAATGTTTAATTTTGAGAGACAGGGAGACAGAGCATGAACGGAAAAAGGACAGAGAGAAGGAGACATAGAATACAAAG